>NC_061118.1:44745672-44836764 GCF_002878395.1 Capsicum annuum
ACATCTCAAAAATGAGTATCGATCTAAAGTTCATCATTCAAGGTATGTGGGGTTTTTCAACAAGAACTCTTTTTCATTCTTGTGCCTAAAAGTAATTTTCTTTAAAAAGGCATGATTTTTATTTGATTTTTACGAATTTGAAGCATGAACCCATATCTTATGATGATTATTATGAAATCTTGATGTTTATGATTTTGAAAGATGAATTTACATGTGTGGAGATATAAAGCATGAATCTTGAATGACATTTATCATGATTTTGATATTTGGGTCGTGAATCTCTATTGAAAATTGTGTTTTTTTAGAAAGTGTGTGTTATAAACATGTTGATGTTGAATACTTGAGATATTTTGAATGATTTGACCTTTTGGTCTTAATGGAGTTGTTTTGAACTCGAGTGCGAAAGAAATCCACAACGTGGTTGATTTTGATAGATGGAAAGCATGATGGCTCCCGATGTATATTTATATATTACTGAAATTATTTTGTTATGGATTGTCTTTGAAATAATCTGAACTAAGTTTGGGAGAAATCTTTTGCATCGAGTGGGAGGTATAAAGAGACCTTACTTCCCTAGAACTACGTGCCCCCATAGGAGTGAGCCTGAGGCTGATTTATATAGTGATCACTAGTTTATGTGGATTTGATATTGATAGTCCTACTCCGATGGCAAGTATAGAATGGCTCTCCCCAACGTGGGTTGTACATTAGAATCCATGTAGCTCACATGGTTTATATCGGTTATAGGATCTCCCAGCGTGTGTGTGTTTCCTTGTGTCTATGGTGAATGGTGAAGTGATTTGAAAGTGGAATTGTGAAAGTTATTCTTTCGAAATATTTAAATGATATTTACATTATGAGAATTGATATTCTTAATGAACTGAAAGTGATTGACAAATTATATGATGACTCACATGTGTTATTGTACTTATTTCATCCTCTCATGATTATGATGATTTTCTTCGGGCTATGTGAGTCTTTCATATATCCTGCATATTTCTTATAAATATTTATGATGATGATGTTTATACAACTGCATACACCCCCATATACTTGGTTTCTTTCCATGGTACTAACCCATATCTTCGAATATGGCCTGTATTTTCTCAAAATGTAGGTCCAGGTGCTCAGTTCCAGGTTCGACAGTAATTCTTCGGGCACGCTGTTCTACATCCTCTATTGTGGTGAGTCCTCATGTTTTGAGGACGTGATGTCTGATGTTGGTTTCACGAAATTGTTTACATTTGATAACTTAGTATGAGTCAGTTGGGGCATGTCTCAATGGCTCGCTGGTTTTATTGATTTTCTTAGAGGCTTGTCAGATTAGTATAGATGTTGAGAGTTGACTAATAATTCGTATTTTGTTATCTTTCTGAAATTCTTTTATTCTTAGATGATGATTACTCTTTTGATATTTGAAGGTTATTTATGGAAACCCTGTTGATTTGTGTTGAACTGAATGAAAATGTCTCAAAGGGTTAGCTTGGGGCTACTCGTAGCCTCAAGCACCGTGTGATGCTCCGGGTCCTATCTTTCGGGGTGCTACACCCACATATTTTTCTATGGGCTGTATTTTCTCGTAATGTAGGTTCAGGTACTCAGCCGTAGCCACGCTAGCGATATTCAGATGCCTCACTACGTTTCCTCAATGGTGATTTCTCATGGTTCGAAGACAGTGTCTTTTTGTGATATCATTTTGTTGTTATGGCTTTCAGTACTGTTGAGTCAGTTGGGGGGTTTTTCCTAAAGTCTCTTTGATTTTGATGTATAGTGGCTTTGTCAGACTAGAGAGATGGTATGTACAGACATTCAATATATACTTTGGTTGTATAGTTTAGTATTCTCCAGTATCTCTCTTGAACCTGATGTGATTTATCTCTTTATTATGCATGACTATTGTTGAATTAAGTTCCTTGAGATAGTGTCTGGCTCTGAGGGTTAGCTTGGGGCTATTTGTATCCCTAAGCACCGTGTGACGTCTCGGGATGGAAATTTCGGGGCATTACATGATTTCTCTCCATTATCTTCTCAATTAAGGCATGTACTCCTTCCCTCATTGTTAGTTCCAACTAAAGGCATATTTTTAAATTATTTTCATGGCATAATTGTTATATGGTTTTGGGTTTTCAAATATATATTGGGGGTTTTGTTTATAATGACTTGGTTATGATTTTTCCATGTTTTAATTATGTATTTACATATTTTAATGGTTGTTGGATACTTGGTTGCATGGGAATGGGTAATTGATAGTTGATTTTAGTTTTCGAAACACTATGCCCTCAATATGTTGGATAAAATGCCTATGAGAATACTTTTACTCTATTATTAAACTTTTTAATGAAACTATTGCATGGTATGGTTTGGTAATGGAACTCTAAATGGTTTAAATGGTTAAATGGAATGGTTTGGTGGTTATGGTTATGGTTAATTGAACTTCTCGTGGGGTACAATAGAATCCCCCAAGTAAACATGTTAATGAACAACTTATGGGGTACATGTGACTCCCCCAAGTTAACTTGGTAAATGGGTACCCAGGAATCCCTTTACCCAAAAAGGTTTGGTTAAGGACAATATTTGTAAGTTAAAGTCGGTATAACGATACCACTATTAATAGCCCTGGTTAATAATCAATGGAATAATGGATTGGTCAGTTGCAAATGGTTTTAATTAGGCAATAATGGCGGGGTTTGATAGCTAATCATGATGGTGGGTGTCACGACCAGAGGCTACCCCCTAGTCGCGACAACGGTGCTTACAATAACCAGGGTCATAAACTAACCCAAAAGCTGGTACCTGCTGTGAGCACTGATTAAAGTAGTAATATAATACATGAGTGGAAAATAAACTGACAAGTTAATGTAAAATTGAATACTGAAATACGCTATAAGAACATAGCTGAAATATGTGATAGAATACTGGTAACCAAACTATCTGTCTCAGCAACTGATAATACTGAAAGAATCGACTGATTGTCTGAAAGCCTCAAATTGCCTGAGGAGTTGATGGGAGATACCCCCAACTAACTCCAGCTGACTGAAAAGAAAGAAATACTAAAGTAACTGGGGAAAACATATCGTGCCCTCAATGGATGAGGACTCACCACTATTATTGCTGAGTAATGCTAAGCTGTCTAAGAATGGTCGGTAAACTGTGTGTTCGAACCAATATTCTAAGACACATAGCGCAAATAAAAGTATGCGGTCAGTACTTTGAATGTACTGTTATATGAAATGAGGGTTGGTTGAAATGCATAGGTAACTGAACATGAATGCATGAACATATAATATCTGAGAATTCAAGACCAAGTATAAACATGTTTCTGAGATAATATGTAATCTGAAAGACGGCGGGATCCTAACGTTGGCAACCACTAAGATAACTATTAAAGTAAAGAAAATGCAATCATGCATGGGTATCAGTTTAGAACAACAATAGCATTTCCCCTACTTTGTCAATCCGCTAGGGTTTCCACAACTATAGCTAAGGGATTTTAACTGCTCATGCTTGTGAAAGAATCAACAACATTCATGATTGACAGGATAAGATGTAATCACAATAATCATAACTAGAAAACCCAAAACTTTAACTAAATTAAACAACCGAACTCAATACAAGAGAATTCCAAGACTAAAATCAAATCTCAGAATCAAAATATATTTTTAAGTATCAGGAGTGTGTAACTTATATTAAGAAATACATAAAGGGTATTTATAGTACATGAGGAAACCGTAATATCAAAGAATGGATAAAAAGGGATGAAAAAAAATCGATGGACAATTACTTGTGTCGATGGCCTGACCTTGAATGCATGTGCCATATACAGCCTTACCCTGGGAGCATATAGATACATATAACTGCCAGAAAAATTTCGTGCTTCTTCAGCTCTTGGGATGTTGGACTTCAAACACTTACCCTACCCATATGCAGTTCACATGTGCTACATGCAGTTCGCATGTTGATATAAGTAAGTTTCAAAAGTTCTTTTCCATCTATTTCACTCTCTGGATCTTTAATTCTGGTACTTACCTTAATCTCATACAGACGACATGTGCTACATGTGTCCATATGTAGACATAGGTAAGTGCTAGGCCTTCTAATACTTGCAACCAAACTTCAAATCTTCAACTTTCATCACATACTTTGGACACGTACACAAATACCCTAAATTGATCAAGTATCCAAAAACTCTATTTTTCATCCTTTTTCACGAACTTAGCATCCAAAACCTAGTTTCCTGCAAAACATACCTAAAACACATCATATCTAACAAAATAACCTAAGAAACTTGTATATTTTCATAGTCTTAAGCATCGAAATTTCTACATTTCTATAGCACATCAATCGACGACATCCTTGTGTACTCAAAGGGTAGAGAGGAGCATGCCCAATATTGAGGATTGTGATCTAGACTTTGAGAAGTCATTTTCTTTTTTCAAAATTCTCTAAGTGTAATTTTTGGCTAGAGTCTGTGGCATTCCTTTAGCATGTGGTATCACGGATGGGATTATGATAGAGCCGACAAAGATTGAAGCTATTCATTATTGGGTCGGGCCTATATTTGCTACTGTGGTTCATAGCTTTATTGGCTTGGCTGATTATTATACATAATTTGTTGAGGGTTTTGTTACTATTTCAGCACCTTTAACTCTATTGACTTGGAAGGAGGTTCCTTTTTGATGGTTCGAGGAGTGTGAGTCGAGCTTTAGAAAGCTCAACGAGTGTCTTACTTTGGCTTCTATTTTGGCACTTTCTATTGATCATGAGGGATTCACCATGTATTATGATGCTTTTAGTATTGGTTTGGGTTGTGTTTTGATGTAGCAGGGTCGTGTTATTTCTTGTACTTTGAGGCAACTAAAGGTACACAAGCGCAACTACCTCACTCATGATTTGGAATTGGTAATGGTAGCTTTTGCGCTTAAGATTTGGAGGCATTATCTCTATGGTGTGTATTATGAGATTTTCATAAACCATCATAGTCTTTAGTACCTTATAACCCAAAGAGATCTTAATTCTAGGCAGTGTAGTTAGTGAAGTTGATTAAGGATCATGATATCTCTATCTTGTATCACTCAAGCAAAACGAATATGGTGGCAAACGCCTTGAGTTGGAAGGCAGTGAGTATGGATAGCTTGGCTTGTATTTCAGTTTCTCAAAGATTGTTAGTGTGGGAAATTCAGTCCTTATCTAACTTATTAGTGCAACTTGATATTTTAGATCCTAGGAGGATTCATGATGATAGGTGTATTTATGCATTCTAGTGTCACTATTATAGCCTTTTTAGCCTTGTTTTAAGGATGATTCGTGTTCTATATGGGTTGATAATAAGAGGAATGTGCATATAAGTGTTAAACCATGTGTTATAATGTTCAAATTGAATTCCGAACAAGTTTTTACTTCAAAGAGTCATTTAGAGTTCAATCGTGGAAACTAGCATTACTAGCTTGAGCTAGGTACTTGTTTAGTTGATCCCATTGGATTCTATTGTGTTTAAAGAGTTCTTTATGGTTTAAATGTGTAATTATGAGTGTAACAACTTGTTGGTAATGTGCAAAGTTCAAATTGATTGTGTAGAGGTGGAACAATAAGTTGAAGAATAACATGAACTAGCCTAGTCTTAGCTCTTGTTTTGATTCATCATCATGGATAGTTTGTTGTTATGATCTCTAATTTGTGGTGTGTTATTGTGTAGGAAGCTTTGAAATCTTAATATGATGATATTTTGATGTTAAAAAGGTCAGAAATCCATGGGAAATACACCATAAGACAAGGGACAGTGATGGGAGATTCAATACTTAACCAAATTTGAGAGAGAAACTTCTAGTGCGCCAAGGCTATAAGCCCACAATGCATTCCCTGGAGCAGTTCTATGGGCAGGGCAATGCCTCACCTGGAGCGTGTCTCAACCTAGGGCGCATCCTTACATAGAGCGAAGCTCAACCCAGGGCGGCACCCCCTCTACTCCCTTGCTCACAAAATTTAGGAATTCTACTCCTACATGGCCTAGGTTCACTTTTGTGCTATAAATACATCATGGTCACATTTTTTACATAGCTTTGAACATATTTTAGAGATCAAGGGGCTTCTAGAACTTCATATTTATGTTTTTATTATTTTAATTTAGTTCATACATGTTCTTAGTCGTTAATTACCACCTTGTGAATACTATGTGTGGCTAAACGCCCTTTTTTGGGGTTAAAGCAAAAGACATGAGTACTATTGTTTTGAATTAAGTTATTTTAACTTTTCTTATCATTATTGGTTGTGTGTTCACCTTTTATTTAACTATTTTAAGGATTAGATACCCTTAGAATACATCAATTACCTACCTTTTAAACTCGGGAGAGGGAATAGGGGATAGAACATGGAGATGAACAAAGTATGGTTTGTATTCTTTTATTAAATAAGGAATTCAAATTAGTGTCTAGGAAAGTGATATACTTAGATACCTTACTTGATTCTTACGTTGGATGATAGCTTAAATAACTTAAGTGGACTATTATATTCTCGCTTAACGATGTAGTTGTAAGGTTCAACTTAGGTAAAGGATTAGAGGTCGGGAGAACATGATCATGCAATTAACCCTATGAATCTACAATTAAGCTAAGCAAGTTAATGAATGAAGTTCAATAATGTAGTATGATTGTTCAAAGTTCTTTAACCCTGGGTTTTCTCCTATTGATTGTTTCAAGATCTTTACTTTACATATTGTTTACTTTTTTCTAGTTATAAATTACGAACTCTCTTTTTGATTACATTTGCATCAGCTGAATCTAAACTATGAAGTAAACTAGAATTATTGTTGAATTAAATCTCTATGGGATCGATACTTGGCTTTAATTAGGCCACTTTACTACTTGATAAGCCACGTACACTTGTGTGTGTGCTTGGGAACTGTCAATTCATGCTACTATTAAGGAAAAGTCCTCGCTATTTAAATAGATTTGGGATTGCCGGTTTGAGGATAAGAGACTCTGCACCATTCGCAATCAGGTTTTGAGTGGTCAATTCAAGAGGGATACAATAGATTCTGAGGGTGTCTTGACATTTGGTAGCCATATTTATGTTTCGAGGGTTGGTGACTTGATTCAGTCAATTTTGAGTAAGGCTCACAACTCTAGGTATTCCATTCACCCGAGTATAGTCTATATATATAGAGATTTGAGATAACATTATTGGTGGAGTTTTATAAAGATAGATGTAATGGAGTTTGTATCTTGTTTCCTATGTTATCAGCAGGTGAAGGCCGAGCATCAGCGATCGAATGGGTTAATGTAGAGATTGTCCACTCCCAAGGGGAAGTGGGAGAGGATTACCATAGATTTTGTTAGTTGTTTGCCTCATACTTCTCATTGTTCTAATGGTATTTATGTCATTATGGATTGGTTGACCAAATCAGCCTATTTCATTCCTATTTAGATATCCTTTAGTCCCGAAAGTTAATGAGATAGTCTATTTGCATGGCGTACCTATATCTATCATTTTGAATCAGGGTTCAGTGTTTACTTCTAGATTTTAGAGAGATTTTTAAGAGGATTTGGGTACTCAGGTAGATCTTAGTACAGCCTTCCATCCTTAGATCGATGGCCAGTCGGAGTGGACTATTCATGTTCTTGAGGATATACTTTGAGCCTGCGTTATGGATTTTGGAGGTCAGTGGTTACAACACTTATCCTTGATAGAGTTCATATTTAATAACGACTACCATTCAAGTATTAAGATAGCGCCTTTTAAGGCTTTATATGGTAGATGATATCGTTCCCCGATTGGGTGATTTGAGACTTTCAAGATTAGACCCTATGGTACTGACTTGCTTTAGGAGTCGTTGGATAGAGTTAGGGTGATTCAATATAGGTTGAGGATAGCTCAGAGTAGGTAGAAGTCTTATGCAGATCGTAGACTTTGTGTTTTGATACTTAGAGTTGGTGATCGGGAATTCTTCTGTGTATCGCCCATGAAGGGTGTGATGAGGTTTGGTTGGAAGGATAAGCTCAACCCCAGATATATTCGACCCTTTGAGATTCTTTTCACAGTTGGTGAGGTGTCTTATGAGTTACCTAACCCCCAGATTTCACTATTGTCCATCTGGATTTCCATACTTCCATGTTGTGATGATACATTCCTGATCCATCACATGTGGTCAGATAGGACTAAGTCTAGTTGGATGAGCAATTGACTTTCGTGGAGGAGACTGTGCTTATTTTCTGTAGTGATGTCAGGCGGTTGCGCATCAGGGAGATTTCTGTAGTTAAGGCTCAATGGAGGCATTGCCTAGTAAAGAAGGCTACTCGGGAGATTGAGAGTGAGATACGGACCTAGTATCCTCACCTGTTTGAGGCTTCCGATACATCCTAATCCTTTATTTTCGCAGACGAAAGTTCATTTAGTAGTGGCTATTGTAATGACCCTTTAGATCATTTTCTATATTTATGGTTATTTTTTCCATTTAGAGTTTTCCCATGGCTTCCTTAAGTCATTTATGACTTACTGGAATTGATAGTTCGGCTATCGGGCAGTTTGTATGGTTTTTCGAGCCAATTTCTTATTTTGAAGTCTTCTTTGGTTCAAATTGGCTACCAACCAAAAACTTTAGTTAAACGATCTTGTATGTTGATTTTGACTATTCCAACAGCTTCGCAATATCAATTTTAGGCTAGGACGGTTCTTAGTTCGGGTCCTGAGGCATTTGAACTCATTTTGTGCTATTGTCGAACGTTAAGAAAAATAAAAATCTCACTTTTTATCAAAACACATCGGATGAAAATTTTGACTATGTCATTGAGTTCGAAACATCAAATTTGATAGGGTAGCATAGTCCATTCGCATATACGAGATTTTGGATGAATTTCGAGGGGTTGGAGAAGACTTGGAAATTTCCAAGTCTCAACTGGTGCTAGTGCACCCGTATTTGCGAGCCACTAGTCGTGTATCCGACCTGAAAGGCACCCGCAAGTGTCGTGTAAGCGATATTAGTAGTTGTGTAAGCAATTCCCTTTGGCAATAGACATGTATTGCATAAGAGATACTATTTGTGGTATAAGCGATGTCTGTGCCAGGCCATAGGTATCACGTACATGATACTATTGTCATATAAGAGACTTCTGCAAATTAGGCCAGGTATCTTGTATGCAATCGATGAATTATATATGCGATACTCGTGTACCTATGAAGGGTATAATACCCCCTTCAGCCCATTTTCACCATTTCTTATCCATCTCTAAGATAATTAAACCCTAGAAAGTGGGAGAGCTTGGGAATACTATTGGAGGGTGATTTTGGGAGCTTGGGAAAGGATTAATTACACAATTCTCTTTCAAATTTGTGTTAAGATTTCATCACTTTCATGGTTGATTTTTTCATTCTTATCTAAAATCCCTAAAAGCTTGGTGGCTTGATTTTAGCACTAATATAGCTCGAAATTCTCCCATTTTTTAGGATAAATATTTCTTGATCATAGAGGAATGTTGGATTGATTTTGAAGATACAATTTTTGTAAACAGGCCCCATAAGAGATTTTTACGTAATTTTGGACCCGAAGCATAATAGTGCAATATGGGTATCATTGTTATCATTTTGATGCGTAGATTGTGATTTTAATAGTATGGCACCTTGAGGAAGCTTCTTGACAAGGAAAATAGGTGATTTAGTGGATTTTTTGGGCTTTCTTCGGTGCCTAGGTTGGCTAGTTTTACCTACTTTATAGATTGAGCTATCCCATAGTATAACTATGATATTGTGCTAGATATGGGGTGAATTTTAGGTGTTGGAAGTGTGAATGAAAATATTTGGGTTAATTGGACCTTTTGAATACTTTGAAACCTTAGATGCGGAGTTGTTAGTGTAGTTAGTCATGGCTATGGTGAATTAGTATTTACGGTATATAATTAGATGGAAATGCTTTAATTACTCAAGATAGGTAAAATTGCCTAAGAGAATCTTCAGGGATTAGAAGTGGGCCCCTCCGGCCCATCTTAGGCCAAGACTTTTGATAACCTTGTAGACTCATTTGCGTATAATATACCCTTATTAAAGGTAGTTTGATACTTGAGAGGGTTATATATAATTATTGAGTATGTTAAGTGGGTATGGAAGGATGGATACAAATTCCGAGTATTACTAATGATACTGTCCTTATGCGTGACTAATGGTATAATTTATAAGTATGATTTATGAATTATGCATGTGATTGCAGGTATGACTTCCGCATATGATTAATAACATGGTCTACTGATATGCTTAATGTTATGGATATTGGTATAATTAAAGGTTAATGGCTTATTTGGATGATATGACTTATGTAGATAAATAATATGCCTTATGGGTATGATATGACTTATATAGATATAATGTGTCTTATTGATATGATATGACCTATATATATGATATGGCTCATGGATGTTATATGGATTATAATCATGATTCAGCTCGTAGATGGAATATGACCTATAGATGTAAGTAATGGCTTGTAGATATAATATGCCTCATAGAGATGATAGGGCATATAGATAGAATTGACGGCCTATAGAAAAGATGGGTGACCTATAGATATTGTTATTATTATAAATTTCTGATATGTTATAGGAATATTGCTTATGAATGTTAGTATTGATATGGTCTTCGGATATGGCTAAAATAGGACTTATAGACACGATTATGGATGAGACCTGCGAATATGATTCCTTGTTCGATTTATAACTATGAGTAAAGGGATGACCTATTGCAATGAATTATTGGTATAATCTATTGAGTATAGCCTACTTAAGTGGCTCAATAATATGGTTCATTATGTGATTTATAATTATGAGTTTCGCTTCAAGTTCGGCAATTACCGATGATATTGATGATATAAGTTTCGATTCAAGTCTGGGAAAATTGATGATAATAATGATAATGCTATTGAGTTTCGGTTCGATTCTGGCATTAAGGATTATTCATGATGTAATGCGGAACATATAGATTCTTGGTTATGGCATATCAGTTGGTAAACTTTGGTTATCCGGTAGTTAGTTTCCTTGATTGTATCCTACAGGCTTATAAGGGTTTGTGTTGGGTTATTTACTTTCCACACTTATGGCTTATGGGGGTCAATTTAGTTGTTATAAGTGTATGATTATTTTGTTATTATTCCAATTCTATTTATTTATGTATGTACAGCTGTGTTAGAGGTTACTTCCAGGTTTGTCCTTTTATCTTGATTTTAGCTTATGTTATCTTGTATCTTATTATGTTTATATCATGAATTATCTCAATCGATTGATAATGCCTTCTGAGTAACCATGGTTTTGATACTCATACTACACGTCTATACCTTTTTGGTGCAGATCCGAGTACTAGTTGCCACCGTAAATTCGTCGTTCGTGCAGAGTTAATTTTGGAAATTGGGTGAGCTCTTGGAGTCGAAGTTATCATTTTTCCTTCGACTTATCTATGTCTAGTTTTTTATTTTCGAGATGGATTTTATTTGTCTATTTAGTACTCATAGTTTTTGTATTAGCTCTTGCATCGACATTACTGAGTCTTGAAATATTTGGTAGTTTCTATCTATCTAGTAGATCTTTATGATAGTTTCATCATTACTAGAATCTTTAAGTTATTGACGTTCGACTTTTAGGACATTTTCCACCAAGTTAGCCTATTGCATCTAGCTTTAGACTATGGTCTATGTAACATCCCAAATTTCGGACTAGAATAAAAATTCATTATTCATATGCATAGATGTTCCAAAAGCCTCGAATCCTATGTAAATTTAGTGTGTTAATCAATTATGTAGTGTGGAAATCTATTTGAGCATAAATTTAGATCATAGAGGTCCCCTAACTCAAGGACAAGTTGAAAGCTTTCCTATCGTTCAAGTTTTAGTGAGCGTCAAACTTAGGTCAACTTCAATCAACCATAACTCCTTGTATATATCAAATTAGAAGACCTACTATATGTTATGACTATATTCATGTTGATGATTGTTTTTCGGATTCAAGGTTGTATCTTGATGTGTTTTTCATGAAGCATGTGAGTAGGTTAGTTGAAACCCATGAATTTTGGATGGATTAAGATTGTCAAATTGATAAGTACACCTATGCCCAAAGTTGTGCATATAAGGTGTTGGATAAAATGCCAAGAATGATAGAATACATTTTCTTATGACTTAATAGTGCTTAAATGACAAGTCCATGTTCTATTCCTTATGTTTCCACATGAATTCCATGTTATTGATATGTGTTGTTGTTATAAGTTGTTGTTGTGATATGGAATGTCCATTATATTGAGGTATGCAAGTATACCCATGTTATATGTATTCCCTTTCATGTATAAGGTGTTGAGAACCATATGTAGTATGAAATCCCCTACTTATGGTATTATGAATTGTGGATATTATTCCTGTGATCAAGAAGTATTATGTGTGTCAATTTCCTTTCATCGAGTCCTGGGGGTACTTGTACCCGAAAAATATAACTGTGTGCCTAGAGCCGAGTCGGTCCCAAGACAATCTCAGTCATGCTATGATTAGTAGAACTCAGTCAGTTACAGAATTCAGAACTCTCAGACAATTATAGAACTTAAAAAATCTCAGTAATCTAAGTATCGTTATCATTCCATCTTCAGTTCAGTACTCAGCTCAAATCTCAGTAGCATTCAAGAAATTAATGCAGAATTTAGTATCATTCAGTCAAATAATAGATTCAGTAGTATTCCGTCAGATAACGGAACCAAGTAAACTCGGCCAGCTCAGTCAAGTAAGAAACTCAGTAACAGTTTGTGTTTAGTTCAAGTACAAGTTCTAAGAATCAGTTCAGAGTCTTTCAATTGGGAGTAGGAGCTAGCACCGAGTGAGTGCAGGGATGGCGGCTCCCCATCAGAGAGGCAAAGTCGTTAGAAGCAATCCCTGAACTTCAGAACTGCGTAGCCAGCACAGGATCTAGGATTTACCTATCAGAGAGGCTTGACTGTTATATTTCCTTAGGCTTGACTTTCTATGAGGGTCACCCGTCAGATAGGCTTGACCAGAAAGGTCTTTACTCATGGCACGATATTGACACCTTTCTAGCTGGGTTACAGGTTGGACTCCACCAATTCAGATTCAGGGCATATAGGTTAAGTGAGCACTCCTACAGCTACAGTTTCAATATCAGTTTTCAAAGTAGAACTCAGAAATCAGGATTGTCAAATACAATCATTAATTTCAGTAGGGAACTCAGATAGTTGCACAGATTCATAGACCACCCGCTAGATAGAATTGTTCTAACATAAAGTTATTTAGTATCAGTACTTACAGAGGTCACCCATCATATAGGCTTGATGTCAGTCTCAGATTCAGCTAAGTATCTCAATATCAGTTCCAGAGATCACTCGTTAGTTTGGCGTGATCTCATGCTTAGTCACTCTTAATCATTATTAGAAGATTTATACTGTCAGATATAGTCGCTCAGGATCAGTTACATCGATTAGGCCAATAATCACAGTTAGATCAGTCGTCATAGCTTATGTTATCAGAATTCAGTTTCAAGACTGTTAGACACAGTCAATCAGACCAATTATTTATAATTCGAACTGTCAGAAATAGTCATTCATCTATTTAGTATCTCAGTATTAGTAAACTCATGTTGTCAGTACTCAGACTCAGTAGTTAGTATCACTACAAGCCCAGTTTCAGTTACTTACGCATGTATGTATTCTCACATTCATATTAGTCCGTATTGTTCATGCATATAAACCCCTTTACATTTAGCCTACCACACTCTTATACTCAGTACATTCAGACGTACTAACGCATTTACACTATGGTGCTTTCTCTTATGTTACACCATAATTTCAGAGGCATGAGTTCTAAAGCAGCAGTAGCATTGCAGATTTCAGCAGTCAGAGTTAGTTGTGAGTCCTCATTCTTCGAGGAAATGATTACTACTTTATTACTTTAGTATTTCAGTTTGTATTTCAGTAGTTGGGAGTTAGTTGGTGACATGTTCCTTCCACTCCCTACTTTAAATAGTTAGAGGCTTACAGACTAGATTTAGAGTTCAGTATTTTGGTTTTGTTTTGGTAATATGATACCACTTTATTCAGACATTTTTATTATTCAAACTATGTTCAGTATTGAACCTTATAGCCTTTCAGTTCATGTTTTTGTATTTATATTCATTTATTATGTAGTGTACAGGTACAGATATCAGTCATGGGTTATCTTGTGGTCCCTCGGGGTCATGAGCACCGTGTAGCATTTCGATTCAGAAAATTGGGGCGTTACAAACTTTATATTAGAGCCTAAGGTTCAATAGTATCCTAGGAAATCTTAAAGCATCTAGTAAAGTCTTGTACATAGGTGTGTTGCGCACCACATTTATGTGCAGAAGGCTATAAGATGTTTTAGGAACAGTTTTCCTTTTTTCATCTCTCAGATCGTGCTATAAAAAGGTTTTCTACGAAACTTATGTTGATTATCATCATGTTCTATTCATGTCAGCCTTTCCTTACTCTTAAGGTAGCAGAAGTAGTGAAGCCCAAAGTCCTATAGATAGAGCTTTCTCAGGCAGTCCCCGCAGATAGTTTTGGGATAGTACTAGCTGTGAGCTTTATACTTTCAGGTGCAGTCTTTCAGGATGAGTTATCATTTAGATACATTATTGTACCGCAGACCCTAGAGTACAATGATTGTAGTTCAGTTCAAAGTTTAGTAAAGTGTTCCCAAACTTATAATGATAACTTGAGGCTAAGGTGGAAGGTTTAGTTGAAAGAATGCAGAAGCAGTGCTTTAGTTAAGCTTAAGTTTTCAGCATGAGTTATTCAATAAAGCCAGCAGTTCAGTTTAGCAGTCAGACAATCAGATTCGGATAGTTTGTTTTCCCATCTTTCCATTTAGTCATACTATCAGAAATCTCAGTAAGGTAACTATTCCAAGACAAAGTACCTTAGTAGTTGTGAGTATAACTCAGTTCATGCATCATGCATTATCTTCAGCTCTCAGATGTTTAGGCACGATCCAATTCATAGATGCCTTGTGCACCGCCTCAGTAGTCCTCAAGTATTCCAGTGATATAAGTGTTTTTAGAGGGACATAGTATCCCAAGGGCAGATTCTCTATAACTCCCCGAAGTTATCAATTTCGTAAACCCATTCAGTTTCATGCATAGATTTCTATTATGAGTTAGCATCAGTTATCATTGCACAGTCAGTCATGCTTTCAAGAGTAAGCTCAGTCAGACCTCCATGCATTAGATATGCATGTTCAGTAGAGAAAGTTCAGCTTATCAGTGTATTCAGTCATACGTTCATGAGAAAAACTCAGTCAAGTATCCATGCATCAGATATGCATATCCGTTATGAGGATTCAGCTTATCAATAGTCTCATCCGAGTATTCTATACATCAGCTATGCATGTATACTCTAGTGGAAAATTCAGTGTGTCAGTAATTTCCATCATATAGTCATGTTTTAGATATTCACATCCCTTAAGTAGGTTTAGTTGATCAGTACTCGTAACTTATCAATCGATATTCGAGGATGAATGATTCCAAGGGGGAGATAATGTAACACCCTATATTTCGAACTAGAATGAAAATCCATTACTCATATGCGTAGATGTTCCAAAAGCCTCGAATCCTATGTAAATTTAGTGTGTTAATCAATTATGTAGTGTGGGAATCTATTTGAGCATGAATTTAGATCATAGAGGTCCCCTAACTCAAGGACAAGTAGAAAACTTTCCTATCGTTAAAGTTTTAGTGAGCGTCAAAACTTAGGTCAACTTCAATCGACCATAACTCCTTCTATATATTGAATTAGAAGACCTACTATATATCAAATGAAATATATTTGAGTTATCTTTCCAACAATACTAATTTCGCCAAAATCTGATACTTAAGCAAAAAGTTATACCCATTTGACTCCAGCATATCAACCCGAAAAATTGAGTGACGACATTTGTGATAACTTATCACAGGTATGATGACTTATCACAAACGTCGTTAGCCTTAGGAAAAACTCAGCTCCCAAGTGACGACATTTGTGATGATATATCACAAATCTGACGATATTTCAGCGTTGGTCATCAGCTAAGCTTTTCAGCAATTGGGAAGTGGTTTTGTAAGGGTATTTTGGTCTTTTCCTTCACCTCCCACGACTTATAAACCTCAAGGGACGTAAATTTCTCTTAATTTTCTTTAGTTAAACATCTCAAAATCCCTCTCTTACACTTTCAAACACAATATAGGATTTTTATTAAAATCATCTCCCAAAAGCAAGATTCAAGCCCTTTTTCCAAGATAATCAAGAATTAAGTTTCACAATCCAAGAACTCTCCAGCAAATCATCAAAGTTTCCTTTCTAAGGTATGCGTAGTGTTCATCCATGAAGCTCAAGAATCATGTTTTAAATTATAAATTATGATTTTATTGTTGTGTTATGATTATATTCATGTTGATGATTGTTGTTTGGATTCAAGGTTGTATCTTGATGTATTTTTCATAAAGCATGTGAGTAGGTTAGTTGAATCCCATGAATTTTGGATGGATTAAGATTGTCAAATTGATAAGTACACCTATGCCCAAAGTTGTGCATGTAAGGTGTTTGATAAAATACCAAGAAAGATAGAATCTATGTTTTTATGACTTAATAGTGCTTAAATGACAAGTCCATATTCTATTCCTTATATTTCCACATGAATTCCATGTTATTGATATGTGTTGTTGTTATGAGTTGCTGTTGTGATATGGAATGTCCATGATATTGAGGTATGCAAGTATACCCATATTACATGTATTCCCTTTCATGTATAAAGTGTTAAGAACTATGTGTAGCATGAAATCCCCTACTTATGGTATTATGAATTGTGGATGTTATTCCTATGATCAAGAAGTATCATGTGTGTCAGTTACTTTCCATCGAGTCCTGGGGGAGCTTGTACCCGAAAAATATAACTGTGTGCCTAGAGCCGAGTCGGTCCCAAGACAATCTCAGTTATGCTATGATTAGTAGAACTCAGTCAGTTACAAAATTCAGAACTCTCAGACAGTTATAGAACTTAAAAAATCTCAGTAATTTAAGTATCGTTATCATTCCATCTTCAGTTCAGTACTCAGCTCAAATCTCAGTAGCATTCAAGAAATTAATGCAGAATTTAGTATCATTCAGTCAGATAATAGATTCAATAGTATTCCGTCAGATAACGGAACCAAGTAAACTCGGCCAACTCAGTCAAGTAAAAAACTCAGTAACAGTTTTTGTTTAGTTCAAGTACAAGTTCTAAGAATCAGTTCAGAGTTTTTCAGTTGGGAGTAGGAGCTAGCACCGAGCGAGTGCAGGGATGGAAGCTCCCCGTCAGAGAGGCAGCGTTATTAGCAGCAATCTCTGAACTCCAGGACTGCGTAGCCAGCGCAGAATGTAGGAGTCACCCGTCAGAGAGGCTTCACTATTATACTGCCTTAGGCTTGACTTCCTATAAGGGTCACCCATCAGATAGGCTTGACAAGAGAGGTCTTTACCCGTGGCATGGTATTGACACCCTTCAAGCTGGGGTTACAGTTTGGACTTTACCAGTTCAGATTCAGGCCATTTCGGTTAAGTGAGCACTCCCACAGTTACAGTTTCAGTATCAGTCTTCAGAGTAGAACTCAGAAATCAGGACTATCAGATACAGTCATCAATCTCAGTAAGGAACTCAGATAGTTCCACAGATTCATAGATCATCCGCTAGATAGGCTTGGTCTAACATAAAGTTATTCCGTATCAGCACTTAGAGAGGTCACCCATCAGATAGGCTTGATCTCAATCTCAGATTTAGTTTAGTATTCTCAATATCAGTTCCAGAGATCACCCGTTTGTTAGGCCTGATCTTAAGCTTAGTCACTCTTAATCATTATTAGAAGATTTAGACTGTCAGATACAGTTGCTCAGTATCAGTTACATCGGTTAGGCCGATTATCACAGTTATATCTCTTAGATCAGTCGTCATAACTTACATTATCAGTATTCAATTTCAGAACTGTTAGACACAGTCAATTAGACCAGTTCTTCATAATTCGAACTGTCATAAATAGTCATTCATATATTCAGTATCCCAGTATCAGTAAACTCATGTTGTCGGTATTCAAACTCAGTAATTAGTATCACCACGAGCTCAGTTTCAATTACTTATGCATATATGTATTCTCACATTCATATTAGTCCGCATTGTTCATGCATATAAACCCTTTTGCATTTATCCTACCTCACTCGTATACTCAGTATATTCAGACGTACTAACGCATTTGTGCTATGGTGCTTTCTCTTATGTTACACCATAAGTTCAGTGGCACGAGTTCCATAGCAGCAGTAGCATTGCAGATTTTAGCAGTCAGAGTTAGCAGTGAGTCCTCATTCTCCGAGGACATAATTACTACTTTATTACTTCAGTATTTTAGTTTGGCTTTCAGTAGTCGGGAGTTAGTTGGAGATATGTTCCTTCCATTTCCTACTTCAAACAGTTAGAGTCTTTCAGACTAGATTACAGACTAGATTCATACTTTAATATTTCGGTTTTGTTTTGGCATTGGTATTTCATTTTATTTAGACATTGTTATTATTCAGATTATGTTCAGTATTGAACTTTATGGCCTTTCAGTTCATGTTTCCGCATTTATACTCATATATTATGCAGTGTACAGGTATAGATATCAATTATGGGTTAGCTTGTGGTCCCTCGGGGTCCTGAGCGCCGTGTAGCATTCCGGTTCAGAAAATCGGGGCGTTACAATTTGGCTTACCTAATGGCGAACTAAAGTAGGTGTCATAATGACTTGTAAATCGGATCATGACATTGTGTTATAGTGGATTTGGACCAATCTTGAAGGGCTATATAGTTATTGATATGGTGGGTAACTTTGATAATAAAATTCCACTGCTAGATATTAATTACCTCTTCAGGGGGAGCTATATCATGGTAGTCGGGATTGCAGAATTATGCACTCTCTACAATTAAAGTAGAATACATTGCCAATACTGAAACTGGCAAGGAGATGATATGGTTGAAATTTTTCTTTCAAGTGTTTGTACTACATCAGAAGGAATATGTCATCTATTGTCATAGTCTAAGTGCAATAGAATTGAGCATGAACTTCATGCACTATGCAAGGATGAAATACATAGGCGTAACATATCACTGGATTCAAGAAAAAAGTAGAAGACAAATTTATGCATGTTGAGAATATCACAACAATCGAAAATCCTGTAGATACACTGATCAAGATGGTATCATGGGACAAGATTAAAGTATGCAAAGAATTTGTCGACATGCACTCAAACTAAAAACTTAATGTCATCTCCTTCTTGCGAATGAGTTCGCAGGGGGAGATTAATGTGGTCCACACCCATTATAAAAAATAAACAGAAATAATTAAAAGAAATAAGTGGGTGTTATAAACTTTGGCAAAAACAAGTTGCCAATTTTGCAGAACTTCTTGTGGCTACAATCTGCAAGTGCAAGTTGACCTTTCCTTCATCTGATTTTGGAGGATATGTGGCCTTGCTTGTAAAAAGGAAGGCTTCACGGGTCATTTTGTACACAGAAATAGAAACAACAAATGAGTTTCAAATAGTTCATAGATTTTTTTAAAAAAATAGTATGTGTAAAAAATGGTAAGTGTTGGGTCATACGATAGTGAGGTGAGAAATCAAAAAGGGTTATTTTTTTAAGTGTGTGGTGGTTTCTGGAAAATTTATTCGGGACTACAGGTAAAATTTGTCATTATAGTGCATTACTTTGTTTCTCATAGGGTCGTGTGTTTTCCCCCTTATTCAGAAGGATTTCCTATGTTAAAATTTGTGTCCTCGTTATTTTAATTTTTGTTGATTACCAACTCTCAGTGTTATATTATTATTTCATTGTTATTACCGTAAATATTATTTCGGTGGCACATTTTATTCACAATATTATCCTCTCCAACTTTACATGAATCGTCAAATAAAGTAGACTTAGCTCCAACTGTAGCCATATCTTTGAGCAGTTTCTATAGTTGCAAGGACTTCTATAACTTGTTTTGCCTTTGGTCATCACGAGTGTGATTGAAAAAATATTTAGGGGGAATATGCCATGCATGGACTTCTAACTTGTTTTGCCTTTGGTCATCACAAGTGTGATTGAAAAAATATTTAGCGGGAATATGCCATGTAAAATATTCACTTTTTTCCGCACTTGAATTTCGAAAAACGTGTTTGAGTATAAAATTTTAAAGAATTTCAGAATTTAATTTGAAGTCGAATTTCAGAATATGAAAAACAAGTAAAACGTGTTTTTACTTTTGTCACTCCAATTTACTTATAATAATTCAAAACAACTCCAATTTATATTCATTGCCAACACAACGCCAACTTTAATTCCAACTTCAATTTGGATTTAATGGCCAAACCCCTACTTTTATCAAACATTTATATCAAACTAAGCAGTGTAATCTCAGAGTTAAATAGATATCACTCAACCTTTCTTAAGTTATAAAGGTTCATATGCAACTATTAATTTGATGTGAACACGGGTGCACTCAAGTTTTTTGCAGCCTGCTCTGACAGGGCCTAGATTGGGCTATCCGATAATTGGAAAATTGCAGTCCAACTAACATGATTATTAATTACATATAAATACGTGGCGATCATCCTGGTCTCTCTCTCTCTCTCTCTGTCTCCCCTTGGTGGAAAATTAAGCTGAAGACATTGGTTCCTTCCATTTTCTGAGGAAGATAAAGAGAAGGATGAACAAGTTGGACTGTTATTCACTTGGTAATGACAAATGAGTGTTCTCCAGTCATCTTAAACAAAATAACTTATTGGAATGTGCTTGCTTTTAATATATACACAGCCATGACTCATGAGTAACAAAAAATACTACTATCATATATATATATATATGTACACATATATTTGAGAACAAAATACAGAGAATATTCCTCATAGTCAAAAAAATCTTGGTAAATCTCACACCAATACCTTCTGTTGGAGATTGCACCAAGATTGTAACTTGAACTTGGGAGGCACGATCATGTATTTTTCTCCAGTACCGAGAGTGCTGGTGTCAAGTAGTTGTTTGCTTTGTCAGGTAAATGTGCCACCTGCAATTTTTATAAGAACCTGAATGAGAAACAAAGATACTTTGGGAAACGGCAATGAAGTAAAAGTTTAGCTACTATTGCTGTCAAAAGCAATTCATACAAAAAGTGAAGGAAATGCTGTACAATATTTAGCCTTTGATCTTTTAATTGATAAAATTTGTTAATGGCCTTACCAACTCGTACAGCTCCTTTCCAGGCTCAGCGACATATTCATAACATACCTAATCAGGGAATAGGGTCAATTTATTCCTTTGCCAAACTCTACCATCAAAACAAGTAGAGCATTACTCACATCAAAGCTCTTGTTTCTGGCTGTCAAATCATGCAATGCCTTCACACAAATGTCAGCCACATCAGCACAACTGATTCCCTGTATTTACCATTATGATGGTAAGCTCAATTGGAAATGCAGAGCACTACTCTCATAAATACAGTAAGACTCTTACCTGAGAGATGCGATTTCCTTGATCAAATATGAGGGCACGTTGACCACCTGGTTCTTCCTGCAGAAAGCAATCGTTAGAAATATACAGATTTTGCTAAAATCTAATATTTTGGGTGGTATATCATTACATCTATAATATTTCAATCAATTTATGGTAAAACTGCTGAACCATGCTCACTTCCTTTAGCATTTGATTCGTAAAAAAGGGCAGCCCGGTGTACTAAAGCTACCGCTATGCGCGGTGCCCAGGGAAGGGCCCCACTACAAGGGTATATTGTACGCAACTTTACCTTGGATTTCTGCCAGAGGCTGTTTCCGAGGCTTAAACCCGTGACCTCCTAATCACATGGCAGCAACTTTACCAGTTAGGGAGAAACATACATTATTTGACAGCTGCTAGGCAGAACTTTCCAAAGAAATATATCGGTGACACCACTCTTATAACTAATTCCGTCCCACTTTGACTTAATTTAACCACTTGAAGATTCCCTTCTTATAAATCCGCTTAAGCCTTATATGGTTCCAAGAGTAGTCCATTTGCAATTAATTTAACTTCCAGCTAACTTTAGAGCATTGTTCTTAAGCAATAGTTTGACACTTGTTTCTGATAAATATGGGGAACAAACACTTCTTGCTATCCCACTCGAAGTCCAAATACAATCTATCATAAAACATGCTGATCTGCAATTAAATTGCCTATATGACTATCTAATTCTAAGCAAAGCAGAAGCTTATTTGAATCAGCCTTATTGCTCAAGGCCAGTCCAATCGATAGCTAACTACTAACTCAATATTTCCAGCGCTGGAAAACATATTTACCATCAATGGACCTGGACGAATTATTGTGTATCCGAGGCCGGACCTTCTTAATGAATCTTCACCAGCCTACAAATATTCAAATAATCAGGGATCCAGTATATATACAAGAAAACTACATGAAGGAAGTATATGAACAACAGCTGACCCTCTTTGCTCGCAAAACTTGCTCCCGTCTGGTAGGCTCTATTCCTGACCCCGTACATGATACTAAGACAAAGTCAGTCTCTTGCCCAGCCTGCAAAATTTACAATCTTCGGCCAGTAAATATTATTTCCAATGTAATTCTTCTATCAAATGATTCCTCAACCAAATCATCATATTGAAGAAAACTGATGAAAAAATGTGATAGCACCGTCCAGAAAAAATGAATATTTCCTGGATGAACTTTATTACTTTTTACCAAAGAGCATAGAGATCTATAAGTTGCATTCGATCAAAAGTCACCTAAAATTTGCAAACAGTGTTTCAACGCACAAATGTGACAAAATTTAGAGCTTTTCATTGATTTTTTAATTTTTTTTTTTTTTTTTTGGGGGGGGGGGGGGGGGGGGGTGGGGGGGGGGGGGGTGTTCAATGGTGGTGTCTAGGCCAATTTGCACACTCCTTGATTGTCAAGATTTTAAACACTGAATCCAAAGCTACATTTTAAATTTCCTCTGTTGTATTTTTTTAAAGCACATAAACACACAAGAAACGTGAAGATTGGTCAGAGAATTCTAGGTAGGAGCTACAAAATAAATTGGTTAAAGTAGAAGAAATAGTAACAAGCAGACCAATTCCTATAGATACTAATTCTTTTTTTGAAAAATAAGAAGAGAAAAGCATACAGGAGTAAAAAACTCATGTTTCACCAAAATGCCTTAAAGTAATGAGAACTAAAAAATGTATCATGTGGGATGTGTCTTGTCCCAAATAAAGAACACATAAATATTTTCCTTTCATGGCCTTTTTGTGCAAGAGATTTCTGCCCATCCAATGATATGACCAGTTATAAGCAAAATACTGATTTTTCTTTCAGTTAGAATTGAAGTGCAAGTGTTTTGTTTGATGTTAATTGAGTTGGCACAACTTGTGGTCTACTTAAAATATATGCTGATATTAAGAACCAGACAAACAAAAAGCAACCAATTAAAAACTAAATAGGCACAAGCATGACAAATAGCAAGTAAATTAGTCTACATAATAACCAGATGAACAAGACAGCTGCCTTTTATCTTCCCAATCACATATTCAATTCATCAAGACGTGAGTCATATTTCTCTCTAGGACTCGCTCGATGACAATATTCTCAGAAACACAGCACATGAAAGCTATAAAGGAAAAGTAATCAATTTTCATGTGTTGGGTCAGCAGGCTTGCAGGAGTTGAACTCTTTCATTTTTGCTTACTCCATCATTCTACCTGTCTTATTCTATCCTTTACATCAACTGTATGCAATGGTTAATCACGAACCCCAGTTGAGAAGAATGAAAACTGGGCAGAATTCAACCCCAAAAGATAGCTCATGAGTATTGATCAAAAAAATACGGTATTCTTGCAACATATCTAGGACATTCTAACCACTTCCCCCCACCCCTAGGGTAGACATCTGAAGCTTGGAGATATACCACAGGGGCCCACCAATAATAGGGACATGTCTAACTCTGATACCATGGTAAGAAAATGGACCTTGAGACTAACTCGACCCAAAAATTTGCTCATGAGGTAGGATCCAAAAACAAATAATAGTACCACATATATCCTCAACCAATATAGGACAATCTAACATTTTGTATCACTAAACGACATATTATGTTTAGAAATTCATAGTTAGGATTGTTGGCACCATTTATCTTTATAGCACTGTAGTACTTCCACTCTCAATGTAAGAACCATGTCAAAATCAAATGGACACGCCTCCGGTAGGTCCTTAGAGTTCCACCAAACCTACTATGGGATCGAGGTATATTTATTACTGTTGTTTCTATGTAAGCATGGTTAAGAAAATGTTTTGAGTAAGGAGTGTCCGATTATCATAGAATATGCTCCAAATACACGTCACTTCTCAAGAAAAATAACAAGTATTCTCTTTTACAGTGACAAAGACTTGCTACAGTAATGACGATAGAGCTAGAATGGAGATTAATTGATTAAAGTTACCATCCAGCACATATATGGGGAACTGAGTAGCTCTAAGAAGGAAGATTGAGTGATCCTTTGTTTCAGTACTGGTATTGATATGACACCTAACAGGTAGTACTGGGTTAATCCAATGCATTAATTAAAAATGATCATCGGTTACAGAGTAGGACTTAAATTAACTCTTGAGCATCAATAACTTTTAGCACGTTAACTACGTGCATTTTAAGTTTATCCAAGAATTAGCACATTTTACAGGTTGAACCAAATTGACCGAACTCCAAACTTTTGCAGCCAATGGAGGTAAATATAGAAAATAAAGCTGAAAGTGGGATGGAGTTCTATCAGGAACTCTCTAGACTGTAAATTATCTTGAAGATACTAAAACGATTACCAGTCAAATTCCTGGCTTCTCTTAGATTATGACTATTATATGCAGAGCACAAGCACAAAATGGAAGATAACAAAAGTCTCACGTAATGCTGTTGCACAAACAGTCAACTGAACTTACAGGCAAAGCCTTAATATATTCCATAATTAGTTGAAAGCTTCTCAAATCTTGGTTCATCCCGGTAGGTCCTTCAATTGGCCTCTGTAGAAATAACCATGCCAAGTATCAGCAACTAGCACAGGAAAACAGTTGATTCTACTTTTTAAGGATTCATGTCAAAGTATGCACTTAAGGTATCTATCCTCGTACAGGGTTTTCGCAGGTAGCACTACGGATTGTGTTACGAGGCTTGGATCTTCTAGTTAAAATAGCTCCTCTTTCATAGCATAATTTGCCAAATACTTCACAAAAGAAAATAGTTTTGTTTCCTTTGGATGGGTGGGTGCGTGGGGGTGGGGGGGGATGAAGTTGAGTTGTAAAGTAATATGTTTAGTCCGCATAAATAGGAGAAAAAAGAGAAAATACTAAAATGCTTTAGCAATAAATATGATATGTTTCCCTAAATATGCAAACAAGAACTAAGAAAATAACTCCTCAATTATCCATGTGTAAACATCAAGGTTGGTTCACTTGATATATTTTTTTCATATAAAAATTGTGCTCCTGCCCTGTACTTGAATAATGTGGAGTGGACTCGAGTGTATAAGAAATTTGATTCAATATAAATCAACATGTGGCATTCGATAATTATGGTAACTCAATTGTAACAGTAGATGAAATTGTTTAAAAGTTTTGAAGAAGTGAAATGCCAACAATGAAGAAGGGAATGCTACGGTCGAGGCAGACCTGTCTTCTAGGCTCAAAGCGAATGGTCAAGGTATGCACAAGGAACGGATCCAATGGCGGATCATCTGGCATCACTGGCCGAAAGGAAGAAAATGGAACTCTCACCTGTGAAAACATGTGCATACGTAAAAACATTAAACTAAGTATATAAAGTAATAATAGAGTTCAGAACGGAGGCACTACTCAATCAATGATTTTCCTCTACATTGTAAATCTGAGCTCACCCTGCAAAATCCTGCTTTTGTGCTAACTCTGGCAAAATACAGTTTGCTTTGTGTTGTGTCTGCTGAGGGACCAGCTTCAAGAATTACAACATAAGATCTCCCATTTCCACCAACAGAGAATACTAGACCCTCATACCTAAGTATTAAAAAAAAACAATGGTGACACAAGTATATACTTTACCTTTGTCAAAAAAACAAAAAAAAAATAGTGACACAAGGATATGCAGTGAGGATAAATCAACAACTGAGAAAAATAGCATCAAGTATGAGAAAAGAATAAAAGGAAAAAATTGCTACCAAAAAAAAATAAAAGGAAAAACTGAAATTTTACAGTATATACCTGTCAAGAGTGTAACCCAAAGGGAGTGAGAGTTTTCTTGACAAGTCCACATAGCCTCCTCTTGTGAAAACATACCCTTACATGAGCCACGAGAAAGAACACTTAGAAACAGGGATCGAAAAATTGGATCACTGAAATTCAATATTTGACAAATATCTTTAAACGTCTCTTAGCACCATAATGCAATAACTGGGACTACAAGACCCTTAATATGTTCACTAATAAAGCGTAGATGCTTTCAAGACCGGGGATCATCTTCCCTGGGTACCTGAAAAAATAGCCTCTCCGCTTTCAGTAAACTCAAACTTGGCATCCATTCCTCCATCATACTTAGAAACAACCACATCTTGGAAATATGTCCCTTGACGGACTTCCCACCCATTCAAGGAATCTTCAGACTTGAATTTTGCAATTAAAAGCTTGCTTTTGCTACTCTTTCCAGCTCGTTGCTGTGCTAGCTTATTGTTGTAGTCCTACATTTTTTGAACAGACTGATCATCTGAACAAAGGAATATTCTGAAATGCACAGATAATAGTTGCCTGAGATTTTAGTCCTACATTGTTTTAGATGCAGGAATTTAAAGCATTTCTGAAAAATATTTTTCAGTTTCTTAGTTAAAACCAAAGTAACACTAACAGCACAGTTAACTAAGAAAAAGATAACCCTCTCCCTTAACAAAGAAAAGCAAAACATCACAATATTATTGGGAAGCTATCTAAAATTTAAAATCTTCTCATAGGACAGATGTTCTTTTTCCTGAAAGTTAAAGCTTGTTATACAGAATTTAGTACCAAGATCTTTAATAGATTTGATTAGTCCCATGTTGCTCAGACTCCTAAAAAATGTCATCGGGCGTGTGTCAGTTCCTCTGAAAAACAATTACTTCAATATGGATATTAATATTACTACTAGACATAATTTTATTTTAGTTAAGATGACTAAAAATCAACTATCGTATATGATGAGTTGCCCTTTCCTGATATCACTTTGATACTACACTACTAGTTTCTTGCCTAAACTGTGTCAAATTAAAGGACAGATATCTTATGTCGTGGCAGCCTACATTTCCACCGGATCAAAATATATATGACTGTACACGAAAATTCACATCATTTAATGACAACAAAATATGTTACTCAATGCTGCTTGACTAGCGCTAGCTGTATTAGTACAAGCATGTTATGCAGCATTTTGAGAGGAAGATTTGGTATCCAAACTACTGTCATACATCAAACCCAATCCTTGGGCTTTCTGATTCTTTAATCCTCTCCATTCCTGGAGATAAAATATGAGCATAGAGGACAACATGGAAACGTAATTAGTGTAACCTTACCACAAATGGACCCAAACAAGATAGGGGGAAAAAACCAAATACCTGCAAGGCTTTGGTGAGATTGTACACCCCTTGATGATCAACTCTGATGAGATCCCCAGTGATTGAAGACCGAGCAGTGGCACAATAGATGATTTTGTTGCAACCTTGCACTGCATTTTTAAGACTGGAAGGATCACCAACATCCCCTGTCACCAGCTCCACAGACCTTGGTAGCATGTCAACCACTTCCGGTTCAGCTTTCCTTACTAGAGCCTGCAAATGTAAAGTGAAGACTAGCATCTCAGTGTAATATCAAGTAAATATATTCAACCAAAGAAAAAGAAAATATATAGTTAACGGGAAGGCACCACTCAGAGGTGGATTAGAATTCAAACGTTGTTGATTCCTTATATATACAAAACTAAAGCAACTATATCTTAATCCCAAACTAGTTAGGGTCAGCTATAAGAATTATGTATATTCTATCCACTCCATTTGGCCCATTTCGTTAACTGTTCCAATATTCTTCAAAAATAGAGAATCTCTAAATCTCACCCATATCCCTACGTTGTCATACAATCTCTTTCAAAACTTAAAAGCTCCTGTCAAATACTACACAAAATGTAAGTGTTTCAACCCTCAATTTTGAAACCTTATAATAAAACTTCCTATATGCATACAAATGCAATCACAACAACGATAACAACACTGCACAACATTCTCAAACTTTATACTAAAACTTTTTATAGAAAAATACAACCATAAAGACAATAATAGAACTACACAACATTCTCAAACAAGTTGTAGCCAACTATATAAATGCTCACTAATCATGTTTTGGCATAATATATAAGCAGGCACTCAAACTTGACCACAACTGGCAAGTAAGCACTCTAACTTTGAGAGTGCGCATCTAGACATCACAACTGGTAACTAAACACTCCAACTCGTCCTCATTGTGTCTACTCGTCCTCATTGTGTCTCATGAACACCTGATGTCTCACAATGTAGTCCTAGGGGTTTAGAGAGTATTGTCTCAAAACCTCTCTTAACTGTTGATGTGTCTCAAAGACAAAATTACCAATGACCATGAATAATTCTCTCTCAAACAGTCCTATTTATAGATGATGGGTGGTGTTTTTCCTAAAGCCAAACCAACTCAAAAAGAAATAAAAATCCGAATCCTTTTCCAAATAGGATCGGAAACCAAAAGAAAATAGACTTAGGCCATGGGCCTTTGGCTGGATCATGGGCCATGGCCCAACAAACTCTCTCTCCGGCCAAGGGGCCAAATGACTCTTCAAGCGGAGAAACTCATGACAAGCTTCATGCCTGCCAAAGTTCTACAATACTCATTCTTCTCTACGACCACCACTTCCGTTAGGATATTCGTAGGATTGTTATCAGTGTATATCTTCTCAATTTCTAAACTTGCAGCTAAGCCTAGCACCATATGGATAGAAGACATTTTCATAATACAAAGAAAATTTCATCAAAGTCAACAACCTTACTCTGGCCAAAGCCTTTGACAACTAGTTTCATCAAAGTCAACAACCTTACTCTGGCCAAAGCCTTTGACAACTAGTCTCACCTTATACCTAGGCGCAGAGGTATGTTTCTCTTGCTTTAATCTGAAGATCCATGTGTTTGTTAGAGCCTTCTTAACTTTCGGTAATTCCACTAACTCATATGTGTCATGCTCGTGGAGTGACTTCATCTCATCTTCCATAGCTTCTACCCACTCATCGCTGTGAGTATCTTGCATGGCTTCATCATAATCTTCGGGTTCTCCCATGTTTATCAAGAGTACATACTCATTTGGAGAATAACGTCTTGACTTTTGCTTCTCCCTAGAAGATCTTCTACAAGAGGTTTTAGGAACATCTGAATAGTTACCTTAGCAACAGTTGGTTGTTGACCAACCACAACATCATTAATCAAACCGTCTATAGGTTCTACACCCTCTTGATCATCATCTACATTATTATTTTGGATTTCTCAATGTCCAATAGATGTATCAGCAATAGGAACTGGATCAACATCAACTAAGCTCTCATTATTCTGAGAATTTGTTTTCTTAGTCTTGTCAATATCTTCAATAGTTTGGTCTTCAAAGAACCCAGCATCACGACTTCTAATAAGTTTCTTATCAACTGGATCACAAAAGCGATACCCAAACTCATCTTGACCATAACCAATGAATACACATTGCTTAGTTTTGGCATCTAATTTTGATCTCTCATCTTTTGGATCATGCACACAAGCTTTACACCCAAAAACTTTCAAGTGATCATAAGAAACATCCTTAGCAAACCAAACTCTATTTGGAACATCACCATCCAAAGCCACTACAGAAGACAAATTGATATCATAAGCAACAATATTAAGTGCTTCGCCCAAAAAGAATTTGGAAGTTTAGCCTCTGAAAGTACACATCTTACTCTCGCAACTAGAGTTTTGTTCATCCTTTCTGCCAAGCCATTCAATTGAGGCGCCTTGGGTGGAGTTCTCTGATGACAAATTCCTTGCGATTTGCAATAATTATTAAAAGGACCAATATATTCACCGTTATTGTCGATGTAAATACATTTAGCTTCTTCCCTGTTTGTCTCTCAGATAAGGCTTGAAATTCCTTAAACACATCAAGTAGAGCTTGCGAGAATGATCATCAATGGAAGTCGCAAAGTAAAGTGCACCAACTTGTGACTTCACTTTAAAAGACCACACAAATCAAAGTGTACTAGCTCCAATAGTTCAGGCTTTCTTGAGGGAGAATGACCATGAAAAGAAACTCTCTTCTATTTTCCTACAAAGCAATGGACACATCTTTTCACCTTTGCTTGTTTTACACCAGCAAGTAGATTCTTCTTAGCCAAAAATGTGATTCCTCTCTCACTCATATGACTAAGCCTCTTGTGCCACAATTCTGATAAAGTGTCACTTTCCACCAAATTCATAGTCACCGAGGACAGATCCTTGAGTCACGTATAAATTAGAATACTTTCTTCCTCGAGCCACAACTAATGCGCCTTTGGTGAGCTTCCACTGGCCATTGACAAGTCATTATGGTAGCCATCATCATCTAGTTGCCCTACAGATATCAAGTTTAAAGGAATGTCAGGAGCATGTTTGACATTCTAAAGGATTAACGTTGTACCAATATTAGTCTTCAAACAGACTGTGCCAACATCAAGCATCTTGACTTCACCAGCATTGCCCTTCTTCAACACTCCATAGTTAAGAGGAGTATAAGATGAAAAGAAGTCTTTCCTCGGTGTGACATGAGATATAGCTCCAGAATCTACGATCCAACTAGTATCATGGGATACAAAATTGATGACGTTTTTATCACAAGCAACGAGAAGGTCATCTCGGACAACAACAACAATATTATTTTTATTATTTTCTTCTATCTTTCCTTTTCTACTCTCTTGCTTCAACTTATTGCAAAACCTTTTAATATGTCCTTTCTTGCCACAATGACAGCATGAACGACTCGCATACCCTAACCTTGACTTGCTTATGCTTTTTCCTCTACTACTTGCATTTCTTGTTTTGTCTCTCCCCCGATCTTCTGTAAATAGAACATCCGAGTGTGAAGATGAGCCTTGTGGTTTTCTTCTTACTTCTTCATTCAAAACACCACTGTAGGCAAATTCCATAGTCACTTTGCCACCAGGATCTAAATTTGTTAAAGAAACAAGAAGAGTCTCCTAAGAATCTGGTAGAGCATTCAAAAGCCAAAGTCCTTGTATTTCATCATCAAAATCAACACTCATTCCAAGAAGTTGATCAATGACACCTTGAAAATCATTTATATGGTCAAGAATAGGATTTTCCTCCTTATATTTAAAGGTCATTAATTGTTTTAGTAGAAACAACTTGTTATGCCTGTTTTTGAAGTGTAAAGTGCCTCCAACTTTTCCCACAATGTTCTAGAATGTGTCTCATTCACAACATGATTGCGAACATTGTTTTCAACCCATTTCCTTATATATCCACACACTTGTTGGTGCTCAAAGTCTCAATTCTCATCAATTACATTCTCGGGTTTATGAGAAGCAAAAATGGAAAGAACTTTCATCTTGATCTTCTGTATGTTGTAATTGCTCCCATTTAAACATACCATCTTGCTCATATTTACCTCCATCCCAAAATCCTTGATAGATAACAGGCTTTGATTTCACTTGTTATGATAGAAGGAGGTAAATATGAAAACAAAGAAAGTAAAGAACACCAAATTTAACGTGAAAAATCCTTCTAGTCGAAGGTAACAATCATGGGATCACAGAGATCCAAATTGCTCTATTATAACAATAAGAAGGTTACAAATATTCTCCTAATGGCCACAGAACAAGAGCCAAACTAGGAGAAGCAATAGCTACACCAATCAAAAGTAAATCAAGAGAAATCACCCGAAACAGTACTGTTTGGAACCCAAAAACAGATGGTACGAACCACCACATCGGATCTCCACCATTCAAATCAAACAATAAAATGTTAGGAACACTCGGCCAAAATTTCAACTCAATCCAACAGTGAACGAACTGGCAACCACAATCTGAACTGCAGCAACTAAACTCTCTCTCTCTTTGGTGAAAGCTCTCTCAAAACCTCTTTTATGTGTTGATGTCTCTCAAAAACAAAATACCAATAAGCATGAATAATTCTCTCTCAAATAGTCCTATTTATATATGATAGGTGGTGCTTTCCCTAAAGCCAAACCAACTTAAAATAGGAATAGAAATCTGAATCCTTTTCCAAATAGGATTGGAAACCAAAAGAGAATAGGATTAGGCCATGGGCCTTTGGCTGGATAATGGCCCACGGCCCAACAATTTTGTAAGTTGGGGTAGTCACTGGCACAATGTAGACGAGTTAAGGTATTTAGAGATATCCACTCTCAGAGTTGACGTACTTACTTACCAGTTGAGACCAAGTTTGAGTGTCCATTTATGTATTATGCAAAAGATACACTATATGCACAAAAATGTAATTATTAAGGAAAACGAAACAAAGACATACTACATAAACATCCCCTTTAAGTTGCCCTTAGTTAGCATCTATACCCTCCAGGCCTCCACTTCGGGTATGCATAAGGAGACACTTAAACTATCATAAAATTGAACAACTAAACACATGCGTCCTACGTGGCAAATCGTGTGAGATGCACGCATCTACCATGTCAAATCGCTTGAGATTTTCCACATGGGATGAATATGCCTGCATGTTGAACTTTATGATAGTTTAAGTGTCTTTTTGCACATCCAATGTTGAAGGACATAGATGTCAAAGGGCATGTTTATATATTATGCCGGAAATAAAAGTAAACAACGGGGCAAAAGGTAAAATGGACCTTGACAGTGTAGCCCCTAAGCATGAGCTTACGCACAACAATTCTACCAACACGGCTAGTCGCACCAACAACAAGCACAGTAGTATTTTGAGCACCAGGTATAGCGAATTCACACATCGGTCCACCTTCTCTAATAAGCAAACTACTCTCATCATCAGAACGTATTGTTCGCGAAATCTGCCCCAATCCCGAAAACTTTCGCCACACTTCATCAAACACTTGACGAGAACGTCTTCCTAATCCCACTGGATTAACATCATCCAATCTCTTTATAACAGAAACTGAAGAAGATTGTAACTGTTGCTCTTGCTCCTGGGCAACTGGTTCTTGCTCTTGCACTTTTTTCTCTTTGTTTTCAATTACTAACTTCTTTTTCTTCTTCTTCGTTTTCTTTCCATTGTCACTTTCCGGATTTGAAGATGATGAAGTTGCCTTTGTAACAAAAGAATAGTTGGAGAGTTTGCATATTGGATTTGGTAGTGAATTTGGTTTTTTTCTCCATATTGGATTATTATAATTGCTGTTGCTAAATGCTACAGGAGTGAATGTCGCAGTAGCGGCACTCATTTGGAAAGAAGGGAGAAATTTTCAGTTCTGTACAATCGAATTTTTGCACTTGAATTGCCAGAAATCAGAATACAATTTTGTGTTCTGTAGATCAAGTGGGAGGTTAGGAATTGGCAACTGGCAAGGGTGCCAAGTCATGATTGATGGTGACAGTGTAAAATTTCCTCCACATAAAACTTGAATGTGAATAAAGCAACGATCTGATCAATCCGCCACGAAAACTGAGTATTTCTTATATGGACAGTGAATAAAATATGGAAGCTGGTGTGCCACGTAGAGATATTCGTCTCCTCAGATTCTTATTTTGGTCGGGCGTTTTTTATTTCTTTTTCTCTTCTGGAGAGTATTAAAAACCATTTTTGAAAAAAAAAGTATTTAACGAAACACCATTGGCATCCGAACGAAATATTTCACTTTTCTGTAAATAACGAATGTTTGTAAAATCGGACAAAAGCCTCTCTTGAAAGAGGCCCTACCTCCGAGTGAGGCACCATTGATCTGATCTGATCAAAGTGTGGGGCCGCACTTAGGGTGGCTCATTTTTAGCCTAAAGGGCTCAGATTGGATCCATGGTTTCACATTTCGTCCTAAACTCTGGCAAAGTATAGGATGGATATTCCCGACTTGGGCAAGACATTGATCATCATGATTATTCACATGGTATATGTCGGTTAAGAGAAAATTTCCCAAATTTTGAAAGATTTAATATTTTCTCATACTTAGGTATTATTTATCATGGTTGGTAAAAATTTATTCATGATAGCATTTCAAGTTACATGTTTTTGGGTTTATGTTTCAGAAAGTCAACAAATTGAGTTTTTCTTTTTTACGTGCTTTCAATGATTTTCTTGACTCATCTGTTTCATTATTTTAGTTCCACCGGATTTATAAGAAAAGTCTGTCAGTCTTTATTTTTCAGTTCTAATAGTGGACGGTGCACCCCTCAGGGGAATCCCAACAATTAGCTTCCTTACGCCTTACGGGTTTAATCGCCCGTTAACTCATACACATGTCAAACTCACTGATCTGTGTTTCAAGACGGGTCGAATAAGGAGCCCACAGGCCAGCATTTAGAGTGCGCATAAGTCGAAGCACGCCAGAGGCGTGCACTATCTGCCATAATCAAAGAGACGACGTTCCACAAGCATATCGAGAGCTCGGGCTTTAGCCTCCTGTAACGCCCTATATTTTTTGCCCTTGAAAAATTGTTGAGCTTTGAGCTTACTGCCTTGATTACGACCCACCTCACGAGTCTTAGTTGTAAGGTGTCCAATGAGTGGTATTTGAGTTTTTATCCTAGTTATGACTTGGGGACACGAATCGTAGGATGTCTAGTGTTCAATTCATTTGGGTTCTGTGTTTCTCACGACGATACCTTACGAGTCATAAGATCTCATTATGAATGGGTTGGTAGAGTAGTAAAGTGGGCAATGTATGGGGTCCTAATCACTGTCTTAGTGCGACTCATAGTCACGAGTCGTATGGTATGGGTACTGATGACGTCCAAGCAACACCTTTTTTTAGATGATGATACGATCGTTGTCAAGATATAGTAACCCAACTAAGGTTGAGGTCGGATCCCAAGGGAGCTCATAGAATTGCAGTTATCAGCAGTTGTAGTCTACAGGCAATACTGGAAAGTAAATGGGGAGATTTATTTATAGTAATCTCGAGCAAGTAACAACACTAACTTTGGTTGTAATTAGTTATAGGTGAACACTAGGATTGTGTTCCCCCTGACTTCTCAACTCCATAGGTTTATCTTGCTATGTTGAGCCAACCCAATACCTTGCATGCAGAATCGATAAATTATATACCTTTTCCAGTCTTTTGGATGCGTAAAAGGATTACCCTTTACCTTTTGAGTATCAGGATGTCGCATTACTAACCCCTATCTTGATCCCAGTTAACTATCACCTTTTGAGTCTCTAGTTATTAGATGAAATCTAACCATCTTACTTAGATATCACCTAATAGTGTGGATCGACAGTTAAACCTTAAATTACTGTTGTCACTATCTTTTCCTAGTCACTACTCCTTTTTTGGAGTAAGTAGCAATATCTAGGCGAGATCCTAACATTTGCAAACACTAAGACAGCTATTACACTGAAGATAATGCAATGCATGCCATCGGCATTGGTTCAATTCAACAATTGCACTTTTCCTACTCCGTTAATCTGCCAGGGTTTGCACAGCCCTAGCTATGGTTTTTTAGCCACTTATGCTTGTGAAGAAATCAATAACATTCATGGTTGAAATCTTAGATGACATCATAATGACAAGAATAAAAACTCAAAACCGTAACTTGATTAATCAGCTGAACTTAATACAAGAGAATTTCAATATCAAAATCAGATCTTAAAATTAAAATATGTTTATAAGTATTAAAAGTGTGTAACTCCTACTAAAAAGTACATAAAGGATATTTATAATACCTGAGAAAACCCTAAAAACAAAGCCCGAACGAAATAGGAGAAAACAGAGTTGGTGGCCACATGTGGTCTGCATCTGCGGTTTGGTCACGAGCGCAGGTACTACCTGCGGTCTGACACCGATGTAGGTACGGACTACAGGTGCCGGATGGGAAAAATCCTATAAGTCAGCTCTCAGTATTTTGGACTTTTGGCACCTACTTTGTCTACCTGAGGTTTGTAGGTCCTACCTACGGTCCATGGGTTAACTTAGCAAGTGCCGGGAGTCAGTTTTTCATCTCTTCTTCGATTCTCGAACATGCTTTGATCACGATCAAGCTGAAAAACATCTCAAGCATCCATAATGCTCCAAAAAGTATCCAAAAACACCTTTTTCATGAACTTAGCATCTAAAACATGATTTTCTACAAAACATACCCAAAACAGATCATATCTAATAAAAAGGCTGCAGAAACTTATATATTTTCCTTGTTTTAAGCGTCGAAAGTGTTATATTTCTATAGTACATCAACACCCTCAACTTAGAACGTTTGTATGTCGTCAGGCAACAAAAACACAACAAAATAAAAATGACACTTAACTAGGAGAATCTACGCTATTCAAGGCAGTCAGTCATCACATTAAGTTCAAATCACAACATCCCCTCCTATATCTCTTTTCAAAGTCAACTGTATATAAACATGAAACACAATAATGTGACATAATGGAATCAAGCTATGTCATTACATTAGCAATAAACAACCACTCGTATGTACAAATTACACTACTTGAAATAAGCAAATAGCTAGCAACATAACTCAAGTACTGATACAAGTCAAATGGTTGTCTTATCTTTTGATGACATCTTTAGATGCCAACACCTAGAAAACCAAGAAGTGGTTACCTCGAGGACACATGGACATGCATGGAGGGCCCGTTTTGAGCATAAATAAGGCCGTGAGTGAAAGATTGGTTAGAGCATTGAAAACTTAAAGACTCACAATTTGTATAACACTTAATGGCTCATGGTTTAGTCACCTCATTAAGGGTATTTTGGTCACTTCACTTGGCCCAAATACACTTTATGGCTACCCCACCTATTAAGGGTATTGTTGTCACTTTTGTCTTGTCTTGTAATAATATAAATAGAACGTTTTAGGTCTTTTCTCATAAGTTTATGAATGATGAAATATTGAAACATTGAAAGCCCTCTCTTTGAGAGTAGAACACTTTAGTTTAGTCTTAGTTTAAGGCTTGGAAAAACTAGTTTTGACCTTTGCTTGGAAATGGTGGATCTTTAGGTGCATTGGTTTCCTTGGCAGTCACCGTAAGAGTGTGGTGTTGATTATTACATTCATTAGGGGTTAGTGTTGAAATACACTTGATTCTTAATCTTGTAATAATCTTTGTCTCATTATCTACCCTTTTCATTCTTGCAAACTTGTTGTGTTGTTCTTGTTCTCTACTCTTGGTTTGTGTTTTTTCTTGTTGGTCAAAATTGTTGCATTCTTTTTCTTCATTTTATATGTTGTTAAGCTAGTTTGGGTTGGCTGAAATAGGTGTCAAACACCTTGTTATCTTCTCATTCTAGTGTTGTGTTGTGAATCCGAGAGAGATCTTCAATTGGTCCAAGGATCTTAGTGATTTGTGGACTATTTTGAGTCACTTCGTGAGTTCCTTATTTTCTTGTATCATTTGGTATTAGATCATGGCTTGATCTTGTTCCTACAATTTCAATCTTGGGCTTGTTATTTGAAAAAAAAAGAGTGTTGAAATCTGAAAAATTAAAAAAGAAGCAAATCTATCCATTCTTGTGGTCTTGGCCGAAAGTGTGTTCTTGTTGTGTCTTGGCCGAGATTCTTACTTGTCTTGAGTGTTTCTAGTGTTAGTTTTATCCTTCACTAACAATTTGAGTCTAAATCTAAGTTTGAGCTTACATTGTTGATGTTGTTCTGAACTTGAAAACTTGAAAGTATTTTGGACATTTTTGTTGTTGTGGTTTCACTTTGGCCATGTGGTATTCACCTTATTGTTGTTCTAGGTTTGACCACGTGATTTTGTTGTTAATTGGTGTCCTAAGAACCATTTTGTTAAAGTTGTAGTTGTCTTGGCCAAGTGTTAAAGATATTGTTATTGTGGAATTTAGAAATGGTCATGTGAAATTGTTGTTGTTCTTTGAAGATTGTTGTTGTTGTTCTTGGTGGATGTTGTTGTTGTTCTTTGTGTTCATCACCACCTTCATATATTTTTGCAGATAAAGTGAACTTTAGATCCATAAAGGTAAAAGAAAAAGGTGTGTGACTTGTTAGTCTTGAAATACACTACAACCACCAAAGACTTTATCAACCATTTCCCAACAACTTTCTGTGATACAAGGGTCCATATTTTAAGGAAAGTACTACAAAAGTCAAGTCTTGAAATTTGAAACTTGAAAAAAAGGATCCAAGACTTATTCTTCCCTCCTTAAAACAAATTCCACCAATCCAAATTAAAAATGGGTCAAGACTTGGACTTCAAAAAAGAAAATTGTAGAAACTGCAACCAATACGTGGCTGCCACATCATTATTTTACTGTTCACGTAACTTTAATTAAGCTCAAATTTTAGATACTTAGTTTCATTTTATTGTTTCATTAGTTTCATGTCTTGATTCTAGAATTAATTAACAACTAGTAATCACCTACTTAGTTGTTGATTAATTGTTGAACCCGTTTCTTTCATCTTTTCGTTATTTGTGTGTTTTTCTCATTTTTAACTCGTAGTAACTTCTTTGTTTCAAGTTCGTAAGTAACTTTTTTTTTGTGTCTTGAGTCGATCAAACAAGAAACCATTACATCCGCCAAGTAGAATTGACATCCTATTGACTACTATAGTATAAGTAACTTTCAATATTCGCCGCTCCAATTGTGAGAATCACAAAGGTGAGTGTATACGAGTGTTGGTGAGGAGCTTTTACTACTAATCTTTTTTGTTCATTGTGTAGATACAAAGGTGATATAAGGGGAACATGTCTTCGATAACCAGGAATTATTGTGACTACAACATGGGATACTATGATTGTAGTGAGGGGTTTTGTGGCTACGAAGTTGAGGGAGATTGCGGAGGCTATGAAAATAGCCACGATCAAAACTTGGGCAGATTGAGGGACATGATTTTAAGGGAGAAAATGAGGGGAATGAAGTAACTAGTGCTTATGGTGAATTTGGAGATTATGTAGGACCTCTTAATGGTTCTTATGATGACGTTGGTGCATGTGAGGAGTCTTACACTCCCCACTCTGAACCTAGATTTGGTGTTAGGTATAACCCTTTCATTCACGAGTACACATGAGGAGTGTGAAGATTCATATTCTTCACCTTGTAGTACTTCTTATCAAGGTCAATATAGTGTGAATAGTTATACTAGTTCAAATGGAGGTTGTCCAACGAGAAGAAGAGGGGGTGCATCTCCAAAACTGAGGGGTACTTGTGTGCCTTATAATATTGATCTGAGAAGGAGTATACACTATGGAAAGGTGACCATTTGTGGGATACCGGGCTGCCTTATTGTGTTGAATGATACGTACTATAGAAACTACATCCTTCCGTCCATGGTCGACTACTTGGGGTTATTTCGAGAGCCTTTACTTGTTCCATACTCATTGGATGGGTTCAAGGTTACCGAGAGGGTAAAAGTTGTCTTCTCCCAATATAAATACCATGAGGAAGTATGGTGCAATATCCTTCCCTTGGCTTACAGTCATGTATACTTAGGTGCCGATTGGCTTGCACGGCATCAAGTTCCTAACTTGCAAAATTGGCCTAATATTGTAAGAGACCAATGTGGGAATCGCCTCATGACTTACTTACTGCCCAAGTCGCAAACAGAAATGTCTACCTCCTCCAATCTGAATTATTTTGAGAGACAAAAGATTTAGAGGAGTAAAGGAGTACAATGTGGTAATTTGAGAGTGGAAAAAAGAGAGGTTATGTAGAGTGAAGTAAGGGGATTACCACCAAACCGTGCTAACATTGGTTGTCCTTCTATTTCTAAGGACATTTGTGTAGGTACCAATATGGCAAGCGAAGTCGAACAATGCTGAAAGAAAGTTACTGCCCAAGCTTGTGGTAGACCTTCACACCCCGGCAAAGAAGAATCTACTCAAGATCTTCAAGGTAAAATAGCTAACTCTTACACTTTGGTACACGTGATTGATAATTGTGTGGCTAGTAGCCCGTTGAGTATGAGTTGTAGCTTACTTACTTGTGAGTCTAATGATTTGTTGCCACTTATGGATGATGTACATGTTTTGCGAGTGGATACACTAGTTGATCTATAAATGACCGAATTGACTCTTCTCGTAAGGCCGATTTGTGTCCACCTAGTGTTGAAGCTATTGTGTTGAATGAAAGTACATCATCGTGTGAAAAGTCCATTGATCCACTTATTTGTAAAAATTGTCCACCACTTGAGTATGTGTGTGATGTGATTAATAGAACGCAAGTGAGTGAAGTACTTGAAATTATTAGCAAACAAGATTGGAGTGAACCCGAGAGCTATTCTTAGGGTAATCTTATGCGTGAAACCTCCTTGAAACTTGACAATTGTCTTTTAAAGAGTAAAGAACTTACTTGTTCCAAATCTTTCCGTGGGTTAGATCATGCTCTCTTTAGGTATAATGTCTTGTTTGAAGATGATATAATCACTCTTAATGAACCTAGTGGTGATAATGATGGTATAGCTAGCATTGGAAGCTATAGTCGATATGCTAACCCACTATGGTGTGACAACATTCCTCCTAAAGATGGAAATTATTTTTTGAAAGATGAGAGTACTCTTAAGGGTAAGGAATGTGTAGTCCTTCTTGAAAACCCGAGGACAAAGGTGTCATTGGCTCCTTGGGGTAATGTTTCTAAATGTGCATCCTTGCTTGACACACTTGTGCTTAAATTTCATGAATATCAACTTATGGATGCTGAGTTGTTTATTTGTTTGAAGGAAGGAAAGTATATGTGTTTAAAAGGTTTGTATTCATCCGTGTATGCCTCTACACTTGATTCCTTCCTATACTACCTCTTTGACTATGATGATATCCATACTAGTTTTGGATTTATTTTATGTAGAGGTAGGAAATTTGTTGGTAAGTCCACTTGTGTGAGTAATAATGCTATATGGATCTCGTGGACTTTAGAAATAATTAAATCACCACCCTTTTTGTGGTGTCTTGAAGGGATAGAATGGCAATTGTGTCTTGTGGCTCATGAGATCCTAATTTTAACTTTTGGACCAAGTGATGCCATTAGGACCCTTGTAGCTTCTTTATCTATTGGTGATTCCCGTAACCAAATCCTTTGTGAAAATTTCATTGAGCTTTTAATATTTAATTCAAAGGATCCTTGGTTATATTTCAAATATGTGTAACCTTGGCAGGTTGAGATGATTTGTTTTGCTAACCCTAACCCTAATGCTATGAGAATTTTGTATTTGTTTGTCCTCTCTTCGGTTTTGCAGGGCTCGGATTCGAGGTCGAATCCTTTTCAAGAAGGGAGGATAATAAAAGCCAAATGACTGTCTCATCTTTTGATGACATCTTTAGAGGCCAACACCTATAAAATCAAGACGTGGTCACCTCGAGGACTTATGAACATGCATGGAGGACCTATTTTGAGCATAAACAAGGCCATGAGTGGAAGATTGGTTAGAGCATTGAAGACTTGAGGACTCATGATTTGGATAACACTTAATGGCTCATGGTTTGGTCACCTTATTAAGGGTATTTTGATCACTTCACTTGGCCCAAATGCACTCCATGGATACCCCACCCATTACGGGTATTGTTGTCATTTTTGTCTTGTCTTGTAATAATATAAATAGAACATTTTAGGTCTTTTCTCATGAGTTTATGAATGATGAAATATTGAAATATTGAAAGTCCTCTCTTTCAGAGTTGAACACCTTAGTTTAGTCTTAGTTAGGGCTTGGAATAGCCATTGTAGTTTAGGACTTGGAAAAGCTAGTATTGACCTTTGCTTGGAAACGGTGGATCTTGAAGTGTGTTGGTTCCCTTGGCAGTCACCGTAAGAGTGTGGGTGTTGATTATTACATTCATTAGGGGTTAGTGTTAAAATACACTAAGTTCTTAATCTTGTAATAATCTTTGTCTCACTATCTATCCTTTTCATTCTTGCAAACTTGTTGTGTTGTTCTTGTTCTCTACTCTCGGTTTGTGTTTGTTCTTATTGTCAGAAATTATTGCCTTCTTGTTCTTCATTTTATGTGTTGTTAAGCTAATTTGGGTTGGCTGAAATAGGTGTCAAACACCTTTTTATCTTCTCATTCTAGTGTTGTGTTGTGAATCCGAGAGAGATCTCCAATCGGTCCAAGGATCTTAGTGATTTATGGACTGTTTTGGAGTGTGTTTGTGGACTATTTTAAGTCACTTCGTGAGTTCCTTGTTTTCCTTGTATCAAGTGCCCTCCTAACAAAGATTTCCAACACACTCATATGAAATCATGCATGTCAATGCAGGGACAGTAAAGAGACACTCTCACTCAACCAAGAAGTTCCAATCAATACATGTCAAATACCATAGGCTTGCCCTTATTTTCTTTACCTTAACATTTAAATAGTCAATTTAGGAACGCTATAGGACTTTTATCGGCTTGTAACGTAGGCTTGGGAGCTGGTATGGTGTATATGGACATTTAAAATGACTAAGCCTCCTTGGCATTACACTAACATTGGGTTCTCGCTTACTTGCCAGTTTCCTTGTTATTCCACCCTTATTTCTCCTTTTTATTCTTATATGCATATTCAGGTTGAGTGTGGTCTTTTATTCCTTCTTTTTCACTTTTTTTCATAATTGTTTTCTTTTTCTTTTTCTTTTTTTTTTCTACCACACCTAACACTACTAACTTTTTCTTACTTTACCCATCTTCATACCCATTTTACGCTACGCACCCCTATAATAGTCACCCTCAACTTAGGCATTTTTCCTATGTTGAGGTGCACAATGTCCAATTAGGATTAGAGCCAAAATAGGTAAATTATAATACAAATGGAAAGGTGAATGGTGAAAATAAGGAAATTGGCATTCGGACTCAAAATTGGGACCAAAGGATATAATTCACACATGGAAGGTCATGTAGGCTAAAAGTGGACTTTAATAAAAAAATGGCCTATGACCCTTTCTTAACCGACTATCCTTCAACCTAGGCAAGACTAACCAGGCAAGTTCTAGATTCAATGTACAAAAAGAACTAGGTAGTATCTCACTCACACGTAGCACAAAGTCAATATCACCGACTACTACCTATGCAGTTCATGCAAATGTTAGAGTGATTATCATATCCCTAATTCTAATGTCATAACAAGATCCACAAAGTTCACACATATATACATCAACACAATTATAAAACAAAAATTTTGGAGGGGTATAAAAAATCAATCAAATCATGACTGCTATCCTAAATACTTAAAAATCTCCTAATTACACAAAACATTATGAAATAAAACGCAATACGCTTAAACATGCCAACTCTACTAGGAACAAAACTCTAGGGAAAGAAGCAGAGCAATAAAAACCTCAGGAGCACATCAAGACCTACAAGTAGCCCCACCCCCAACTGAAAATCATGCATTGTCCCCAATGCATCAAACTAAAATAAGAGAGTAGGAACATTCCTGCGGCACCATAGGTGCAAAGATCCGACGTTACTCACGTAATACGAAAACAAAAAACAGAATACCTTGGGTTGCCTCCCAAGAAGCACTTGATTTACTGTCACAGCACAACTCAGTTCCCTTGGATACTCAGACTTCGCTAAGGTCTATCTCAGCACAAACTCTAACTTCTTCCAGGTTTCCCATGTAGTGTTTCACTCGCTACCCGTGCACTTTAAATGAAACGTCAACATCACACTTTACATCAATAACACCATATGGGAACACCTTAACCACAGTGAATGGCCCAGTCCATCTTGATTTTAGCTTGCCAGGAAACAAGTGTATTCTTGAATTGTATAACAAGACTAAATCATCCGGTTTGAATATTCTCTTCTCAATTTTTTTGTCATAGTACAATGTTGAGCCTAAGTACACACATAAGTGTACTTAGTCTCACCAAGTAGTAAATTGGCCTTTTAAAAGCCAAGTATTGATACTATCGGGACTAGTGTTAAGCAACTATTGAATTTTAGTTGACAATTAAGATTAACCAGTGCAACATAAATCGATAGTGTTTTTGTTTTATAAACTAAAAGTAAAGTAAACAATGCATAAAAGTAAATTGCTTTGGCAATCAATAAGGAGAAACCCAAGGTTAAAGACTGCGAACAATCATACTAAGATATTGAACTTTAGATTACTTATCTTGGTTGTTGATTCGCAGGATTTGTCGTATGATCATGGTCTCCCGACCTCTAATCTTCTACCTAACTGGATATTACAACTACATCATTGAGCGGGGATGCAATAATCCATTTAGATGCATTAAGATGCAAGGATTCTAGGTATATCCCTATCCTAGACAGTAATTCCAATCCCTTATTTTATAAAAGAATAAGAACCTTGCTCTATTTATTCGTTGCGTTCTATTCTCTTATTCCCCCTCCCAAGCTCACAAAGATGACAATAGATATATTCTAAGGGTCATGAATTCTTAAAATAGTTATAAAAAGGATAAAAAAACAACCAAATATGATACGCAATAAAAAACAAATCAATTCAAAGAAATAGTAATCATGTTCTTTGCCTTAACCCCGGAAAGGGGACTTTTAGCCACTCATGGATATAACCGTAATCAAGATAAAAGAATGCATGATAAAATCCATTAGAAATGTATTTCCCATCCCCTCTCCAAGATTCAAAGTCTTCCAAGGTGTTTTGCAATGTGTTTAAGTGTCTTATTATAGGAAGAAGATTTTGGACGTGTTGGGAGCCACGTCTGCGCCGCGAGGGTCAGTCCATGGGAGCAGGGGTCACACCATGTGGGTCAGTCCATGGGAGTAGGGTTTGCTCTGCATGGGTCATTTCATGGGAGTAGGGGTCGCACCGTGGGGCTATTCCCATACCCTCACTGGAATTCACCTTTTTGATATCTAAACTTGTCATAAGCATTTGTCCTTCTATCCCAATCCTTGTAGTGTTATTTTCACTTGATTTCTAGATTTTTCATCATTCATATAACATCATAATAAAATGAAAAAGTATCCTATAGCATCAAAAACCACATATTAGAGCTCAAAACAACAAAACATTCAAGACAATGAACAAGAAACTTAAGCTAAGATTTTGTGCTCTTTGATCTTTAATTTCTTGCTCGACTCTAAGCTTGATTCAATTGAAACTTGAACTCTATAAACAAGTTTTTAAACACATAATTACAAAATAATACTCTTAGGAACTCATTATACACATTAGAATCATTGCTATCAACTAGAACAACACCTAGCTCAAGTTAGTAACACCAGTTGTCTCGTTTGAACTCTAAGTGACCAATTTAAGTACAAACTTGTTTGGAAAACACCTTAAACATTGTAATAAAATACCTAAACATGTAGATGCTTAATTATATCATCATTAACATATTAAGCACATAAGTTATCCTCAAAATAAGGCTAAATAAGCTCGGATAACTGCACTGAGGTGCATAAATCTACCTCAAATCACCACCCTACACTTAAAGCCTTGTTCGTCCTTGAATAAATCTTTACTCTAAGAATATTAAGATGAGATGAATCCATACTTATACTACAATAAATAAATTCAAGCTCATACTACAATGACAATACAAAATGCAAGTTTCTACACTAAGCATGTTACATACATAACTGAAAGATCAAGAATACTACTTTAAAACATCCTAGCCTCAATAATTGACTAACCCAGTTGGAAAACTTATACATATTGTTCAATCAAAGACATCATATAATTTACCTAACTATCATCAAACTTATGCCCTCACCATAAGATATTTGCCCATAATCACTCATATACATAGATGCAGTTTATCACAAAATGGGTTCAAGAATCAAGTTACGCTTACTCTCACATGTAATTCAAAAGTTACACAAGAATAAACCATAGGCTTTCCCTTAGTGTAGTACTTCACTAATACCAGAATGATGAAACTTAGGATCAAATAGGTTTTTAAGGGTTATAATGTAGGCTAAGGGATAGGAGGAACTATTCTGGTCAGTAATAGTGACTATCTTCCCTAAGCACTTTAATACATCACAATTTTTCATTCAATTTACCTCTAACAACCCATTTACACCACTTTTGTCTACCCTTATTTTTTGTTTTGCTCCATCTCATTAAGCTTATTCATATACGCCATGGTGGGAGTATTTTTTATTCATTCATGATTCAATTTTACCCTTCTTCATACTCACTTTACATTATAAACCCCTATGATAGCTACCCTCAACTTAAGCAATTTGCCTTAGTTGAGGTGTACAATGTCCCAGGAGGACCAGGGCCAAAATAGGTTTATTGCAACACAAATGGGCTAAAATGGAAATTTCTTTAGCATAAGTTTTTCTAACTCCCACCCATAACACATCAATTGCACACACCAATACTATTACTTTGGGGCTTTACCTTCACATTTCTGCTACTGGAATTCCAAATTCCTTAACTCTATTAATTTTACACTAAAGCACTTAGGAGTTTTGGATCAAATTAAGGTAAATCAAAGATAGGGATTAGGCCATATATGCGGCTACCAAATAATAAGCTAAAGTCTCAATAGAGTTAACTAGGATTATGCACAAAGGTAGGTCAAAAGAAGTTATGAAACATGGCTATCAAAGAAATGCTTATATCATATTCTAAACCCATACTCTTTATTTTGCTTTGCACACACACCAGGCAAGATCTAGCATCAAGTATAATAAGGAATTTACAAACACCTCACACACAAATGGCACATGCTTAACTCAAGTAGGATCATTATAGGATCTTAACCAAATAATTAGATGAATTCAACATTAAGCCAACAAGTACAAGAGTCATAATCATGAGCCTTGGAGTCTTAAAAGTAGGGATTCATACAATCAACATGCTTTTTACAACAAGACACTTGGATCATGCAATCGCATATAGCACCAACAAGAACATCCCACTTATTCCTAACACAAAATTTTAAAATTACTCCTAAAATGGGAATTACCCCACCCCATACTTAAAAATCTACTCTGTCCTCAAAGTATACTTTAATGTAGAGATAGAAATACTCTTTGAGGCCTCTAGGCCTAGCTATTAGTATCTTTTTACATTAAGAGGGTTCGGGGACCCCTCACTTAGTCTTCGCCATGCTCCTTCGCTTTGATTTTTCGGTACTCAGACTTCCTATCAACTTGTGACTCAAAAAACAAAAAAACTAGTGAATTAAAAACTAAAATACTGAAAATAAAACCTATCTTAACTTGGGTTACCTCCTAAGCAGTGCCTGATTTAGTATCACGGCACGACACAATCTTTGACTCATCCCTGTTACTTCTTCCTCTTTCTCCTACTTGGATTCTATTTTTTTATTCATTTTTTACCTCTTAAGTGTGAACTCTCAAGGTCAATAACTCTCTCAACAATAGCCTTTTCAGGCTCATCAATCTGTATCATTTTGGGTTGGGGTGGTTGTATCTTGGGCCGCTCAATGAGGAAGTATAAAGAGGCCTTTGGTGGACTAAACCCCACCACCTCACACTTATCCCCTTCAATCACTATAATCATGAACAAATCTTTGTAGTGGGATATTGTGTAAAGTGGTTTCTACACTTTGAAAACTGCCTCTTCATCATCTAGCCTCATTGTGAGTATGACCTCTCTCACCTCTATCAATGCTCCTCCCGTCACTAAGAATGGATGTCCCAAGATGACTGACACTCTTTCATCTACTTAAAAATCTTAAAAAATAAAATCAGTAGAATTAGTAAACTTATAAAACTTGTTGAGAACATCCTATATGATTTTTTTCAGGGTGGAAAGGGTTCGGTCTACCGATTGGAGTATCACAGAGCTCAATTTTGGCTTTCCCAAGCCCAAAGTATTGAACAAGGAGAGGGGCATCAAGTTGATACTTGCCCCAAATCACTAAGTGCGTAGAACAGCTCACTATTGCCAATTTGAATAGGTAGCATAAGACTCCCAAGATCTTGGAGCTTTTTGGGTATCTTCTACATTACCACGGAACTACACTCCTCAGTGAGTGCTACTGTCTTAATATCCTGCAGCTTAACTTTGTTAGTGACCACGTCCTTCAAGTACTTAGAGTACTTTTGTATTTCCTACAAAATATCTAAAAGAGGGAGGTTAATGTGAAGCTCTCTGAACATGTCAAAGAACTTCTTGAAGAACACATCCTCCTTTGCTCTTCTAAGCCTCTGTGGGAAAGATGTTGGTAATCGCTGCTTTACTTGTTTAGCAACTTTGGTTTTTGAGTACTCAGGCTTTCTAAAATTTTTAGCAACTTTGTCATCAACCTACTTAGGAACCAACTCCGTATCTACCTCCTTAGTTGTCTTTGGAAGTTCTTCATATAACTCTTTACCATTCCTCAAAGTGATTGCCATTACTTATTGAGGAGATTTAGTATTACTTGGCGATCACCTTGAGGCTTGGCATTTTGTGCCTACTGTATTTGCCTAACCTGTATCTTTAAGTTCTTTGTAATACTTTGCCGACTCTTTATATCTGCTACCAATTGTGCTTGAGAAGCTAGAATTTCTTTCAACATCTCTTCTATATTGCTAATTTGAGTTATGGCCTAATTCTCTTAAACCTGTTGGTACTGAAACTATTGTTGTTGGTTGTTCCATGATGGAATTAGTGGTTGAGTCTGCCACTTTGATTGTAGGCATTCCTATAATTTGGCCTTTGAGCATTGCCCACAAACATCACTGACTCAGTATTTGCACCATACATGACTGCTTGTTACTACAAACTTCATACCAACTATGTGTATAATGAATTTCATTAGCTGTTGCTGCAGGCTATGTAATCCCCAATTTTATATTGCTGAGTTGAGCAGTTAACTAATTTTTTAGTGTAGCAATTTGAGCTGATATAGCAGTAAACTAGTTCACCTTCAACACATGTGCACCCTTCTTTGGAGCACTTCTTGAGTCAGCATGCCACTCAGGATTCCCTTGTCTAATTTGGCTCAACAAGGTGTATAGCTCATCATACGTAAATTCTAATGCTTGACCACTCGTAACTGAATCTAGCTAAATTTTTGTGTTTTGATCAAGTACCTCAACAAAAGTGTGAGCTAGTACCTCATTTGACTGCTGATGATGTGGAGAGTCTCGAAGAAGAGCTTTGAACCTCTCCCACGCATAATATAAGTTCTTATTTGGCTTTTGCTTGAAGCTCACAATCTCACCACGCAGTTTTGCTGTCTTGCTAGATGGAAAGAATCAAATGAGGAATTTCTAAGATAAGTCATCCTAGGTTGTAATTAAACTTATTGGCTCAGTATTCAACTACTTCTTTGCTTCCCCTAACAGTGAAAAGGGAAAAAGTGTCATCCTAACATAATCATTTGACATACCCTTAGAGATGAGTGTGTCACTAATGACCAAAAAGTTCCTCAGGTGAACTTATGGATCTTCATGTGAAAGCCTCATAAACTATCCATTGCTTATCGCAGTACCATGTTCTGTTTTAGCTTAAAGCTACCTCCAGTAGTCCGTATTTGAAGGGGGGAGGTCAAATTTATCGAAAGTGGGATTGCCACTCCACAAACTGTCTTGCGGGCTGGTAGATCTTCTGCCATGAGAGCAGAATTGTCTTGTTCCTCATGAATTTGTGGGATGAGGTAGAGACGTAATGTTTCTCTCCTTAATTGGTGAAAGCGTTGCTCGGGTTTGCGGCTTGGTTTAACTAATTTCCTATACCTTGCTAGCTTACTAGTCTGTATACATGTTTCCTGCAAATTCAATACGAATACCAAGTATAAAGCACCAAAGAAATAAAAAAAGTAGAACTAAAACTAAAATAGTTGCCAATTTTTAAGTCCCTGGTAACAACGCCAAAAACTTGTTGCACCCAAGTAGTAAAGTGACCCTTTAGAAGCCAAGTATCAATCCCACTAGGACTAGTGTTAAGCAACTATCGAATTTTAGTTCACAATTGAGATTAAATAATGCAACGTAATCAAAAAAAATTTTGATTTATAAACTAAAAGTAAAGTAAACAGTACGTAAAAGTAAATTGTTTGGACGACAAATAAGGAGAAACTTAGGGTTAAAGCATTGCGAACAATCATACTAAGATATTGAACTTCATTGGTTAGATTACTTATCTTTTCTATTGATTCGCTGGGTTTGTCATATGATCATGGTCTCTCGACCTCTAATCTTCTACCTAACTAGACATTATAACTATATCATTGAGATGCATTAAGATGTCATATTGCAAGTGAACCATACGAGGATTCTAGGTATATCCCTATCCCAGACTCTAATTCCAATCCCTTATTTTATAAAAGAATAAGAACCTTGCTATATTTATCTCCTACATTTTATCCTCTAATCCCCTCCCCCCTCCGGGCTCACAAAGATTACAATGGATGTATTCTAAAGGTTTAAAATCCATAAAATAGTTATAAAAAGGATAAATAAATAATCAAATATGGTAAGAAATCAAAACCAAATCAATTCAAAGCAATAGTAATCATTTTCTTGGCTTTAACCCCGGAAAGGTGGCTTTTAGCCACTCATGGACATAATTGTAATCAAGATGAATAAATACATGATACAATACATTAGAAAACTAAAGTAAGAAGATAAAACCCTAATTGAATTATTTTCCATCCTTTCTTAAAGCTTCAAAGTCTTCCAAGGTGTTTTGCTATGTGTTTAAGTGTCCCATTTATAGGAGGAAAATTTTGGTTGTATTGGGAGCCACCTCTGCGTCACGAGGCTTTGGCCATGGGAGAAGGGGTAGCACTGTGTGGGTCAGTCCATGGGAGTAGGGTTTGATCTGAGTGGGTCAGTCCATGGGAGTAGGGGTTGAGCCGTGGGGCTATTCCCATACCCTCACTGGAATTCACCTTTTTGACTTCTAAACTTGTCTTAAGCATTTGTCCTTCCATCCCAATCCTTGTGGTGTTATTTCCACTTGATTTCCAGATTTTTAATCATCCATATAACATAATAATCAACTTACCAAGAATCCTATAGCATCAAAAACCATGTATTAGAGATCAAAACAACATAACATTCAAGACAATGAACTAGAAACCTAAGATAAGAACTAGTTCTGTGCTCTTTGATCTTTAACTTCTTGTTCGACTCTAAGATTGATTCAATTGAAACTTAAGCACTATAAAATAGTTTTTCAACAAATAATTACACGATAATAACCTTAGGAACTCATTATACATAATAGAATCATCGAGATCAACTAGAACAACACCTAGCTCAAGCTAGTAACACTAATTTTCTTATTTGAACTCTAAGTGACCAATTTAAGTACAAACTTGTTTGGAAAACACCTTAAACATTGTAATCAAATATTTAAGAATTTAGATGCTCAATTATATCATCATTAAAACATTAATCACAAAAGTTATTCTCAAAATAAGGCTAAATAAGCTTAGATAACAACTGAGGTGCATAAATCCACCTCAAATCATACAACTTTATTTTTATCTTCGTATATGACTGAGCTCTCATAAGCAATAAGTCAGAATTAATCCAACTCATTCACCTTGATCAACCTCAAGTTCGCTGAATGATGCTACTCAAAATTTATCCTTTTTAACGCCTATAGTGCCTTATGCTCAAGCTCAAATGGTAGTTGACATACTTTTCCATACACCATCTGATATGGAGGGGCACCTATGGGAGTATTATAAGCTATAAGGTATTCCCACAATGCATCATCTAACTTTCTAGAACAGTTAGTCTTCTTGGCATTCACAGTGTTCGCCAAGATGAACTTTATTTCTCTGTTGGAGAATTTCACTAGCCCATTTGTCTAAGGATGGTAAGGTGTTGCCACCTTATGCCTCACACCTTATCTATATAGAAAGAAATTTAACAATTGGTTGCAAAAATAAGAACCACCATCACTAATAATTGCACGTGGAGTGCCAAATCTGGAAAAGATATTTCTTTTAAGAAAAATGGTGACCCTTCTGCCTTCATTGTCTAGAAGTGAAACTGCCTCCATCCATTTTGATACATAGTCGACCATTACCAAAATGTATCTAATACCATAGAAGCTCACAAACGGATCCATGAAATTAGTCCCCCCCACATCAAACAACTCTAACTCCAAAATAAGTGTCATGAGGAGTTCATGGCATCGAGAAATAATTCCTTGATGCTGACATTGGTCATAGGCCTATGCAAAATCATGAGCATCCTTTTAGATTTTAGGATAATAAAACCCACATTGTAGAATTTTATGGGTTGTTTGTATACCACTATGATGACCCCCAACTGGTGATGGATGACAAGCCTCTTGAATGCTCATAATCTTTATCTCTGGTATACATCTTTGGATTACTCCATTAGAATAAATACTAAACAAATATGGCTCATCCCAAAAGAATTTCCTTTTCTCACGCATAAATATCCGTCGCTGCTGAAAGGATAAATCTTCTAAAATGAGATTGCTTTCCAAGTGGTTATAAAATCAGAAACCAGGGAATCAAATCATAAGATATTGCTAACACATGCTCATATGGAAAAAAATCATCATCTATCTCAAGATTATTCCCTAGTTTTTAATGGTCTCCTTTTTAAGTTTGGATAAGTGGTCTGCAACTTGATTCTCCTTTTATTTCCAGTCCATGACCTTAAAATCAAACTTTTGTAGCAAGAGTATCCAATGAATAAATCATAGTTTGGCATCTTTCTTCAACATCAAGTACCTCAAAGCTGCATGGTTAATGTGAAATATCACTTTGGTCCCAATCAAATAAGATAAAAACTTCTTAAAAGCAAAATCCACCGCAAGTAGCTCTTGTTCTATAACTGTATAATTTTTTTGTGTAGGGTTTAAAGATTTGCTGGCATAGTAGATAAGATGCAAGATCATATCTTATATTTGGCATAGGATAGCCCCCAAGGACACTCCACTCGCATCACACATAACCTCAAAAGGTGTGGACTAGTCAGGCGACACAATAATGGGTGCTGAAATCAACCACTCCTTCAAATATTTGAAAGCTGTGAGATACTCATCATAAAATACAAATTTCACCTTCTTCTCTAAATTTTTGCATAGGGGAGTTGCAATTTTTGAGAATTCCTTGATCAATCTTCTATAGAAACTTGCATAACACCAAAAGCTTTGTATACCTCTAACTGATACCGGTGGTGGAAATTCCTCAATCACCTCAATCTTTGCTTTTCCCACCTTAATACCATGTTTGGAGATTTTGTGGCCTAGAACAACACTTTCTCACACCATGAAGTGATATTTTCCTAATTTAGCACCAAATTGCACTCTTTGCATCTATACAGTGCACTGGTCAGATAAGCGGGCCAAACAATCATCAAAAGAATCTTTGACCACTGAAAAGTTATCCATGAATACCTCAAATATATATTCCACCATATCAGAGAATATGGATATCATACATTTTTAAAAGTGGTAGGTGCATTTCAAGGTCCAAACAACATCGTCTTGAATGCAAAGGTCCTATAGGGGCAAGTAAAGGTAGTCTTTTCTTGGTCTTCAGGAGTAATCATGATTTGATTATAAGATGAAATTCCATCAAAAAAATAGTACCAACCCATGCCTACGATTCTGTCCAGCATATGATCCATGAACGACATCAGGAAGTGGTCCTTTTGTATCCACTTGTTCAACTTTCTATAATCTATGCATACTCTCTAACCGGTTACTGGCCTCATTGGTACTAACTCATTCTTTTTATTTGGAACCACTGTGATTCCCTTTTTCTTTGGTACGCATTGAACTGAGCTAACCCACTTGCTGTCTGTAATGGAAAACCCACTCTAGCATCTAACCACTTGATTATCTTATTTTTCACCACTTTTTGAATATGAGGGTTTAGTTGTCTTTGATTCTTAATATTGGGAATGTTGTTTGGCTCAAGATGTATCTTATGTATTCCAATACCTGGTGGGATCCCTACAATGTCTCAATGGTCCACACAATAGCTATCTTGAACTTTTATAAGACTGATATTAAAGCCTTCACCTATGCTCCTGCCAAATCTACTGCAATAATAACTAGGAAGGTATTGTTGACCCCCAAGAATGCATACTACAAATGAGAACAAAGGAACTTCAATTCCAATACCGGTGGTTATTCAATCGATGTTCTTGTAGGAGGTATGGTTCTCTTCTTCAAGTCATGATCCAGCTTCTTAGGGGTATATTTGTAAGAGCCTATGACATGTTGTGCAATAACGATCTCATCATAGTCTGGTAGCCTATCACTCTCAAAGTTTATAATCACCGTAGCTAATACTTTTACTCTTAATCTCTCCTTAATAGGCACATCAACTGTGATCATGTCATCATCCACCGCATCTATAACTGCCACTACTCTCATGTCATCTGGCTGTTGTATGATCATGCATATATGTAACATAATTTTCTGATCATTCTACTTGAAAGTGTTCTCTTCCAAATCCATGTCAATCAAAACTCGACCAGTAGACAAGAAGGGTCTACCCAATATGATAGGAGAATGGTTATCCACTTTACAGTTTAAAACTATAAAATCTTCTAGATATGTGAATTATGCTACTCTTATTTCCACGCCACACACAATACCCACTGGCTCCTTTACAAATGAATCAGCCATCACAAGCCTTGCAGATGTAGGGTTGAGTTCTCCTAACCCTAAAACCTTGTATATCACTAGTGGAATAACATTTATTACTGCTACTGAATCACATTGAGACTGATTAACATCATAAATCCCAATAGAACATGGGATGATCACTCCACCTAGGTCTTCTTTCTTTTCTACCCATGTTGCTTGAAAGTCTGAGCTAAATTATTGCACTATGTTTTGGAAATCTTCTCCAATCCAGGAAATATCGCAATTACTATCAAAATCAACAATACTATAGGTTATCTTCTTAAACTCTGCCTCAGGTGGCTTATCAACATTAACATTCTCCTTCTCTGACTCATTAGTAGTAGGAAAATAGTGCTCATCAGGTGAGGAGTAATCTCTAGTGTCAATGACTATGCAATGAAAAAGTGTCGAAGGATTTTGCATATCACCAGGCAATGCCTCTGACCATCTCTCAGCTAAAGTAATAGAGATTTACCCATACTGCTGCTCCAACTGCTTAATAGCAATCGCATGTAATTTAACCTTTTGGGCTAATCCTGATATTTCAGCTTTAAGTTCTTTAAGGCAAGCCTCTTCACTCTCTTGACCCTTTATCAGCATGGTCAACATCTCTTCTATTCTAGACTCGCCTCTTATCTTCCATGCGAATGTACATATCTATCTCGTCACAATAGTTCCGACCTTGATTTTCTTGCCCTTGGGCTCAAAAACCCGCCAACTGACAATCTACATACTTTGCCTCCTCTGATATCCCAAAGTCATGTACTTTAGAAAAATTTATGGTTGTAAATTACTTGACCAACTCACAAATTTCCATCCGTAAAAGTGAAATCTCCTGAACTAGAACATCCTCAGTTACTCTCTATTCACTGGAAGCTCCAATGGCATAAATATCAGAACCTCTATTAACCTTTTGAGTTTGCCACCCTTGGTTAGTTAATGAGATCCAATCCATAATACCTGCAGCTATCTCCCATCGTAATCTCATAGAGGCTACTCCAGAAATATTATTTGCCATTACTCTAGAACTGGTAGTTAGGGCTCTATAGAATATCTCCAACAAGTTTGTCCCTGATATCCTATGGTTGGGTACCATGCTAAGCCTCTTATTAAACTAGAACCATGTCGCATACATAGACTCTAATTGTAGCTGCCTGAAATTGTAAATCTCTCTCTTGAGCTACAATTCCCTGGAGGAAGGAAAGAACCTGTTCAAGAATTATTTGTGTAGCTCAATCTATGTAGTAATAGATCCTCTTAGAAGTTTCTCAATACATAATGATGGTTCTTCTTTAAGTGAAAAAGGGAACAACCTCAGTTTCAGTGCCTCCTAATCTACCCCCGATATGGTATATAAAGTGCAGATCCCAGTAAAGTTTGCCAGATGTATGTTTGCATCATCTGTAGGCAAACCCGTAAACACACCCTTCAAGTGAAATAGCTAGATCATAGCACTAGGTATATTAAACTTAACATCAGGAGGTAAAGTATAAGGGATAATAGCTCCTGTATCAGTCGGGTCATTGTATCCCCCATCTTCATCATCAACATATGGCTGAACATACTAATATGTTGGGATTACTTGAGGTCGGCCTCTATTCTAATTTCCACCAAGTGTTGCTCGGTCGTCTACTGTCCTTCTATATTTAGCTAAATCTGCCTAAGCTAACATCTCACCATTGTATTTATCAACAATTGTCTGAACTCCATCTTTAGGGAGATTGTCTTTCTTCGACTCTGACATCCTACTATATGATTGTAGGATCTTTTCTAAAATAAGTGGGAGTAAGGGATTGCCTTTACTCTGTGTGCTAGGAATACACTGAAGTATGTCCAACTAAGAAGAAAGAGTAAAAAATAAAAAACTGCAATGAATTCTAGCCATAAATCAACACCATACTCCCTAACAACGACGTCAATTTCTTGATGACGTTCAAGCAAAGCCTCTTTTCAGATGATGATATGATCATTTTCAAGATATATTAACCCAACTAAGGTTGGGGTTAGATCCTAAGGGAGCACGTGGAATTGCAATTATCAGCAGTTGTAGTCTACAGGCAATACTAGAAAGTAAATAGGGGGATTTATTTGTAGTAATCTCCAGAAAGTAACAATATTAAATTTGGTTGTAATCAGTTGTAGGTGAATACTAGAATTACTTTCCCCTAGATTCTAAAATCCATAGGTTTATCGTGCTATTTTGAACCAACCCAATACTTTGCCTGAATACCTTGCACGCTAGGCTCCACGCCGTGACCCTAGGGCATGCGTTATGTTGTGTGATTTGAATGCAGTATGTCCTATTTAAATTAAGTCAAGGGATTAGGGGGTAAGTTCACCATGTATTTATAAACACCCCAAGCCTAATTTTGAGCATTTGTTATGCATTTTTTGAAGAAGAGAAGAGACACTAAGCTTATTCCATTAGGGTTCATCTTAGTAAACTCTAACAGTCTTGAATATTTGGAATGAATACTTTTATTTCTTTTATGTTAATTCAAATCATGAGTGTCTAAAGCTCCATAACTAGGGTTACGAGAGCTCTGGTGTAATCTAAATTTTAGGCTATGGGTTGTTGAGTTTATATTTGAGTTGTTTTTATATCACATTCTCTTTATTTTTGTAGGATTCTCATGGTTGCAAACTTGAGAATGTGACTTAAATATAACTTGCTTGAATAAAGAAGTTGTTGTTCGAAAAAGAGAATAGTGACAAGAAATTAGAGTTCTCAATCTCTAATTTATAAATTGATGCCTTAACTGGATTAATCTCTTGGAGAATCTGTGGATTTAATCTTTAGGAGAATCTGTGAATATATATTTGAAAGTTGGAAAACACTTTGATGGAATTTTATCTACATTTCTATATAATCACAAATATAAGTATGAACTCGCATAACCTATAGAAAGAAAGAATTGAAATACCAAGGTGAACATAACCCTATCTTACCATTTCTCTATTGTTAACACATGATAAGACAATATTAGTTTTTACTAAACTGTAGTCATTCAATTAAACTTAAACCAAAAACCCTCAATCTTTGGAAACTTCTGATTAAAAGTCTATTAATCTGCATACAACTTTATTAACACTTTATTCCCTATGAGATTCAACCCTAACCTTTGTTGGGTTATATATTTGACAATGATCGCTTACACTCTTTCGGATAGTTGTAGTTTGGGCATATCAGGAACATATTATTTTCTATTGAAGTTTTACTTGAATGAAATACCAATCTACTTCAATATGTCTTGTACTGTCATGTTAAATAGGATCCGAAGCTATCTCTATAGCTGACTTGTTATTACAAAACATCTTTATTGTTGAACTTGAGTCCAGACTTATTTATAATATAACCTTTTCAACCAAGAAGTTCACAAATTTCTTTGCTATACTTCTAAATTCTACCTCTAGACTAGATAAAGCCACCATGTTCTATTTCTTATTTCTCTAAGTAACTAAGTTTACTCCAAAAAAGATCAAATAACCTGATATTGATCTACTATCTGTTACATTTCTAGCCTAATTTGTATATGTATGTCCATTAAAATTTAGATGATTGTGTTTATTGAACATAAATCCTCTTCTAAGAGATGACTCTAATATTGCAGAATACGAGTGATTGCTCCTATATGTTCTTCACTAGGATTATGCATGAATTAACTACCAAAACTCACTGTATAAGATATATTTGAACTTGTATGGGATAAATAAATCAGCTTTCCAACATGTCATTGGTACCTCTCTTGTTTGTTGGCATCTAATTCAGATACTCTTTTAGTCCATAAGTTTGGACTATAGGAGTTTCAACTGGTCTATAATTAAGCATTCCTATTTCTGCCAATAAGTCAAGAACATACTTTCCTTCTCTAGATCGAGCCGCCTTTATCCCAAGAAGATACTTAAGCCCTCCAAGGTTCTTTATTTCAAACTCTATAGCTTAATTCATTTCTAAATTCATAATTTGTTCTTTGTCATTTACTATAATTTTCATGCCATCAAAATAGATAATTAAGGCTACCACCATACCTCTTTGGTGATTCAAAAATAAGGTGTGATCAATATTGTTTTGCTTGTAACCACATTTCTGTATGGCCTAGATAAAGGGTTCAAATCACGCTCTTAGTGACTGTTTTAATCCATATATTGCTTTGTTTAACTTTCATATAGTTCTTGCTTGTGAAGCAACAAAGCCTTGTGGAATTTTCATATATAGTTCTTTTTCAAGATCACCATGTAAGAAAGCATTTTCATATCATATTAATGTAATTGCCAATTTAAATTAGCAGAAGTGATAGTAGTACTTTCACAATATTTAGTTCTGCTATAGGAGAAAAAATTGTTGTATAATTTATAACATAAGATCAAGTGTATCCTTTAGCCATAAGTCTCTCTTTGTAACAATCAATCAATCTATCATCCCTGTATGTGATAGTGAACACACACCTTCATCCTACCACTTTATATTATTTAGGTACCGATACTAGTCTTCATGTATTCATATTATCCAGTGCTTTTATTTTTTCCTTTATTACTTGAGTCCACTTTGAGTTACTCAAGCCGTACTGTACAGTGCTTGGAATATATGTTGACAACTTTTATATTTACTATGTTGTGATAACATAGTTAACTATTGTGTTTTTTGTTTTTTTCCTTTAAGATATGGAGAGTATCGATTTGGTGACTGTCCTCGAATATGCCTGAAGGGATTTTACATGTGGAAGGACTATCTTGTTCATTATTATTAGTAGAATTCATAGATTATACCTCAACAATGCACTCAAGAGATTGGTCTTTGTGTGTTACTAAGCTTTGAGTGATAATTTGTTCTATCAGTAGCTCATATGTATATTCTGAACCCTCCTACACATCCTTTCGTATACCTCACACTATATTCTTTTTTATTCTTTTATCAAGTCAACCGTGTCATTCAAAAACGGATTATTATCACTATGTTTTAGAGGTTTTTTCATTAAGCAGGTTTTGTCATTAAAAATTGTATCATCTTCGAAAAGTGGCTAATTCTCTCAATCATTTACACTCTGTTCTCCACTAAGTTTCTCCCCCGAAAAGAACAGTCCATACAATGCTTAGAGAAAAATAGTTTCGTTTTTGAGAGAGTAACATTCAATGTGACATATAGCTTTCACTTCTCAGATCATATCAATGGTACCTGATGTCGCCCAAACTATACCCTCTAAAAAGATATAATGTCGTCGTTATCAAATTATAGTAACCCAGGGTCGATCCCATAGTGAATCGATTGAATCTCTCAAACTTACTAAAGTAGCCGGTAGTGCAGAAAAGTAAATGGGTGGAATTTGTAGTAAATAGTAAAAAGTCACAAGTTATGATTGCTTTCGGTTGTAGTCAATTTGAGATGAACACTAGGATTGTGTTCCCCTCGGCATTCTAACTCTGTTGGTTTCTCATGCTCAATCTGACTATCATGCTATCCACACATGCAGAATCTGACAAGATAGGTATTACCAACCATCTTGTGAATGCTTTGATAAATCTCACCCTTTATCTTGAGAGTCTCAGCGTGTCGCCTTAGGAAACCTTGTCTTTGATCCCGTTTAACTATAACCTTTTAGGTATCAAGTTATTAGACGAGGTTTGATAACCCTGAATCATTGTTGTAATCTTGTTTTCCTAATCTCAAACTATCTTGTAAAGATGATCTTGAATATAGGCGGGTTCTCAGCATTGACCACTGGTAAGAAAATAATTAGACTGAAGATCACAATGCAAGTGTAAACAATGATCTAGACAAATCTCATACATCCCTACTTTGTTATTCTGCCAGGGTTCTCACAAACCCAGATAAGGGATTTGGCCGCTCATAGTTGCAAGAAATGCTATGGAATTTAATAAAGAAAGCGTAGAAGCAATCTCACAACAATGGTAGAATAAAATCCAAAGTCTCAAATCAATTAATAAACCAAAAAAACAAGAACAAAGAGATTCCAAGATCAAAAGTTAATCCTAAAATCTAATATATGTTTGTGAATAATATGAGTGCATAAAATATTACAAAAATATCAAAGGATTATTTATCGTGTCTTAAAATAACAAAGAAAATCTTACGAAAACAAACTAGGAAACTAAAGTCAGTAGTGCCTACAACTTAGGCAATAGGTCTTCTAGAATGGGGACGACTCTTTGTCAGCATCTATTGCTCTGTTCTATACTCAGTGATAATGCCTCGTAGTCAGACCCTACGAGTCGTAGCTGAACTCGTTGTCACTCCAATAGATTTTCACCTTGTAGGGCATCCTTTATTATTGTCATAACAACCCATCACTAAAAGTCATATCCTATCATAACGACTCATAGTTATCCTCCGTTTCCATGTGGCATCACTTGGCTATCTACAGGACTTTTTCTGATTTGCCCAGAACGACTCCATATACGACTCATCGTCAAACCCAACGAGTCTTATCCAACCTCAAATTTAACCCAACGAGTTGTAGTCTAGTCAGTGACTTTGATTTTTAGAGCTTTTTCATCCTATTCTTGTCCACTCCATTGATAACCTAATTCTCCTGCAACACACACAAATCACATATTATATATAATAAAATGGCCTAAATATTTACATATTTTCATCGTTTTAAGCATCGAAAGTGACATAAACGCTGACATATCAACACCCTCAACTTAGAACATTTGCATGTCCTCAGTCAATAAAATAAAACAAAACACAACATGATGCTTAACTAGAAGAAACCTAAGATACCTACAATAGTCAATTTCAAATTCAACTCAAAAACATCACCCCCTCCTATTTTAACTTTTCAAAACCCGTTGTGCGGATCTATGTAGCACAACAATGTGACACAGGGGAATCAAGCTATGGAATTTTATTAGCAAAAAATAATAACACATATGTACAATTTACACTTCCTAAACTGATAAAAAGATCGCAACACAACTTCTGACCCTCAGGACAAAGAAGTCCTACCAACACAATAGCATAATGCATGTTAATACGAGGATGATCACGAGACACTAACACTCACTCAAAATTTCCAACAACGTGAACATAATATCATAGGCTTGCCCTTATTTTTGTTACCTTAGTTTTTGAAAAGTCGGACTAGGATCACTGCAGGACTTTACTCAGCTTGTAACGTAGGCTTGGGGGCTGGTATTGTACATTTGGAAATTTAGTGACTAAGTGACACAACCCAACTGGGGGCATTGTCGTAATGGGAATCTTAAGTCCGACCAGGATCAGAGACCACCCCCATTACACAATCCAACCTTCAATCGTCTACCCTGAGTAGGCGGAATTTTGAGCATGTAGTAAGATAGTGCAACAACTCATATGAAAAATTTGGGATAAGATGAAAGTCCTGACCGACCCAATCGAGTCCACCCATCCAATACCAACAATCCAACTCTACCAAATCAATACCAAAACAAGGGCCATAAACCAAGCCATAACCAAAGATGTTCAAAAACATAATATAATTAATCCCAAAATGAAATATGATGGAACAATGAAAAATTATGACCAATGATGCCAGCCTCGATACCAATATCAATGCTAACGCTAACACCTACAATGGTCTCACCCATTCCAACCCATAGCAGTACCACAAAACCTCTAATCAAAAGAGTAATTAAATCTGGTTGGGACATGCCCCGAACTATGGCCAAAACCAATAACCAAAATAAAATCAAAGTGTCTAGAAATAACCATAACATGAAATAGAACCTTCCCAAAGGATGGAAGCTCACCAATTTAGTCCAAATGTAGTTCCCCCAGTCAATCACTATGTAGGAGGAGTAGAACAGTCGGTTCTTGTATAGCATGGGTATATATCCGCTAGTAGACGAGTTAGCGGGTGAATGCTATCATGATCTAAGGATAAGGATAAAATAATGCCATTTATAAAACCAAGTAAAACCATTCATATGCACACAACCATATATATATATAAAATATAACCATGTCAGGAAAGGGGATCGAGTTAGCATGCATTTAAAACCTTTACCTAGGTTATGTAGCTTTGTCGTCATAAACTACCCACGGGCTATATGGGTTCAACTCCCCTATTGAAAGGGCCCAGTGCACCATACGACCAGGGTAGAAAACCTGGGATGACTAGTACATCCCCCAAAATATAGTGTGACATCATGCACACGGTCACCGAGACTAACCTCACATTAGCAACTATGAGTTTCCAATTTTGGTTCCCCCGGGACCTCTACCTTCCACGGCTTTGCTATACACCCCGCCATTATTTCCAAATTAAAACCATTACCAAGAAACCAATCAATATATTTACTATTTATTAACCAAGCCATTTAGTGGTGGTATCGTCATATCGACCATACTTGCAAGTACTATCCACAGCCAACCATATATATAGTTGGGGGCATAATATAACCAAAACCAATTCCAATTGTCATTAAACCATTCCCGTGCAATTCAATTATCCAAAACCACTATTAATGCACATATAGCATACTTAAAACTATGGAAAACCATAACCAACCATTTAATATCAAAACCCCCAATTCATATTTGAAAACCAAAATCATACAATCAATGAAGTCATGAAACATTCATAAAAATCATGCTTCTAGGTAGAATTGACAATGAGGGAAGAGAACATGCCTTAAACTAAGATGATGATAGAAAGAAATCATCAAGACAAGCCCCAAGTCAATCCTCTAGTTGAAACCCTAGCTTCCCTTGGCCAAAAGCTTTTGAGAGAATTATAGAGTGCTTTAGAAGAGTTTCTAAGTGTTAATGAATGGAATAATAGGGTAAATAACCTTAAAAGTAGGTTAGAAGTCATGGGACCTTATTAGGATAAGTGGGGAAATATCCAGAATACCCTCATTTAAGTTTCACAAAATCCCATTCCAAGGGTACGACTGACCCTCATGAGTTATACCTACTAATACGAGTGGTACCCTCCACTCGTATCCTAGCCTCAACCTTTGGATCTAAGACTTTCCAGCATACGACTCATCCATCCAAGTCATATCCAAAGAATATGATCCGTACCCATTATTCGTACCCCTAGCAGATTTAAACCCAAGGAAGATTTAAACACTGTCCACCATATGAGTCTTGGGAACGACTCGTATCCTAGATTAAGGCTCATGATGAGACACTCGTACTCAAATCTAACCTAAGTAACCAAGTCTAAGATTAAGTTAAGGAACTAAATCATTCATACCCACCAATATGACTCGTACCCCTAAGTTGTATCTATTCCAGTAACAAATATCCATCCCACCAACCAACACTGGTCAGTACACGACTGAATTATACCATCCTTACCCCAACATAAGGCTCGTACCCATGAGTCATATTAGGTCCAGAGATCAAAATTCCAAGAAATTTTCTAAGGTCCAGAAACCAGGGTATTTCAGCCTACCCCACTAGGAACATTCATCCCCGAATGACGAACTAGGTAGAGGTAACCATATGCATGAGTCATTTGCATTATCAAATATATTTCCAATCTTTAACAAAGTTTGAAAACGAAGAGACAAAGATATTAATATTTCCTTTAACAAACTCTGAAAATAAAGATGTGTTGAAGAACACATACCTTCTGGACGAATCCCAAGAGCAAAAAACAAATGCAGATATTTGGACTTTATGTCCTTCCCCACTACCCATGTAGCTTTTTCCACCTTATGGTTCTTCCAACATACCGAGGACTACGCTTCTCTTTTTTACCAAACCGCACTACTCCCTTCATGGGAGATACCTTGAGGAAAACCTTATTCCCGACCTCAAAATCTAAGTCTCTACACCTAATATCCACTTAGGACTTTTGGCAACTTTGGACAGCCTTAAGCCTCTCCTGAATTACCTTCACCTTCTCCATAGCTTGGTAAACCAAGTCGGGACCAAACATATTCGCCCCACCGAGCTCAAACTAACCTATAGGAGATCTACACCTCCAACCATACAATTCCTCAAAAGGGGCTATACCAATACTAGAATGACAACTACTGTTGATAGCTACTATTGTAAGAAAACTCAACCAAAGGTAGATGTTGAACCCAATTGCCACCATAATCAATCACACAAGCCCAAAGCATATCCTCCAATGTCTGAATAGTTCTCTCCATTTACCCATCCAACTATGGGTGAAAAGCAGTACTTAGACTAACCTTAGTCCCCAACCTTCTCTAAAAAAAGGCCAGAAGTGAGACATAAACTACCTGTTATGATCAGATAAATCAAAATAGGCACCCCATGCAACTTCACAATCTCCTGAAGATACAGCTTTGCAAATTCTCCACCGAGAAGGTAGTACACACTGGCAAAAAGTAGGAAGACTTAGTCATCCTATCCATGATAACCTAAATCGAATCATATTGATTCCGAGAATGAGTAAGACAGGTAATGAAGTTCATATTGATCACTTCCCATTTCCACTCGATCAAATCATTTTCTTGATACAACCCTCCTGGCCTCATGTCTCAACCTTAACCTGTTTACACACTATGCACTTAGCCATAAAATCAGCGACATCCCTCTTCATGCCATTCCACCAATAGATCTCCTTGATATCATGATACATCTTAGTCGAGCCGAGATAAGCAACATAGCACAATTCCTGTACCTTAGCCAAAATCCTTTGCTGGAAATCGTCGACACAAGGACACACAACCTCTCTTTGTACCATAAAGTACTATCACCACCGATCTCAAACACCACAACCTTTTTCCCACCAACGTCACTCTTAATTTTCATCAAGATAGGATCTAGCACTTGCTTCTCCTTAATCTCTACTCAAAGAGATGATCAAAACACTTCTTATACTATCACATCACCATCTTTGGAGTCCAAGAGGTGACCTCTAAGATTACCCAAGTGGTGAATATCCTTTATCAATTCCCACTTTCTTTCCTTCACATAAGCGAAACTCCCCATGGATAACCTGCTAAGAGTATAAGAAACCACATTAGCCTTACCTGGGTGGTAGTAACGACTCATATCATAATCCTTGAGAAGTTAGAGCCATTTTCTCTACCTAAGATTAAGCTCCTTCTGAGTGAACACATACTATAGACTCTTATGATCAGAAAAGATATCCACGTGCACCCCATACAAATAATGCCGCCATATTTTTAAAGCAAACAGAACTGCCAACGGCTCTAAATCATGAGTAGGATAATTTCTCCCATGCATTTTTAATTGCCTGAAAGCATAGGCAATCACCTTCCCATGCTGTATAAACACACAACCAAGCCCTACCCGAGATGCATCACAATAACCATAAACCCATCATTTCCTTTTGGCAAAGTCAGAATTAGATCTGAAGTTAGGTTATCTTTCAACTTCTTAAAATTTCCCTCACAAGCATCCAACCAAGAAAACTTAACCTTCTTCTAAGTTAACTTAGTCAAAGGAGCAGTTATCGATGAAAATCTTTCCAGCAATTGCCTATAATACCCAGCTGAACCCAAGAAACTCTGAATGTCGGATGAAGTCGTAGGTCTAGGCCACCTCTTCACCACAACAACCTTTTACGGATCAACCATGATCCCCTCACTAGACATAATATGAACCAAGAAAGTTACAACGTTTAACCAAAACTCACACTTAGAGAACTTGGCATACAACTATTGTTCCTTTAAGGTCTGCAACACCATAAGAAGGTGATTAGTATGATCCACCTCACTCTTTGAATAAACTAAAATATCATCAATAAACACAATAATAAAAAGATCTAAATACTAATGAAAAACCTTGATCCTCAGATCCATAAATGCCATCGGAGCATTAGTCAATCCAAATAATATCACCAAAAATTCAAACTGCCCATACCGAGTACAAAAATCTATCTTGGGGATACCCACCTCCTTAATCTTTAGTTGATGGTACCCAGATCGAATATCTATCTTAGAAAAGAACTTGTCACCTTGCAACTAGTAAAATAGAACATCTATCCTTGGAAGAGGATACTTGTTCTTGACCGTCACCTTGTTCAACTGCCTATAGTCAATGCACATTCGAAGGGAATCATCTTTCTTATGCACAAACAACACTGGTGCACTCCATGGGGATATACTAGAATGAAATAAAACCTTATCCAGAAGAACCTTAAGTTGCTCCTTGAGTTCCCTCAACTCATCCAGAGTCATTCTATACGGAGGAATACAAATTGAACTAGTGTCTAAAACCCAGTCAATACCAAACTCTATTTTCCTATCCGAAGTAACACCAGGGAGATCATCCGGAAAGACCTCTGGAAACTCATTAACTACTGGAACTAACTAGAAAGAAGGACCTTTCGAGTTAGAATCTTTAACTCGGACCAAGTGATAAAGACAAACTTTAGAGATTAACCTCAGAGCTCTAAGATAAGAAATAAATCTCCCCCTAGGAGCTAAAGAACCATTCTTTCATCCTATAACCGACTCACCAGGAAACCTAAAGATAACCCTATAGGTCGAACAATCTAGAGATGCATAACAAAAGTGCAACTAATCCATATCCAGTATGACATCGAAATCCATCATACCTAACTCAAACAAATCCATTAAGGTATACTTTTCACCAACAGATACCATATACCCCCTATAAACTCTCTTAGCAATAATTGAGTTACTTGCTAAGGTAGAAACAAAAAAAGGATCCAAAATAACTTCTGTATTAAAACCAAAAGACACAACCACATAAGAAGTTACATAAGAGAGAGTGGACCCCAGATCAAGCAAATAATATACATCCCGAGAGAAAAGTTGTTACATACCAGTAACGACATCAGGTGATCCCTTGGATTACTATCAGGATGCCAAATCATACAACCTATTCCAACCAATACTAAAACCAGGAGCAATAACAGAAGTAGATGTAACACCACCAGGTGTAGGAGAAGAAGATGACACCACAAAAATCTTATTCGTCCCCATAGCAACCTTATTAACCGAATAATCCTCGAGTCTATAGCCTTCTTAGCCATACTTAAAGCATTTTTCCCTTTCTTAGTAGAAATAACCCCAATGAGGATGACCATAGAACCAATAAGGAGGGCATAAAGAAACTAATCTATTTGCCTAAGATTGGGCACCCTGTGCTCGTAAATTATCACCACCTTTTGACGCCTGTCGCTCACCTGGTAAGGAGCACTAGCAGAAGAGTAGGAACCAGAACTCCTCATTTCTTTTTGTACCATTTGCCACCATTTTGACCACCCTAAAACTGAGCACCTCCTGGTCATAAAACCTGCTCTTCTTACCCTGTCTATCCCCAAACTCCGACATTTTTCTCTTTTCATTCTCCACTTAGTTTTTTATGAACAGTCAAACCTAGATATATTCATATCTTTAATCAGTAAGTTATTCTTGCTCTCTAAAATTAGATCCCAATTCAACCCATAAGAAAACTTCCTTATTCTCGCCCGCATGTTGGCAACTAAATCAGGAGCATTCCTTGATAATTGGTGAAACTTTATGGCATATTCTTTGATAGACATCCTCTCTTTCCTAAGGTTCACAAACTCCTCCATCTTTGTTTCCCTCAGCTTTTCAGGAAAAAAACGATCCAAAAAGGCCTTAAAAAAGTATCCCACAAGACTGATGCTTTTATATCACCCCTATCCCTATCCCCCACTTTATACCACTGATATACAATATTTTTAAGCTGATAAATTACAAAGTTTACCCCCTCCACATTGATAGCCTGCATCATCTTAAATATCTTTTCCATTTTATTTAAGAAGCCCTATGGACCTTTCTCCACCTTCACTCCAGAAAAAGTAAGAGGACCCATCTTCATACATTGAGCAACCCATGTGGCCTCAGTAGATAAAGCACCCATCAACCTCGCTCCGCCTGAGCAACTACCATCTGAGCAATAACATGAATTGACTAACAGAATTTTGCATTAGTCACTTTACCTTAAGAAGGAATAGTAGCAACTGGTGGGACTCTAAAAATATCAACGATAGGACCATGAGATCGAAGATGAACCCCAAAAGTAGGATGCACCCCTTCAGCATTACCCCCAAATAGAATAGAAGAATTTTCTTGTGTTTTAGATCTATGAGGCATGATCTAAAAGATGAACAAACAAGGATTAGACATGATTCTAGGACTGCGACTCCAAGCTTAAGAATAAAATACCAAGAAAGTGAGACATTCCTAAATGCCTTGCAGCCTCTCCCTTTTGAGTGTGGCGCGCTACACACCCCTAAAAGAGACTCTACTCAACACGGCTTTGTAGACTCCTAATTGATCGTGAACCAAGGATCTGATACTAACTTGACGTAACTCGACCAGGGGCCTTGTTATAATGGGTGTCCCAAGTTTGATCAGGACCAGAGAACACTCCTGTTACCCAACCCAACTCCAGTCGCCTGGCCTAAGTTGGTTGAATTTTGAGTATGTAGCAAGATAGTGCAATAACTCACATAAAAACTCTAGGATAAGATCAAAACCATGACCGACCCAACCGACTCCAACATCCTATACCAACAATCCAACCATACCAAACCAATACCGAAACAAGGGCCACAAATTAAGCCATAACCAAAGATGTTCCAAAACATAATATAATTAATCTCAAAAAAATTTAATGGAACAGTGAGAAAGTATGACCGATGATGTCAGCCTCAATACCAATACCAATGCTAAGGTTGACACCTATACCGATCCCGCCTGTTCCAACCTATAGCAGTATCACAAAGCCTCTAATCAAAAGAGTAATAAAATTCAATTGGGACATGCCCCCAACCATGACCAAAACCAATATCTAAAATAAAATTAAAGTGTCAAAAAATATTCATAACATGAAATGGAGCCTTTTAAAAGGATGAAACCTTACTACTTCAGTCCAAATATTGATCCCCGAATCAATCACTATGTAGGTGGAATAAAATGGTCGATTCTTACATAGTGTGGGTATATAGCTGCCAGTAAATAGGTTAGCGGGTAAGCACTAACATAATCTCAGGATAAGGATAAAATAATGCCATTTATAAAACCATGTAAAACCATCCATATGCACACAACCATACATATATAATATAACTATGTTGGTAAAGGGGATCGAGTTTGGCATGCATTTAAAACCTTTACCTGCGCTATGTAGCTTTGTTGGTCTAAACCACCCATGGGCTATATGAGTTCATCTCGCCTTACTGAAAGGGCCTCAGTGCGTGTAGCTTCCTGACTAGGAAGAAAACCTGGGATGACTAGTACATACCCCAAAATGTAGTGTGACATCATGCATATGGTCATAAAGACCAACCTCACATCGCCAAATATGAGTTTCCAGTCTTGGTCCCCTCAAGACCTCCACTTTTCAAGGCTTTGATATACACCCTGCTATTATTGTAAATTAAAACCATTACCAAGAAACCAATAAATCCATTTACCATTTATTAATGAAGTCCATTTAGTGGTATGGTCACCATACCGACCATATTTCCAAATACTATTCACAGCTAACCATATATATAGTTTAAGAAGAATTCCAAGTGCACTTTCATTTACCATATTAAACCACTAAGGGGATTCCATGTACCCCTCAAGCATAACCATTTAGCCATTTACCTTTTCAATCCATTTAAACCATACATAATTCCTTTACCAAGTTTTTAAGACAAGAAAGAGTTTCATTAAAATACTCAATGCAATAAAAACATTATTATAGGCATTTTGTCAACGACATTGGGGGCATAATATAACCAAAACCAAAAACAATTACCATTAAACCATTCCTATGTAATCAAATTATCCAAAACCACCATTAATGCACATAAAACGTAATTAAAACCATGGAAAACCATAACTAACCATTTAATATCAAAAACCCAATTCATATTTGAAAACCAAAATCATACAATCAATGAAGTCATGAAAACATTTATAAAAACCATGCTTCTAGTTAGAATTAACAATTAGTGATGATAACATACCTTAAACTAAGATGGTGATGGAAATAAATCACCAAGACAAGCCCTAAATTAATCCTCTGGTTGAAATCGTAGCTTCTCTTGCCCAGAAGATTTTGAGTGAATTATAGAGTGCTTTAGAAGAGTTTCTAAGTATTAACAAATGGAATTATAGGGTAAATAACCTTCCAAGTAGGTTAAAATTCATTGGACCTTATTAGGATAAGTGGGGAAATATCCAGAATACCCCCACTTAAGTTGCACAAAATCCAATCCTAGGGGTATGACTGACTCTCAAGAATCATACCCTTCAATATGAGTTGTACCCTCTACTCGTATCCTAGCCTCAACCTTTGGATCCAAGACTATCCAGCATATGACTTATCTAACCAAGTTGTATCCAAAACATACGATTCAAATTCTTTATCTGTAGCCCTGGTAGATTTAAACCAAAGAAAGATATAGATACTATCCACTATATGAGTTTTGGGTATGACTCATACCCTGGTTTACGTATCATGGTGAGCCACTCATACTCAGATCCGACCAAAGTAGCCAAGTCTAAGATTAAGTTAAGGCACCAAATGATTTGTACCCACCAATACAATTCATAGCCCTAAGTCAGAGCCATTCCAGTAACAAAAATCTATCCCACTAACCAACACTGGTTAGCATATGACTGGATCATACCATATGTACTATAACACCTCAAAATCTTATCCCGAGATGTCACACAAAGCTCAAGACTACAAGTTGCCTTAAGCTAACCCTATCTACCTTCTACTAGATATAAATCTCATAATCACGGTAATATAGACATAAAATTCATACTGAATGCGGAAATTATCTGAAATAACTAAAAATAATGTGAATATAATGTATGAAACATTAATACTGAATAAGTTGAATCACAACTAGTAGTCTGACAAGCCTCTACTACTAACATCTAGAGAGTCACTGAGGATTCACCAACTGTAGGATGTAGATAGAGATGATCGGATTACTCATGCTGCTGATACTGAGCACCTGAATTACATTATAAGACAATATAGAGCATAGACATATATGTGGATCAGTACTTTGAGGATGTACTGAGTATATGGGGGTGAAATACATAAGTAATACATCATCTCATCATCATAATTTATAAAAAGATGCATGCTAAATGTAAATGACTCATATAAGCTGGAATATCTGAAATACTGAAATCATGAATAATAAATCAATCATACTTTATAAATCTAGTGAGTCATAACATCTAGTTCTGAAAGCTATATTCATATTCTGTTTGTAAATCATACTGTCTAAGTGTAGAAAGAGCTCACTTCTGAAATCTAAAATCTAAAAGCTAAAGTCTGTAATTGTTATCTTTCTGTAAAGCATAATCTGAGTAAACTTTGTGAGCCTTTACACTTAGTTTTCTAAAAGCTTTTTTGTAAATCTTTTCTGTTAGGCTTTACTATTAGGGAAAAACTATTATGCAAGGGAGGTTCTCTTAACCGACATAAACCATACGAGCTAAATGGAGTCCAACATCTCATCCTCCTAAGGAAGAAACCTCACTTTTGGAAGAGGTGTCATACTTTTGCCAGGGAGTATTACCTCATCTTAAGTGATACTATCTCGGCTCACTATGGGCCTTTTGATCTCAAATCTATGGTGGCACGTAGTTCTAGGGTATGAGACCTTGGAATCATACCCAACTCAGTGCTAAATACTACTCCTTTTTTATTTACTACACTCATCTTGTTGGAAATCCACTTTAAAAATAACATAAGGGTTTATCATGAAACCAGTTACGCATTTATCTAAATCAATATATAAACGAAGCTATTTTGATTTTCGTAATCTATAATAAATATGTAAAGTGGATTCCAAAACTCATTTGGTGATTAAAATATCAAAGATTTTTTGGAATTCTGTAAATATTTTGATAATAAAATGCTTAAAGCATCATCTTTCTTGAAATAATAATATTCAATCTTAGGGTAACAACCCACACTTCAATCTCATGTCAAAGCATCATAATAATCATGCTTGATAATGAAAACAATGATAATTCATCTGAAAATCTATAATTTACTACAATAGGCATGGAAATATTAAATAGACATGCAATTCATCTTTAAAATATCTCAGAAACTCATAACTTTACAAATAGCAACAATGGGAATAAACCCTAATTCAAAACTCAAGTAATAACATTCAAAAATCATATGAATTTAATGTAAAAGCTTTGTTTTGGGCACAAGGATGGAAGAAAATCCTTGTTCATAAACCCCACGTACTTTGATTGATGATTAGATGGAGAAACTTGAATTATTAATTCCTATTTGAGTTCTTGGAGATGGATTCCTTATTATATTGCCTTAGGAATCCTCAATCTTAAGCTTTCTTGGAGAATGAATGGAGGATTTTGATTTCTTAGAGATGAAGCTTTGGAGCTTTAGGGTTTTGCTTTGGGAGAGAATGGATGAAATTGGGCATAAAGTTCATAAAATGGGTTTAATTCCTTATTTTGGATGAATTAGGACCTTGTGAATTGACCAGAATGCCCTCTTTAAACCTCTGGACGGAACTAAAAATATGATTTTTTTTCAATTTGGGTGGCCACCGTGACGCTCCACAATCGTGGTGGCTAACTGTAAATAGGACAATTAGAAACTGGGCTGACTCCGCGATGCGCCACCATCGCAGTACCCCTTTGGAATGACATTTTAGCCACTGGCGTGAAGTGCCAATATCGCGTCAGGCTACTGGAAATCGACAGCAGGGAAATTGTCCCTCTCCACGATGCGTGGCTATCGCGGACTGCCAGTGGAAATCAACAATTGGGTAATTGGCCCTCTCTGCGATGCGTGGCTATTGCGGAGGTGCACTGGAATTTTACAATCATTATTTTACCCATCTCCGTGATGTGCCAAGTGCCCAGGTGTCACACTATTAACTTAAAAATACTCTAACTCCTCAACTGAGTATCAGAATTGGGCGAATTTGGTATCGATGGAAAACTTATTCATTTCCTACATAATGGGAGGTCTAAATCTGGAAAATTCCACACGAAATAAATATTCTTCATTTTGGAAGCTATTTCTTAACATTCTAAGAACAAATTTAAGCTATGAAAAGTATGGGTTATTACAATATCTCTCTTTTGGGAACATTCATCCTTGAATATTGCTAGATAAGCTGAAAGTACTGTGGAATCTGAGGCTATAAGCTATCATGCACAACTAAAATAAACTGAATGACGGAATCTCAATTAAAATGAGCTATTGAACTAATCTGAAAGTGCATGAATTCTCATGAAGATAACTATATATCGCTGACTCTGAAATTGGAAAAGAACTGAATGAAGAAAAACTATTACCTTCGGCTGAATTTGAGTTTGTGGAGAAGAGATGTGGATACTTGGTATGCATGTCTGTTTCTGTTTCCCAAGTAGCACCTTAGTCTACGAATCTGATGATCAAGAATCTCCAGTGGTACTTCTTCTTAAGAAAGGATATTCTGAACATTTGTGCTTTTTAGAGGAACTATGATTGCTGAATCGTCCATGCACTTCTTTAACAAGGACATATGGTATACTGGATGGACTAAGGATAAATCTGTGGGTAGCTCAAGATCATACGCTACCTTCCCAACACGACTTAAAATATGGAAGGAACCTACATAATGGGGACTAAGTTTCCGTTTCTTGCCAAATATCTTCACCTCTTTCATGGGTGAAACTTTCAAATACATAAGATCATCAACCTCAAACTCAAGATCTCTTTTTCTTACGTCTGCATAAGATTTCTGATGACTCTGGGCTGCTTTTAATCTCTCTCTAATCAAATGAACTTTCTCCATGGCCTCAAACACTATGTCTGGACCAATCAAAATGGCCTCACCCACTTCAAACCAACCAACTGGCGATCTACATCTTTACCCATAAAGTACTTCAGACGGAGCCATCTGAATACTAGCAAGATAAATGTTATTATAAGCAAACTTAATCAATGGTAAATGATCATTCCAACTACCTTTGAAATCGAGAACACATGCCCTCAATATATCCTCTAAAATCTGAATGGTCCTCTCTGCCTGACCATCTGTCTGCAGATGAAAGGCTGAACTAAGATGAACTCGGGTACCAAGACACTTCTGAAAGGCTCTCTAAAACTGAGATGTAAAGTAAGTACCCCTATCTCATATGATGGACAAAATAACTCCATGCAATCTGACAATCTCTCGGATATACAACTTAGCATAATCTTCAGCTGGCAAGAAATGCGCTGACTTAGTCAATCTGTCTATAATAACCCAAATCGAGTCATGCTAATGACGCAAATGGGGTAAACCAATCACAAAATCCATATTCACTTCTTCCCACTTCCAAGTGGGGATGCCAAACTCTTGAAATGCACCACCAGGTCTTTGGTGCTCTACCTTAACCTGTTGACAAGTTGCACACTTAGCTATGAACTCTGCTATACTCTTTTCATACCACTCTACCAATAGATTTCCCGTAAGTCACGGTACATCTTGGTGGCTCCTGGATGGATAGAATAACGTGCACCATGCACTTCTGCCATAATTTGTTGCCTCCAATCATCAATACATATCACACACAACCTACTCTGGTATCTCAACACATCATCTCCTCCTTGAGAGAACACCTCTACCCTTTGGTCTTTAACTGACTCCTTCAGTTTGACCAAACTAAAATCCTTATCTTGCTTCTCTTTCACCTCTGAAACTAGGGATGATTCGAAACTACTTTGAACCCAAACATTCCCTTCAGTTGAGTCAACCAACCTAACACTGAATCTAGCTAATCTATGTACTTCTTGAACTAACTCTTTCTTATCATTCTCTATATGAGCAACACTGCCCATAGACAGTCTACCAAGGGCGACTGCCACTACATTGGACTTGCCTGGATGGTACAACACGCTTATATCATAATCCTTCAATAATTCTAACCACCTTCTCTGATGGAGATTTTACTCCGTTTGAGTAAAAACATACTGCAAGCTTTTGTGATCTATTAACACATCAACATACACACCATATAAATAATGTCTCTAGATTTTCAAAGTAAACACAATAGCAGCTAACTCAAGATCATGGTTGGGTAATTCTTTTCATGAGGCTTAAGATGTCTAGAGGAATAGGCTATGACCTTACCTCTCTGCATCAAAACACAACCCAAACCAACTTTGGAGGCATCGTAATAAACCATAAAACCATCTGTACCATTAGGCAACGCTAAAATTGGGGATAAAGTGAGTTGAGTCTTCAACTCCTAAAAACTCTTCTCGCAGAAATTTGACCACTAAAACTTAACTTTCTTTTGGGTCAATGTAGACATCGGAGACATAATAGATGAGAAACCCTCAACAAAACGACTGTAATAGCCGGCTAGACCTAAGAAACTCCTAATGTCTGACGGAGAAATACATCTAGGCCAATTTCTTACGGCTTCTGTCTTTTGGGAATTAAATCTAATACCTTCCCTGGAAACGATATGACCAAGAAAAGCTACAGACCTTAGCCAAAATTGACACTAGCTGGAGTTGGCGAAAAATTTGTGATTTCTAAGGGTTTGTAACATAATTCTAAGATAGTCTACATGATCATCCTCACTATGAGAGTAGACAAGAATATCATCAATAAAGACTATGACAAATATGTCCAAATACTATTTAAACACTCTGTTCATCAAGTCCATGAAAGCTGCGGGGGCATTGCTTAGCCCAAAAGATATTACTTGAAACTCAAAATGACCATAACGAGTTCTGAAAGATGTCTTTGGAATATCACATTCCCTTACTTTAAGCTGATAATAACCGAATCTAAGTCTATCTTTAAGAAATAACTAGCACCTTGGATTTGATCAAATAAGTCATCAATTCTAGGAAGAGGGTATTTGTTTTTCACTGTAACTTTATTCAACTGACGATAGTCAATGCACATACGCAAAGAAACATCTTTCTTTCACACGAATAGGATGGGAGCGCCCAATGGAGAAACTCTAGGCCTTATAAAACCTTTATCTAAAAGATATTTGAGTTGTTCCTTCAACTTCTTAAGCTCGAAGGGAGCCATATGATATAGAGGTACAGAAATAGGCTGAGTATCTTAAAGAAAGTCAATACCGAATTCTATTTCCCTATTAGGAGGTACCCCTAGCAAATCCTCAGGCAAGACATCTGGAAACTCATTAACAACACTGACTGGTTGAACTATTGGAGCCTCAGACTTAGTGTCTTTAACTAGAACAAGATGATAGATACACCCTTTGGAGATCAAATTTTGGGCTTTAACATAAGATATGAAATGACTTTTAGGATACACTGAATTACCTGACCACTCAAAAACTGGTTCATTTGGAAACTAAAACTTCACCACTTGGGTGCGATAATCTATAGAGGCATAATAAGAATGGATCCAATCCATACCAAGAATAAGATCAAAGTCAACTATATCTAACTCTATTAGGTCTACTAACATGACTTTATGAAGGACAGTGATAGGACACTTTCTATAGATCTGTTTAGCAACAACTGACTCACCCACTGAGGTAGATACCAAGAAAGGCTCAGGGATATTTTTAGAACTTATCTCAAAATTTCTGCAACTAATGGGGTCACATAAGAGAAACTCGACCCAGGGTCTAACAATACACAAACATCAAGGCGAAAGACACGAAGCATACTAGTAATAACATCTGGTAAATCCTCTTACTCCTGACAAATAGTAAAGAATAAAATCGACTCTAGCTCTGACCACCACCGGTATTAGATGATGTGCCCTGAGAAGGAACTAGACAACCTACAGGAGCTAGTGCACTAGCAGTCTGAATCTGAGGACAATTATCTCTATTTCCCTGCTTAGTATATAGGCACTTTTTAATTTCATGACCCAACTTACCACAACCAAAACAACCATTTTGTCCAGCCAAATACTCACTGGGGTGATTCCTACCACACTTAGCACAGGGAGGATAACGAGGTCTTCCACTTACACTATTCTAAGATCTAGACATAGAAGACTTACCCCACTGCTCCTGTCTACCTCTGGCAGTGGGATCACTAGCTGAAAATGGTGCTGGCATACTCAAACAATTTTCTGAAACTACAAACAATTTTATCCTTGAAACCTATTTTGATCATACTCAAATTGTCATATCCTAGCCTTCTTATTATTTCTATCTCTCCCCTTTAACTTCTTTTCCTCAATCTGCTAAGCGTGCATTATCAATCTAGCAAGATCTATGTCTCTAATAAGCATGGCAGTCCTACACTCCTTGACTACTAAGCTAGACACTCTAGTAACAAACTTACTCATACTAGCCCTAGGATCAACCATCGTATCAAGGGCATATTTAGACAACTAATTGAACTTAAGGCAGTACTCCTTCACTATCATCGAGCCTTGCCTCAAATTCACAAACTCTTCTATCTTAGTTTCTCTCATCTCATGTGGGAAGAACCTGTCTAGAAAAGCATACTGAAACACCTGCTAACTCATAGGAACAATATTCTCACCTCTACCATTTTCCATATTACTACCCAATCATGCGCTACATCCTTTAATCTATAGGATGCTAACTCTACACTTTCCTCCTTAGAAACATACATAATCTGGGTGATCTTCTTCACCTCATCTAAATAAAGTTATGGGTCCTCGCCTACCTTTGACCCAAAGAACTCTGGCGGATTCATTCTTATGAAGTCTCTGATTCTAGCTGTTGCTAAATCCCCATTCTACTAGAGTAGGAATGCAACCTAATTTTGATAATTGCCCTAAACATTGGCAGTCACAGCTTGGGCCAATGCCTAAAAGGCAGCCCCAAAACTTAGCACGGGATACATTCTCATTCAAAGGGTCTGTGGGATGGGGTGGCTGGTTATCATTTCTATGGGTGTTAGATCGACGAGGAGGCATATTAAACTGTCATGTAAGAGCATGAGTTAAAAGTAGATAGAGATACTGTAAGCATGATAGATCACGAAAGAAAGAGATGATTTCCTAAGGATGTCCCATAGCCTCTAGCTCATAAATATGGCGCACTTCACACCCATGATTAAAACTCTATATAACGTGTCTTGTCTAACTCCCTAGGACTCTTAAAAACCTTAGGCTCTAATACAAAGTTTGTAACGCCCCAAAATTTGATCTGAGATATCACATGGTGGTCAAGACTATAAGTAGCCTTAAGCTAACCCTATCTACCTTCTACTAGATATAAATCTCATAATCAGGGTAATATAGACATGAAAGTCATGCTGAATGTGGAAACTGTTTGAAATAACTAAGAATAATCTGAACATAATGTATGAAACATCAATACTGAATAAGCTGAATCATAACTAGTAGTCTGACATGCCTCTACTACTAAATTCTAGAGAGTCACTGGGACAAACCCTCAGCTAAATCAAACTGTCTGAAAAGAATACTAAATCATGTAAACTGATAAGCTACAAAATCTGAGTGAACAAGTCCCCAAACTATGAGGACTCACCAACTGTAGAATGTAGATGAAGATGATTGGATTACTTACGTTGCTGATACTAAGTACCTGAACCTACATTATGAGACAATGTAGCATATAGACATATATGTGGATCAGTACTTTGAGAATGTACTGAGTACATGGGGTTGAAATGCATAAGTAAGACATTATCTCATCATCATAATTTATAAAATAATGCATGCTAAATGTAAATGACTCACTTAAGCTGGAATATCTAAAATACTGAAATCATGAATAATAAATCAATAATACTTTATAAATCTAGTGAGTCATAATATTTAGTTTTAAAAGCTATACTCGTATTCTATTTGTAAATCATACTGTCTAAGTGTAGAAAGAGCTCACTTCTGAAATCTCAAATATAAAAGCTGAAGTCTGTAACTATTATCTTTCTGTAAAGCATTATCTGAGTAAACTTTGTGAGCCTTTACACTTAGTTTTCTAAAAGCTTTTCTGTAAATCTTTTTTGTTAGGCTTTACTATTAGGGAAAACTTATTCTGCAAGGGAGGTTCTCTTAACTGAAATAAACCATGTAAGCTACATGGAGTCTAATGTCTTGTCCTCTTAAGAAAGAAACCTCACGTTAGGGAGAGGTGTCATAATCTTTCCAGAAAGTATAACCTCAGCTTTAGTGATCACTATCTCAGCCCACTATGGACCCTTTAATCTCAAATCTATGGTGACACGTAGTTTTAGGGTATGAGACCTTGGAATCATACCCAACTCGGTGCTAAATACTACTCTTTTTTTATTTGTTATGCTCATCTTGTTGGAAATCCACTTTAAAACTAGCATAAGGGTTTATTATGAAACTAGTTATGCATTTATCTGAATCAATCTGTAAATGTTTGTAATCTATAATAAATTTGTAAAGTGGATTCTAAAACTCATCTGGTGATCGAAAGATCAAAGCTTTACTAAAAATCTATAAATAAACTGATAATAGAATGCTTAAAGCATCATCTTTCTTGAAATAATAATATTCAATCTTGGGATAAGAACCCACGCTTCAATCTCATGTCAAAACATCATAATAATCATGCTTGATAATGAAAACAATGATAATTCATCTCAAAAATTTTAATTTACTGCAATAGGAATGAAAATATGAAAATAGACATGCAATTCATCTTTAAAATATCTCAGAAACTCTTAACTTTGCAAATAGTAATAATGGGTATGAACCCTAATTAAAAAATCATGTAATATCATTCAAAAATCATATGAATTTAATGTAAAAGTTTGATTTTGGGCACTAGGATGGAAGAAGATCCTTGTTCATAAACCCACATACCTTGATTGATGATTAGATGGAGAAACTTGAATTATTGATTCTTATTTGAGTTCTTAGAGATGGATTCTTGATTATCTTACCTTAGGAATCCTCAATCTTAAGCTTTCTTGGAGAATCAATGGAGGATTTTGATTTCTTAGAGAAGAAGCTTTGGAGTTTTAGGATTTTGCTTTGGGAGAGTGTGGATAAAATTAGGTATAAAGTGCTTAGAATGATTTTAATTCCTTGTTTTGGATGAATTGAAGCCTTGGAAATTGACCAAAATGCCCTCTTTAAACCCCTAGATGGAACTGAAAACATAATTTATTTCCGATTTGGGTGGCCATTGCAACGCACCACAATTGTGGTGGCTCACTGAAAATAAGACAATTGGGAACTGGGCTGACTATACGATGCGCCACCATCACGGTGCCACTTTGGAATGCCATTTTAGCCACTCGCGCGATGTGCCAATATCATATCGGGCTACTGGAAATCGATAACTAGGAAATTGGCACTCTCCGCGATGCGTGGCTATCGTGAAGGACCACTGGAAATCGACAAATGGGAAATTAGCCCTCTCTGTGATGCGTGGTTATTGTGGAGGGACACTGGAATTTGAAAATCATCTGTTTACTCACCTCCGTGATGGGCCAAGTGCCCAAGTGGCACACTGTCAACTTAAAAATACTCTAACTCCTCAACCGAGTATCGGAATTAGGCAAATTTGGTATCGATAGAAAGCTTATTCAATTTCCCACACAATGGGAGGTCGAAATATGGAAAATTCCACTTGAAATAAATATTCTTCATTTTGGAAGCTATTTCTTAACATTTTAGGAACGAATTTAAGCTAGGAAAAGTACGGGGTATTACATGTACCCTAACATACGGCTCGTACCTATGAGTCGTATTGGATCCAGAGATTAGAATTCCAAGAAATGTTCTTAGGTTCGAAAACTAGAGTGTGCTAGGGGTCCACTTATCAACCAACTCTTTCTTTTATTCCGTGCTTATTTCTCTTTTTTTTCTTTTTATTGCTTATTTAGGCTGGTGGGGTTTATTTATTATATTTTTTTCTCTTTTACTTTCTTTTGTTATTTCTTGTTTTTTCTCTTTTTCTACCACACCTAGTCTTACTTTTTTTCTTGTTATTTACGCCCTTCTTCATACCCATTTCTAATCACATAACCTTATGATAACCACCCTCAACTTAGATGATTTACCTGAGTTGAGGTAAACAATATCCAAGGAGGACCAGGGCTAAAATAGGTTTATCGTAACTAAATATGAATGTGAAAGGTTAAAACAAAGAAAATAGGTCCATATAGTCTCAAACAGGGATCAAGGGATACTTATTCTTATTTGAGAGGTCGTTTTAGGCTAACGGTGGACTAATTTCAACAACGACCTATGATCCTTTCCTAATCAACTATCCTACAACTTAGGAAAGACCAATCGGACAAGTTCTGGATTCAATACACTAAGGGGACTAAGTAAGTATCTCACACAAACATAGCACAATATTGTATCACAAAACTACTATCTATACAGTTCATACAAATACTAGCTATGATTAATATGTCCCTAATCCTAATGTCATAACAAGATCCACAGTGGTCATATATATATACATATCACACAGTAGAGAAATTTTTTTTTGGAGGGGTATCATTTTTCCAACACAATTAAGCATAAAAAATACTTCAAATCCCCTTAGGTACTTATTTTCTCCTAGTTCAAAAAAATAACATAAAACAACATGGAACAAAACACAATACAACACTATATTTCCTAGATATACCAATTCTACTATTATACCATAACTGATGAAAAAAGAATCATAACAATAAGAAACCATGGCGGGTTTGGTATACCCCAACCCCAACTAAGGCTTATGCACTATCTCTAGTGCATCTAAAAAGTAAAATTAGGGAGTGAAGAGATACTTAGGTGCACTAGGCGCCAGCCTATGATGTTTCAGCATGAGGGCCACAAAATGGGCCCCACTATCATAAATAGTAGCCCAGTAGAGACTAGGACACTCACATCAACAGTAGCACCAACGGAGGTCAGTGTGCTCAGTAGTATCCCTGGAGTTAGAGGATTACTCCCACTCAAATCTGCTGCAGCTATAACTATCATATTAACCACTCGAGAGCTACCATCTTCTGCCCCATCCTATGGATCCTCGTCTGGTGGTCCTGCATAGACTGAATATTGGACACCTTGGACACCTCAATATCATCCTTATCCTTTCTTATCTTTTGCTTCTTTTTTAGTCTCTCACCATATTCTCCCTCAGTAGATTTTTCTTTCCCTTTGTGCCTCTAATATCGAGCACCTCCTCGAGCAGGATCTCCTTAATAATAGGTAAGTAGGGAATAACCTTGCATGAATATCCTTTATTGTAGCCCAAAGCACAACCAACTCCTCATGCATACCCATCAAATTTGAGGCCTAAATGCCCACCAAATTTTGACTAATCCACCACTCAAACCTATTAAATTAGGTTTGCATGCCCTGAACCTAGCTTTGGATCTTCCTCTTAACCCATGCTTGTATGACCTACTTAATATTCATCACTCCTCTCTAATGAACCCAATCTCCTTAGTACTTTAGTCAAGAAGGTTCTTGTGATGTTATTCTAATTATAGCTTCGGGATGGTCCTTCTACGAAAATCCCCACCTTGCTCGCATCAGTAGTGTGACCTACATATTTTATTTACTAGTCTATCATTATTAAAACATATTATACTAATATAGGTGGGTAACAATCTCCCTTTTTTATAAGAAAAAACAATAAACATCAGTTGACTTTCCTATTTACACAGTTGGCTGGCTTTCTTTTTTGCTGACTTTTTTCTGTCATCATCAGTTGACTTACCTGTATATGGTCAACTGGCTCTCCCTCTTTTCCTTACTTATTTCTATCATCATCAGTTGAATTCCTTGTATATATTTGGTTGGATCCCTCTTACTTGGAGACCTCTTTTGTATATGATATTTGTAAACTTTCTCCGTCTTTGACATAATAAAAAAGAATAGCTCAAGCAAAGCAATAGACAACTATAAAAAGCAAGAAAACCATATATAAAAAGTAAACAGATGATGTCCATTCCAAAAACACACAAAAGACAGGGGCATGTAGAGTTTATGTCAAAACAAGTAAAAATCTTAATTACAAACCAAGAGAGTGAAGGGGGCAAGACCCCTTTGAATGAGAAGTCAAGAGATAGGTGAAGGTGTTGTGCATATAGTAATAAAATTATTCATAAGATTTTTCAACATTTTTGGAGAAGCTGGAATAGGGGTTCTGGACTGATATAGCAAGATCATTGTGGAAGAAGTTGGATTTAGATTTGATGGAGTCAACCTGATAAAATAACCTATTAAAAAGCTTAACACCTTTATTTTCAAAACCATCAATCGTCAGGCATAATTTGATCACATCGATTCTGGTATCTTTACTCAGTTGTATTAGTCAGCTAGTCGACTCTTAAAAACTCAACAACCCTTCCTCGATTGACTTGAGGCATTTCTTGATGTCCCCCATTTCCTTCATCAGTTGAAGCACAGGATTAGAAGTATTCTTTCTAAGCTTGGGTAATGTAATACCCCGTAAAATCCTAAGCTTAATTAAGTCCATTTTTGCTTATTAAGGGTCCCAAACCTGGAAAAATGTAGCTAAGTTTCTAGACTTAGTTTATTTTTGGCCTTCGAAAGTTGGCAATCTTATTTTGCGACCTAAATATCCTTTAATGATTGGTATTCTTGCTAATTCATGATCAGGGAGGTCAATAGGTATTCTCGGACAAGTTTTGAAATGTTTGAACCTCGTTTAGACCATGTTTGGTATCCCAAAATAGTGGACCAATCCGATCTTGGTGCGCCGCATCACCTATCACATTGGTTAACATTGTTGCAGGTTACCAGAGCTAAAAGTACTGACGCTTGGAATGATCATGGCATGACGTGTCGAGTATCGCGTCGGTGCCATTGATACATCGCGTCGCCAATCGCATCGATGCTCAGTTTTCAGTCATTAAATGTTCGCATCTTCAAAGGCAAAAGGGTCAATTTTCCACCCCTATATAAACCCAATAACACGTGATTCAACCATTTTAACCCAAAATATAGTGTTTTTCTCAAGTTCCTCTAAACAACAAGTTAGGGTTTTCAATTAGGGATTCAAATTCAAGAATCTCTCCGTCAATCTTCATAAATTCAAGAATTAAGGCATACATAGTGTTCATTCATGGATATTTTTCATCCATGAAGCCCAAGAATCAAGTTTTTAAATCATATATTGTGAATGTTTTATTGTGGGTTGATTATGTTCATGAGATTATGATTGTATGATTCCCAAGTTGGAATCTTTATTTATTTTTATGAAACTATGTAAGCATGCGAGTTAAAGAATATGAACTTAGTGGTTATGATGTTTTAATTTGATAATTATGCCTATGCCCTAAGAAGTGTATGTAAGGTGTTTGATAAAATGCCTAATAGAATAAATATTGTGTATTATGGCTCAATTGTGACCCAAGTGATAAATGCATGCTTTACCCTTATGATCAAGGATGACTTCTATGATATTGTGTGCATTATGAATGTTAGATGGAATGTTCATGAGATTAGGTTGATGAAAGTATTATATGTTTATATGTATTCCCATCCATGTACAATATTATGATAACCATGTGCTTTATGAAATCCTCAAGTTATTGTGTTATGAATTGTTGATATTGGTCATGTGTTCAAGAAGTGTCATGTCCTATCAGTTTAATACTATCGAGTCTTAGGGGTACTTGTACCTGACAATCTAGCTGTGTGCCTAGAGCTAGTGCCAGTTGTCAAGATACTCTCAGTCAAGCCATGATCAGTAGAATTCAGTCAGTTATATGACTCAGGAAAACTCAGTAAATTCAGTATTTACCAATCCAGTACTACTCGATAACCATAACAAATCTCAGTAATCTCAGTGATTTTTGTAATCTCAGTCAGTTATCAGATCTCAGTAGTATTCCGTCAGTCAACAAAATTTAGTAAACTCAGTTCTAATCAGTTAAACAATACAATCAGTAACAGTTCAGTTTAGTTTAAATCAGTTTAGTGTCTCTTAAGTTGGGAATAAGATTCAGCACCGAATGAACCCAAGGATGAGGGTTCACCTATCATTCAGTAAAGGGTGTGATCCTTAAAAGAAATCCTTGCATTCCAGAACTACGTAGCCAGCGTAGGTTGAGATGTACCCTACGATTTTAGGGATTATAGACCTTATTTGAGTTTTCCTACTAGGAGGGGTTGACGGAAGAGCTCCTTGTCAGATAGGGTTTACTCACACCTTGTCTTTACCCGTGGCATGATACTACCACCCTTCCAGCTGGGGTTATAGGTTGGACCCACCAATTTAGTTTTAGGGCATGCAAGTTAGATGATTACCTCCCACGGTCTTAGTTTCAGATTCAGTCTTAGTAATAGAACTCAGTTTAGTTCTACAGATATCAGGACTGTTCGATACAGTCGCTCAGCTCAGTACAGAACTCAGCTAGTTCCATCAGAATTAGAACTGTCAGATACAATCATCTAGTTTAGTCTAGAACTCAGATAGTCCTTTAGATTTAGGACTATTAGATACAGTTACCCAGTCCAGTAAAGAACTCAGATAGTTTTTCAGTATCAGTATACTCATTTATCAGTTATCAGTAATATAGTACTAGTAACCTCAGATATCGGTTACCTGTAAACTCCATAATTCACATCATTAATGGAATCATTCATTCAGTATACTAGTATTAGTACTCAGATATCAGTAAATCCACATTATCAGAATTTATGAGTCAGTGTTATCACGATATCAATTATAGTTACGTATTCATGCATGTACTCTCACGTCCATGTTATTCATCAGTTTGTATTGTTTGTGCATATAAACTATTACGCTCAACCTACCTCATATGCATACCAGTACATTCAATCATACTGACACATTTGAGCTATGATGTTTTATACCATAGGTTCAGAAGTATGTGCTCCAGAGCATCAATAGCATTCCAGTCTTAGCAGTCAGAGTCAGCATTGAGTCCTCATCCTTTGATGACATGATTATTTCTTTATCATTTCATTACTTATTTTATTTCAGTAGTTGGATTTAGTTGGGGACATATCCCATCAACTCCTTATTCAGACAGTTCAGTCAGTTCTAGAGGCTTTCAGACTATAGCATGTTCAGATAGTTCCTTCTATTGTTTTGGTATTATTATACCATATTTTCAGTTGTGTATCAATATTGAACCCTATGGTCTTTCAGTTTTTATTTTTGCATTTATAATATTATTATTATTATTTAGTGCTCAGTTACAGATATCAGTCATGGGTTAGCTTGTCGTCCTTCAAGATTATAAGAACTGTGTAGCATTTTGGGTAACAGATTTGGGGCGTTACAAACTTGGTATCAGAGCCTAAAGTTCAACAGTGTCCTAGGAAGTCTAAAAATTCATATCTAGTAGAGTGTTGTACATGGGTGTGTTGTGCACCACCCTTATGTGTAGGAGGCTATAAGATATTTTAGGAACTGTTTCCTTGCTTTCAGTATTCATGTCGTTATAGTTAGCATAAGCTTGAATTTAACTCTCAGTCTAATCCCTTCTTCTCTTTTATTTACAGAACATGTCTCTCAATAAGGCTAACAAAAAAGGAACAGGGAATTATTCACCACCTCAATCTGTCCAGGCAGATCCACTAGATGAGCACGTCTCTCATACAGAATTTAGAATTGTATTCACTACTCTTGATAATTCAGTCACAGCTTAGGATAAACGGCCAGTTGTTGTTCCGACCAACCAAGTGGCTAATTCTGTTGCAACCAGGATTTGGGACATTACCCGAATGAATCCTCCCCTATTCTCCGGTTCTAAATCCGAAGAGGATCCATAGGAGTTTCTCAAACAGGTTCAAAAAGTCATAAATATCATGGGAGTGACTTCCAGTGAGAGTGCCAAGTTAGTCACCTATCAGCTACAAGATGTAGCCCATATGTAGTTTAAGTAGTGAAAAGTAGACAGGGGTACAGATGCAGGGCCCATAGAATGGGAGAAGTTTGCTATGACCTTCTTAGATAGATTCTTTCCCCTAGAGCAGAAAGAAGCCAAAGTGTTGGAGTTCATAAATCTCAGACAGTAGCATGAGTGTGAAAGAATAATCCCTCAAGTTCACCCAGCTATCCAAGTATGCTCCCTATTTAGTAGCAGACAGCAGATCCATAATGAGAAAGCTTGTGTCTGGGGTTTCAGATAGAGTGGTTAAGGAGTGTAGGATTGTGATGTTGATTAAATAGATGGAAATATATAGGATTATGGTCCATGCTCAATAGATTGAAGAACAAAAACTTAAGAAGAAGGAAAGAGAGAATAAGAGAGCCAGAACAGGCAATTATAGTTTTTCTCAGCCAGGGTCACAGGGTAGTAACCGTTCTCAGCATAGTTAGAAGTTTTCAGTCCCAGTTCCCTCTTCAGATAGTGCCCCAATACCAAAGTTCAGAAATGACCATAGGGATAGGGCTCCAGGCTCCAAATCCCAGAATAGTGCAAGCATTATTCCCACTCATCCGCTTTGTGAAGAGTGTGGTAAGTATCATAAGGGTGTGTATAGATTAGGTAGTAATGTATGTTTCAAATGTGGTGAGTCAGGTCACAAGGTTCGAGATTGTCCTAGGCTTTGTCCTAGAAGTAAGCATGATCATTCTTCAGTTCATTTCGATCACTCAAATCAGTAGGGTGCGAATTCTAACGCTATCAGTGGGCAACACCCAGACAGACTCTTTTCACTTCAGTCCCAACAGGATCAAGAAAGTCCTCCTGATGCAGCCACTGGTGTGTTACAGATCCCTTATTTACATATTTACATTTCGTCAAATTCAGGAGCTTCTTTTCTTTGTAACTCTTTACATAACATTCAACTTTAAGGTCGTACTGAATGTTAACAGGGCCTATTAAAGTCACCACAATACCTATGTGTGCTTTACATTTCAATCCCATGAATACAACTTATATCGATGCACTTCTCATAAAATAGTGTATGTTTCGAGTTTCTCTTATAGGGAGTCCAAATTTATCTAGTGTTACGAATCATGTTCCACGATTTAGAAATTCCAAACCTAGTTCCTGCAGCTCATGACTCATTTACTCATGTCATGTTTTACAGTATGTTCAGCCTACATGACTCATGCTATGCTCCTAATGATCAATTAAAAATTTAGACTATGTCACGTATATCCACAGTTTAGACCCTTCGGTGAACCCATAATGTTGATGTTCCATCCCTCAGCCCTCAGTTATAGCACCATTCAGTAATTAGTATTCAGTAAAGGACTCAGATATTCCTACAGAACCATGGCCTTTAGTTATCAATTATTTAGCCATAAAAATTTAGTACTTCAGTACCAGTCTAACCCTTAGTTATTAGGAACCAGCATTCAATCCCAGTTACAGTCTTAGTTATGGTTACAGTCTCAATTACTATCTTAACTATAATCTCAGTCCTAGTCCTAGTCCAGTATGATCATAAACTCAGTTCACTTTTGGGATTACCCGACCATAGCATATGGCCATCAGTTATCCAGTCATTGGTATTTCAGTATCTCAGTTTATAGAATGTTTTTGAATCATGTTGGATGCTTGGTCTTGCGTTCTTAAGGTAATATAGTTTTTCACTCATTCATGCTCAGTTACCTCACATTACCCAGTCAGTCATTACCTTTTATGTATAATACTCTATAGTCTAAGTCCATCCTTTCAGGCTAAGTACAGTTCAGCCTTATAGACCTAGTAGTCAACTATCAGTCATTTAATTAATTAGATAAGTTAGTATATTTATGCATTTATGCTCAGCACCCATGTGAATCTTTTTAGTAGTCTCAGTTGTAGTGCATAAGTCTTAGTCACTTTATCATAGATGATGTTTCGTAGGCTTTGTCTCCTAATACAAGAATCCCAGTCATGTAGCGATCTCTTATTTTGATGTCCTGCTCAGATCAGGCTAAGATTTGCTTTCTCCCTTCAGTCACTAGAACTCTACAAAAAGAGTGTCATAGGAATGCTCCAGTCGAGTAGAAGTTTCCAGTATGAGTTAGTTAAGAAACCAGTAATTCAGTTTAGCAGCCAGCCAGACAAGTTCAGATGGTGTGGTTTCCCACCTTTTCATCTAGTCGTACTATCTAGAGTCTTGTGAATATGATCATTCTAAAATGGACTAACCAAGTATTTGTGTGTTCAACCTAGTTTATGTATCATGTCTTGGTTTCAGATCCTAGATATTCAGTCATAATTTAGTTCATAGATACTTTGTGCATCGCCCTAGTTCTTCTCAGTATCTCAACAAAATCAATATTCTTTGAGAGATGTAGTGTCCCAAGGGGGAGATACACTATAATCCCCTGAACTTTCATGACATAAATATGCCACTCTCTTTCCTCATAATGAATCCAATTTAGGATAGGGGATACTCATAAGTTGACCCTCAAACTCCAACCTCAACCGCAAGCCACGTATTTATGGTGCTCAGTTCAAATCACAATATTCCATTTATATACCATGATTCAGGCTCAGATATGTTCCCATGTTCCCATTCGCGCGTACCCAGTAAGTGATCTCGAGTTCATTAGTATTTTTGGTTTAAGGTAACAGTCTTCCATAAATTCACTCAGTTCCATGTTTTGATTCTATTATAAACTTGGTATCAATTACCATTGCATATTCAGTCATATCTTCATGCCTCAATTCAGTCATGTATTCACGCATCAGATATGCATGCTCAGAATAAATCTCAGCAAATCAGTGATGTCAGTTATATACTCATGTTTTAGTTGGTCATGTTTAGCATGTACTTCAGCTTATCAGTTCCCCCATCTCAATCAGTCTTATTCGAGGATGAATATTCCCAAGGAAAAGATATCTTAAGACCCCGCAAAATCCTAAACTTAATTCAGTCCATTTATGCTTGTTAATGGGGTTCCCAGACTAAGAGAATTCTAGCTAAGTTTTCAGACTTAATTTATTTTTGGCCTTCAAAAGTTGGCAGTCTTATTTTGCAACCTTAATGTCCTTTAATGGTCGGTATTCTTGCTAATTCATGATCAGAGAGGTCAATAGGTGTTTTCGGACAAGTTTTAGAATTTTCAGACCTCATTTAGACCACGTTTCATATCCCAAAATAGTGGACCAATGCAATCTTGGCGTGCCGCATAGCCTATCGCATTGGTTAACATTATTGTAGGTTGCCAAAGCCAAAATTATTGAAGTTTGGCGGGATTATGGTATGACGTGTCAAGTTATTGTGATAACCATGTGCTTTATGAAATCCTCAAGTTATTGTGTTATGAATTGCTGATATTGGTCATATGTTCAAGAAGTGTCACGTCCTGTCAATTTCATGCTATCGAGCCCTAGGGGTACTTATACCCAAAAATCTAGTTGTGTTCCTAGAGCCAGTGGCAGTTGTCAAGATACTCTCAGTCAAGCCATGATCAATATAATTAAGTCAGTTATATGACTCAGGAAAACTCAGTCAATTCAATATTTAACAGTCCAGTCCTACTCGGTAACCTCAGTAAATCTCAGTAATCTCAGTGATCTTTGTAATCTCAGACAGTCATCAGATCTCAGTAGTATTCCATCAGTCAATGAAATTTAGTGAACTTAGTTCTAATCAGTTAAACAATATGATCAGTAACAGTT
>NC_061118.1:44839764-44954440 GCF_002878395.1 Capsicum annuum
AACAGTTTAGTTTAGTTTAAATCAGTTCAGTGTCTCTTCAGTTGGGAGAAGGATTCAGCACCGAGTGAACCTAAGGATGAGGGCTCACCTATCAGTAGAGGATGTGATCCTTAGAAGAAATCCTTACATTTTAGAACTACGTAGCCAGCTTAGGTTGAGATGTACCTGATGTGTTTAAGAATTATACACCTCATTTGAGTTTTCCTACTAGGAGGGTGTAATACCCCAGGAATCCCAACCAATAGTAGAACCATGATTCAAGTTCATGATAAATAAATCATAGTTATTTGGTAGTTTTATGATCAAGTTAGATGTGTATTAAGGCTTTAAATACGTCCTAGCTATTAGACGAATCAAAACATCCCTTACCGATTGAATTCTTGACAAGGACATTGCCATAGTTAACTTCAAACGATCATATCTCCCATTCTACAAAGAATTTTGATATTATGACCTATTAACAGATATATAGTTAAATTAGCTTTTCATCGAGATCAATTTCACCAAAATCCAATGTCGGAGTAAGAAGTTATGGCCGTTTTACTGAGAGCTATTCGAGCTGTCCAGGAGTGACGGACAAACTGATGGACCGTCAAGTCAGTGACGGCCCATCACTTTGGTAGTCAAAAATAAAGCATTAAGGCCCTTTTCTGGACCAAAAGTGATGGTGGGAGTTACGGTTAGTCACCATAGTGACGGTCCATCACTCTGACCGTTAGATTTATCCGAGACAGCGCTGAAACACCTTTTTAAAGAGATTTTTGGGTTATTTTTCACCCTATTTAATACCCAATCATCCCAAATCAAGGAACATAACTTCTTATTCATCCAAAACATCAAATTAGGGTTTATTTCCAATATCAAAACCCTTATTTCTCTTTCAAGAAAAATTAAGAGAGATCAAGAAAAGTTAAAAAATCAAGAATCTGTCCAAGAACCTTCAAGAAAGAAGTTTCTCCAAGGTATGTAGATGTTGATTCTTCGGTCCTGTTCATCCAAGAAGCTCAAGAACCCTTTTTAAAATATAAAGATTTTATGTTTGTGAGATTTCATGATTTGTATGAGTTAAAATTAATGTTACATGTGTTATTAAGTTTCGATTCATGTTTGTTTATAAGATTCATGAGCTTTGACTCTATTAGGTGGAATCCATGTGATATTTGTGATGAATTATCCTTATGTTGCTTTCTATGTGATGTGTTGATGATATTTGGGTGTAGAAATGGTTGAATGAGCAGAGCATGTCCCCCATAGGTTTGATGAAAAGCTTAGGTGAAACATAAAGGCTATTTTAGTATGTTGAATAGGAAATCCCAAAGTATGAGCTAGTCTATGCATGCCTAGTGTTTGATAAAATGTCCAAGTGGATAAATTCTTCCATGATAGTAGGAAATCCCCAAATACGTGTGGACCCGTGTATGACTAGTGTTTGTTGAAGGACTTTAGTGAACAAGTGAAGATGTGATAGTAGCAAATTCCTCAATTATTTGCTCTTTGATGTATGCTAAGTTTTTAATACGTGCCAAGTGGTTAGCAAGTAAGTTGTGATATGATAGTATAAAGTATTCCCAAATCATATGATGTCAGAATATATGTCAAGACTGATTTAGGTGTGAAGTACTTGAGGTAAGACCTTGTTGAAGGAAGTATAATCTAGTAGCCTGTTGTTCCTACGCTAGTATAAGTTGATGATTCCTAAATACTCGAAGTGACCCCTTAATAATTGTGATGATGAATAAATGATGGTAATCCCTAAATGTTTGAAGTGATGTCTTAATGATTATACGGATGAATGTATGTTATGATTCCTGATTGCGTAAAGAGATGCCTATGTGATTGTGATAATGAATGATCGTGGTCGTGATGATGAAAGAATGATTATGCTTTACTTTTATGTTATTGAGTGTTGGGGGTATTTATACCCGACAATAGAGCTGTTGTGTAGAGCTTGTGTCAGTTTCTCAATAATTCCAATCGAGCCATGATTCTTAGAACTCAGTGAATTATAGAACTCTGTATCGTCAGACAATTGCAAAACTTAAGAAAGCTTAGTAATCTCAGTTATCTCTGTAATCTCTATATCTCTAGTAATCTAGCCTCAGTCTTGTAATCATTTTAGATCTAATAGTATTTAAGTGATTCAATTCTAATCTCAGAAGCAATTCGAGTAATTTATTTAAGCTATGTATCGTCAGTACGATACCATGATTGAATACTAGTTTTGGCAGATATGAAATTAAGTGATTTCAGCTTATTTATTCTTATCCTTTGAAAAACATAATCAGTATCAGATTCAGTTCAGTTGCTTTTAGTTAAGAATTCAATTTAGAGTCTTTCAGTATGGAGTAGAAACAAGCACCGAGCGAGGAAAAGGATAGTGACTCCTCCAATCAGCAAGAGAGAGAGGCCGGATTTGTTAGTAGCAATTCCTGAACTTCAGAACTGTATAGCCAGTGTAGTATACAGGAGTCACCACCAAAAAAGGCTATTACCTCTAGAGAGAGAGTATTTGTCTATTATATTACCTTAGGTCGACTGCCTGGTAGGGTCATCTGTCAGAGAGGATTGACCAGAGAGAGGTCTTTACTTATGGCACAGTATTGACATCCTTCCAGCTGGGGTTACAGGTTGGACCCCACCTGTGGTAGGTCGGGGCATGTCGGTTAAGTAACTATTTCCCACAGTTTCACTTTCAGTATCAATCTTTAGAAATTAGTGATGTCAGATACAGTCATCTATCATTATGAGGAACTCAGATAGTTCCATTGATTATGGACCTTCCCGACAGATAGGCTTGGCCACGTATATATTTATTTGATATCATATTCAGAGATATGCCGCCAGACAGGCTTGATTCACAGTCTCAGATTTTATTGAGTATCCTTATTGTCAAATTCGTACATAATCATATTTCTTATCATTGATAATAGTTTCTGAATATTATCTGTTAGAAAGGTTGATCTCCAATCCTGTCAGTCGAAAGCAGTAAAGCTCAGAATTCAGTCCTTGATGTAAGTACATCCAGATCCTCAGTTCTCAGTATCAGATGAGTCAGTGATTTGGTATCTCAGTGTCAGTAGTAAGTTCAGTCTGCAGTAAAGTAAAATCCGAGTTTCAATACCTAGAGTTGTGATGATTGTGTTTATGGTCTGTGTATTCATGTATGTGTTCTCGTGCAACATTTTCATGATCATTCAGTTTAGATATTGTGTATGTATGAGACTTTGTATTTAGCCTTACCTCGTCTATATAATCAGTACATTCCTGTACTGACATATTTGTGCTATGGTGTTTTATTTGTCACCATAGGTTCAGAGGCACAGGACCCAGAGTTTCCTCAGTAGTACAATCCCAGTCAGCAGCAATAGTCATAGCAGTGAGTCCTCTTCTTTCGAGGACGTGTTTCAGTTTACTATTATTTTTATCAAATTTTTTGTTACTTTCAATTGATAAAGTTAGTTGGGGACTTGTCCCATCAATTCCATAGTTCATACAGTTTAGAGGCTTTTCCGACAAATGATAGATGTATTAGTATTTAGTTTTTAGTTTTGAGTATGTATAGATATGTTGAACCTTATGGCTAGTTTTTGCATTTATTTCATATATTATGCAGTGTACAGGTACAGATATCAGTAAAGGGTTAGCTTGTGGTCCTTCGGGTCCATAAGCACCGTATGACATCTCGAAATGGGATCTCGGGGCGTTACAAACTTGGTATCAGAGCCTAAAGTTCAAGAGTGTCCAAGGGAGTCTGAAAATCCACATCTAGTAGAGTCTTGTACATGAGTGTGTAGCATACCACATTTATATACAAGAGGCTACGGGATGTTCTTAGGAGAAGTTTCCCTTCTTTCAGTGATCATGTAGTGCGAGTGAGCATGAGCTCAAGTTGGTTCTCAGTCTAATCTACTTCTTTCTTCTATTTATAGAGTATGCCTCCTCGTAGAGATTTTATTCACGGGGTTGATGACCAGCCCCCACAGCCAGTAGATCTCGAGAATGAGAGTGTGTCACATGCAGAGTTTTGGGAAGCTTTTTAGGCGCTAGCCCAAGCTGTGACTAATGTTTAGAGTAATCGTCAGGCTACAGTCCCACCTCAGCAAGATGGGGATTCTGCCACGACCAGGGTTAGAAGTTTTATAAAAATAAACAATACAGAATTCTTTGGGTTAGTAGTAGGTGAAGATCTGCAGCTTTATTTAGAGGAGGTAAAGAAGATCACCCACATTATGCATGTTTCTAAAGAGGAGAGTATTGAGTTAGCATCCTATAGGTTAAAGGATGTTGCTCATGATTGGGTAGTGATGTGGGAAAAGAGTAGAGGGGAGAATACAGCTCCTGTGACTTGGTCAGAGTTTCAGAGTGCCTTTCTAGATAGATTCTTTCCACTAGAAATGAGAAAGGCTAAGGTAGAAGGGTTCATAAACCTAAGGCAAGGTTTCATGACCATGAAAGAGTATTGTCTTAAATTTAACCAATTAGCTAAGTATGATCCTGACTTGGTAGCTGACCCTAGAGTGAGTATGAGTAAATTTTTGTCTGGGGTATCGAGTTATATGTTAAAAGAGTGTAGAGATGCTATGCTCAATAGGTATATGGATCTTTCTAGGCTAATGATACATGCACAATAGATTGAGGCAGATAAGATGAAGGAAAGAGAGAGAGTGAGTAAGAGAGCCAAGATAGGTAGTTGTGGTTTCTCACAATCAGGGTCCCAGGGTGGCAGTAGTTCTCAGCATGTTCATATATTTTTAGCCCCAACTCCATCTTTAGCTAGTGTACCCACACCTGTGTTTAGGGGTGTCAGATATGAGGGAGCGCCAAGCTCCAAAGGCCATAGTAGTGCTAGTGGTGTTCGTACCCATCCGCATTGTAAAGAATATGGCAGGCGCCACCAAGGTGTGTGTAAAGTCGGTAATTATGTGTGCTTTGGGTGTGGTGATCTAGGCCATAGAATGAAAGAATGTAGAGCGCTGACTTAAAGGGGTAAACTCCAGGCGCTTCAAGCTCGCCTTGATCGGGAAGGATTCCCTAAAACAGACCCGGGTAAGTTATGAGCTCTTCATTTTTATGATATGCATTGTTAGGTCCTTTGCTTCCATTTTGAGATTATATGCTAGCATGAGTCATGCATGAGTTTCAGATCTAAGTCGATGAATTATGACCTAGTCTGTAGGTGCCCCGAGCACCGCCCCAATATTTTAGCAAAGTGTGTTTAGAGGGGCATAGAGTCCTAAGGGAAATATACCCCATAGTATTATGATGTTGCATGTCATTATATTCATCCAGATGCATGTTCAGATTTTCTTTATGGAGTTAGAATCAGTCGTTATTGCATTGTCAAGTCTTTCTTTCGAAAATTAGCTTAGCCAGAAATCCATGCATCAGATATGCATGTGTGTTATGAGAATTCAGCTATGAGTAGGTTCAGTTGAGTATTCCCTGCATTAGATATGCATGCCCAGTGTGAACACTCAATATGTCAGTTGTTCTAGTTGTGTAGTCATGCCTTGAGATATTTTCATTTCTTGAGTAAGTTCTGTTGATCCGTATTCTCAGTCTATCAAGCGACATTCGAGGACGAATGTTTCCAAGGGGGAGATATTGTAATACCCCGGGAATCCAAACTGATAATAGAACCATGATTCAAGCTCATGATAAATAAATCTTAGTTATTTGTTAGTTTTATGATCATGTTTGATGTGTATTAAGGCCTTAAATACGTCCTAGCTATTAGACGAATCAAAACATCCCTTACGAATTGAATTCTTGAGAAGGACATTGCCATAGTCAACTTCAAACAAGAATATCTCCCATTATACAAAGAATTTTTGATATTATGACCTACCAAAAGATATATAATTGAATTAGCTTTCCAACGATACCAATTTCGCCAAAATCCAATATCAGAGTAAGAAGTTATGGCCGTTTTACTGAGAGCTATCCGAGCTATCCAGGAGTGAAGGACAAACTGACGGACCGTCAAGTCAGTGACGGTCCATCACTTTGGCCGTCAAAACTGAAGCATTAAGGCCCTTTTCTGGACCAAAAGAGATGGTGGGAGTGATGGTTAGTCACCATAGTGATGGTCCGTCACTCTGATCGTCAGATTTGTTCGAGACAACGCTGAAACACTGTTTTAATGAGATTTCTGGGTCATTTTTCACCCTATTTAACACCCAATTACCCCAAATAAAGGAGCATAACTTCTTATTCATCCAAAACATCAAATTAGGGTTTATTTCTAAGATCAAAACCATTATTTCTCCTTCAAGAAAAATCAAGAGAAGTCAAGAAATCAAGAATCTCTCCAAGAACCTTCAAGAAAGAAGTTTCTCCAAGGTATGTAGATGTTGATTCTTGGGTTCCATTCATCCAAGAATCTCAAGAACCCTTTTTAAAATATAAAGATTTTATGTTTGTGAGATTCCATGATTTGTATGAGTTGTTAATGATTTGTATGAGTTGAAATTGATGTTACATGTGTTGTTAAGTTTTGATTCATGTTTGTTTACAAGATTCATGAGCTTTGACCCTATTAGGTGGAATCCATGTGATATTCGTGATGAATTATCCTTATGTTGCTTTCTATGTGATGTGTTCATGATATTTGGGTGTAGAAATGGTTAAATGAGCGGAGCATGTCCCCCATAGGTTTGATGAAAAGCTTAGGTGAGACATAAAGGCTATTATAGTATGTTGAATAGGAAATCCCAAAGTATGAGCTAGTCTATGCATGCCTAGTGTTTGATAAAATGTCCAAGTGGATAAATTCTTCCATGATAGTAGGAAATCCCCAAATACGTGTGGACCCGTGTATGACTAGTGTTTGTTGAAGGACTTTAGTGAACAAGTGAAGATGTGATATTAGTAAACTCCTCAATTATGTTCTCTTTGATGTATTCTAAGTTTTTAATACATGCCAAGTGGTTAGAAAGTAAGTTGTGATGTGATAGTATGAAGTTTTCCCAAATCATATGATGTCCAAATACATGTTAAGACTGATTTAGGTGTGAAGTACTTGAGGTAAGGCCTTGTTGAAGGAAGTATAATCTAGTAGCCTATTGTTCCTATGCTAGTATAAGTTGATGATTCCTAAATGCTCAACGTAACCCCTTAATAATTGTGATGATGAATAAATGATGGTGATCCCTAAATGTTTGAAGTGATGTCTTAATGATTATACGGATGAATGTATGTTATGATTCCTGATTGCGTAAAGAGACGCCTATGTGATTGTGATAATGAATGATTGTGGTCGTGATGATGAAAGAATGATTATGCTTTACTTTTATGTTATTAAGTCCTGGGGGTATTTATACCCGACAATAGAGCTGTTGTCTAGAGCCTGTGTCAGTTTCTCGATAATTCTAATTGAGCCATGATTCTCAGAACTCAGTGAATTATAAAACTCTGTATCCTCAGACCGTTGCAGAACTTAAGAAAGCTTAGTAATCTCAGTTATCTCTATAATCTCTATATCGCTAGTAATCTAGCCTCAGTCTTATAATCAGTTTAGATCTAATAGTATTCAAGTGATTCAATTCTAATCTCAGAAGCGATTCAAGTAATTTATTCAAGCTATGTATCATCAGTCAGATACCATGATTGAATACCATTTCTGGAAGATACAGAATTAAGTGATTTCAGCTTATTCATTCTTATCCTTTGAAAAACATGATCAGTATCTGATTTAGTTTAGTTGCTTTCAGTTAAGAATTCAGTTCAGATTCTTTCATTTGGGAGTAGAAACTAGCATCGAGCGAGGGAAGGGATGCCAGCTCCTTCCATCAGCAAGAGAGAGAGGCCTAAGTCATTAGTAGCAATCCCTGAACGCTAAAACTGCGTAGCCAGTACAGGATACAAGAGTCACTTCCATAAAAGATTGTTACCTCTAGTGAAAGAGTATTTGACTATTATATTGCCTTAGGTCAGCTGCTTGGTAAGGTCATCCGTCAGAGAGGATTAACCAGAGAGAGGTCTTTACCCGTGGCACGGTATTGACACCCTTTTAATTGGGGTTATAGGTTGGACCCCACCTGTGGTAGTTTGGCGCTTGTCGGTTAAGTAACTACTTTCCATAGTTTTAGTTTTAGTATTAATCTTCAGAAATCAGGACTGTCAAATATAGTCATCTATCATTATGAGGAACTGAGATAGTTACATTGATTCATGGACCATCCCGATAGATAGGCTTGGTGATGTATACATTTATTTGATATCATATTCAGAGATATGCCACCAGACAGGCTTGATTCATAGTCTCAGATTCTATTGAGTATCCTTGTTGTCAGATTCATATATAATCATATTTCTTATTATTGATAATAGTTTCTGAATATCATCCATTAGAAAGGTTGATCTTTAATCCTGTCGGTCAAAAGCAGTAAAGCTCAGAATTCAGTCCTTGATGTAAGTACATCCAGATCCTCAGTTCTCAGTATCAGATAAGTCAGTGATTCAGTATCTCAGTGTCAGCAGTGAGTTCAGCCTGTAGTAATGTGGTATCCGAGTTTTAGTACCTAGAGGTGTGGTGATTGTGTTTATGGTCTGTGCATGCATGTATGTGTTCTCGTGCGACATTTTTATGATCATTAAGTTTAGATATTGTGTATGAATGAGCCTTTACATTTAGCCTTACCTCATCTATATACTCAGTACATCCCTGTACTGATGCATTTGTGCTATGGTGTTTTATTTGGCACCATAGGTTCAGAGGCACAGGACCCAGAGTTTCCTCAGCAGTTCAATCCTAGTCAGTAGCAGTAGTCGTAGTAGTGAGTCCTCTTCTTTTGAGGACGATTTTCAGTTTACTATTATTTACATCAGATTTTTTAATTATTTTCAGTTGACGGAGTTAGTTGGGGATTTGTCCCATCAACTCCATAGTTCATACAGTTAAAGGCTTTTCAGATAGATGACAGATGTATTAGTATTCATTTTTCAGTTTTGAGTATGTATAGATGTGTTGAACCTTATAGGCAGTTTCTATATTTATTTCATATATTATACAGTGTACAGGTACAGATATAAGTAAAAGGTTAGCTTGTGGTCCTTTGGATCCATAAGCATCGTGTGACGTCTCAAGATGGGATCTTGGGGCATTACAGAGGGGTTGATGGAAGAGCTCCCTGCCAAATAGGGTTTACTCATAGCTTATCTTTACCCATGGCAAGATACTACCACCCTTCCAGCTAGGGTTACATGTTAGACCCCACCAGTTCTATTTTGGGGTATGTCGGTTAGATGATTACCTCCCACAATCTCAGTTTCAGATTCAGTCTCAGTAATAGAACTCAGTTTAGTTCTACAGATATTAAGACTTTTGTATACAGTCGCTCAACTCAGTATGAAACTTAGCTAGTTCCATCAGAATTAGGACTGTTAGATACAGTCATCTAGTTCAGTCTAGAACTCCGATAGTCCTTCAGATTTAAGACTGTTAGATACAGTTACCCAGTCCAATAAAGAACTCAGATAGTTTTTTAGTATCAGTATACTCATTTATCAATTATTAGTTATATAGTACTAGTAACCTCAAATATCGGTTACCTATGAACTCCATAATTCATATCATTAATGGACTCAGTCATTCAGTATCCCAGTATTTGTACTCAGATATCACTAAATCCATGTTATCAAAATTCAGGAGTCAATGTTATCACAATCTCAGTTATAGTTATGTATTCATACATGTATTCTTACATCCATGTTATTTAGTCAGTTAGTATTGTTCATGCATATGAACCATTGCATTTAGCCTACCTCACATGCATACCAGTACATTCAATCGTACTGATGCATTTGTGCTATGGTATTTTATACCATAGGTTCAGAAGCACGTGCTCCAGAGCATTAGTAGCATTTCAGTCTGAGCAGTTAGAGTCAGCAATAAGTCCTCATCCTTCGAGGACATAATCATTTATTTATTATTTCATTACTTAGTTTATTTTAGTAGTTGGAGTTAGTTTGGGGCATGTCCCATCAACTCCTTATTCTGACAGTTTAGTCAATTCTAGATGCTTTCAGACTACAACATATTCAGACAGGTATTTATGTTGTTTTGATATTTTTATACCATATTTTCAGTTGTGTATCAGTATTGAACCTTATGGCCTTTCAGTTCATGTTTTCGGATTTATGATATTAGTATTTCAGTGTTTAATTACAGATATCAGTCATGGGTTAGCTTGCGGTCAAGTAGAGTAGTGATCTAATCATTCCTCTTTAAGTCATTTCATCAATATCTTTTTGAATGTATCTAAGTCAAGATTTGTTGATGGACTCACCTAAGTTCCAAAAGTTTTTTCTTTTTTCATTCCAAACTTTTAATAAGCTCTTTTGTATATTTAGTTTGACTGATAATAGTTCCTTTGGTAATCCACTTGATTTATAATCGCAGAAAGAATGTAAGTTCCCACACGAGGCTCATTTCAAATTCTCCTTTCATAATATTTGTAAAATTCTCGCACAAAGAAATATTAGGACGACCAAAAAAAATGTCATCCATATATATTTGTACAATTAGCAAGCTAGAGTTTAATTTTTGAGAGAAATGATTAGTATTTATTTTGCCTCTTTAAAAGTTATTATTTAACAAAAAAGTACTCAATCTGTCATACCAAGCTTTTGGAGCTTATTTGAGACCATAGAGTGCTTTTGAGAGTTTAAAAACCTGATCTGCATATGAAGGATCTTCAAAGCCAGGAGGTTATTTAAAAAAGACCTCTTCATTGTTGTAACCATTAATAAAAGCACTTATAACATCCATTTGATATAACTTAAAGCATTTAAAAGAAACAAATTCTAAAAATATCCAAATCGATTCCAGTCTTACTACAGGAGCAAAGGTTTCATTGTACTCAATACCTTCCTACTGGAAGTAACCTGGGCTACTAATCTGGTCTTATTTCTGATGACCTTACCTTCTTCATTTACTTTATTTCTATAGACCTATATGGTTCCAACAATTGAGCAATTTTTCAGTCTTTCAACTAGATTCCAGACTTGAATTTTTTCAAATGGATCCAGTTCTTCTTTTATAGCTTTAACCCATGATTTGTCTGTAAGGATCGCACTAACTTTTTTAGGTTTAATTTGAGGCACAAGGGCCACTGATGCTTGTTTTCTTAGTGAGACTCTTATTTGCGTCTGATCATTTAGATTCTTAATGATAAACTCAGTTGGAATACTTGCACTATGTCTCCATTCTCTTAGAACATTTATTTTTTATACTTTGACAGTAGGAGCTGACTTTGGTAAAGTTATATTCGACTCAGAGTTGACTAGCTCAGGTCCTGTCTCGAGAAGGCTTTATGCTGAGTATTATTTATGTGTTCCTCATCAAAACATAAGTCATTAAATATACATGCATAGATTCTTTAACACACAATGTTCTTTTATTATAAGCTCTATAGTCATGACTGGTGGAAGAGTAACCAAGAAAAATACCTTCAGCTCATTGTGGATTAAATTTTCCCAAATTATCTTACTATTGTTGTAGATGAAAAACTTGCATCGAAAAAGATGAAAGTAGATGATGTTAGGATTCTTTCCTCTCTGCAGTTCATAAGGCATCTTCTTAAAAATTAGTCTGATGAGACACCTATTGAGAATATGACATGCAGTGCTTACTGCTTCTGCCCATAAGTAATTAGGTAAGTTTTATTTCAGAAGCATGGTTCTGGCAGTCTCTTGGAAGGATTTATTTTTTCATTCGATCATGCTATTTTATTGACGAGATCAAGGGGATGAGAAGTTTTGAGAATAACCATTTTGAGCACAATAGTCCTCAAAAGCTTTATTTTTTAATTATTATCCATGGTCGCTAGGAACATATATGATGAAGTACCCTGCTTCTTTTTGTACTTTTCTATAAAAGGTCTCAAAATTAGTGAATTCTTCATGCTTATGAGCAAAAACCATTACCTAGGTAAAATGAGAGTAATCATCAACTGTAATAAATACATATCTTTTTCCACTAATTCTTGCGATCTTGGTAGGGCCAAATAGATCCATGTGGATTATTTGAAGGGTTTTGGTATTGCTGACAATGTCATTGACTTTAAAAGATGTTTGAGTCTATTTATTAAGTTGGCAAACATCATAGATGTGATCCTTTTTAGACTTAGTTTTGACAGATCGTTCACTAATTCAAGTCTAGAAAGTTTTTCAATGGCATGTATGCTATCATACCCAAGTTTTCTGTGCCACAACTAAGTGTCATTGGTTTGCACAGTAAGACATGTTAGAGTATCAAAATCAGGATTACTTAAGACATAAATATTATCGACATAATCACCAATAAGAGTGATATTTATTTTTTCATGCTTGATAAAGCAATTTTCATCTCTAAAGAATACTCTGAATTCAGCATCACACAGCTGGATGATACTCAACAAATTGTATTTGAGTCCATCCATGAGCTACACTTCTATGAGTTTGCAGGAGGAGCTGACATTCACAAAGCTGGATCCTATGACTTCTCCTCTGGCATTATCACTAAACTTTCCTGATCCACCTTCAATTTTCCTCAGAGAGCAAAAATTTCTTTTTTTTGTCAGATGTATGGAACACCCACTGTCTATTATACACATTCTTTTCCTATAGTTTCAGTGGACATGTTCCTCACTGGATTCACCTATTGCCTGAAGAACATATTTGTTATTTTTGCATTGTCTTTATTCTCATCTTCATTACTCCAGGCTCCAAAGTTCTTATTCTTCTTCAATGATCTTCTCCATAATTCTGGAAAATTTTGTTTGATATAACCTGGTTTACCGCAATAATAGCAGAAATCATCGTTCCTTGTAAATCCATTGTTCTTGTAACCTTGAGGTCTCTGTTGCCTTTTTATTAAATTTGTCTTACTCCACGTTTATAGAGCCATTCCTTCGTTGTTTTCTTCGTCTATGTGCTCTTATTCTCCTGGGGTTACGACATTAAAGGCTACAAGTTTTTTCTTCTTTTTTTTTGTTGTACATATTTATGTGATATTGTTCATAAGCAATAAGGTTCCCGCATAGTTTATCATAGGTCATGTTGTGAAGACCCCCATCTTCTAGAATGACAGATTTGGTTTCTTATGCTTTAGGGAGACTTCTTATAAGCTTATTGACCTGAAGTCTATTTGAGTAGATCATTCCTAGAGATTTTAACTCACAAAAAATTTTGCTAAATTGTGCAAACATTGATTCCAGCCTTCATTTTCTTCCATTTCAAAAAGCTCATATTCATTAACTAAAGCATTAATCTTTGCTTCCTTAACTTTGGCGGTACCTTCGTAAGTTACTTTCAGCTTGTCCCATATTTCTTTAGCTGTTATGCAGGTTGATATCTTATCGTACTCTACTCCACTAACTACATAGTAAAGTAGGCTTATAGCTTAGACATTAGTTTCAATTAGCTCTTGTTGTTATTTGGTGATTTTCAAGTTTTTGAAATCATCCAAGTTAAGGCTATCTGGTTTTTTTTCCTTCTGTCCTTGTTTTTGAGCCCTGGTATAGGTTTGGGTCCCTTCTTGATGACCACTAAAGCTTGAAAGACATTTGATTATACGGAGATTTTTGAATCTGTTCTACCGGTGTGAGTAGTGATGTCCATTAAAGTATGGTGGTCTTGTTGATGAGTGTCTATCCTGAAGGAGTACTCTTGGAATCTAATAGTTGGCCATTTGATCTTTCCTCAAGTGCGGTTAAGCAATACTTTAATGAGACCTATTTTGATACTAATTGAAATTCATTAGTGGGGTTGAATTAAAATCTTTTTCTGAGTCGATTGATCAGTCCTGATAGTTAACTCACCTGCATGTTAGTATACTCAATAAAATAGAATAAAACAAAAGCGTAAATAAATAAGTCTGAAAGAACACATAGATTATAATAGTTTGGATCATCAGTGTGGTGCCTATTCTAGTCCCTTGAGGTTTCATCGGTTTTCTTTAGAGCTTTAATTCTGAGAGTGGAGTTACAGTAGTTAGACAAGTTCTGATTCTTAATCTTTTATTCAGATTTTGTGATACAACTTTAACTAGTATAACTAAACTGATTCAGTCTTTTTTTTTTGTAACTATTGGGAACTACTAATTACAAAGCTTTGTGAAGACTAAAGATTGTGACAAAACATATAGTTTTCTATAAAGTTGTGTAAGATGTCTTCCATCTTCAATCTCCGTTTTATAGTCTTCTTCTCTTGTACCTTTTTTCTCTAAAAGTAAAACCCAAGGGATTTCTTCCCAATCAAGGATTTGTATTGATTTCTTGATTGACAATTGACATCATATGGTACGTCTATATCAGATATGTCCATACGCCTGATGTGATCTTCTTTTCTCGGATGTTGAATCGAATCCATACATGTCCATATTTCCATGTAAGGGATATGATCTTCCTTCCGCAACTCTGTGTGAAATCTGTCTTCCATAATTGTTGCTCCATGATTATGATCTTTTTTCCTTTCGCAACTCCTTCTGAAATCTACTTTCTATATTCATTGCTCCATGATTGCTCTTAGCACGGTTGACTCCCTTAAGTTAGGGATCTCTTAAGATCTTCTTGTGATGATATTCCAATTATAGCTTTGGGACGGTCCTTCTACAAAAATCCTTGCCTTGATCACATTAGCAGTGTGACCTGCATATTTTCTTTATTAGTTTGTCATTATTAAAATATATTATACTAATATAGGAGGCTAACAGTTACTTTATAGAAAAAGATAAGACACATAAATGGAAAGATAATATACAGTAATTAATACAAACACGTAAGTGAAAATAACTAACATTCAATGGAAACAGAATAAAATCAATTTAAGCTTCAATCCCATCAATTATTGATCCTATTTTCTAACTTTGCTCTTGTTGTACAGCTCATTGCAACATCATTTACATAGAGGTAGTCATACTCTGTATGTTATAGAGGCATCATAGACGAATAATCAAGTTGAATCAAATATAATCAGTTTTCAAAAGATTTCTTGTCTAAATTAATAAAAGTTTATATCATTTTTATTTTATATTTATTGCAAAAGTTAGCCCATGCTTTCAACTTTTGCATTTTATGAAAGTTTAGCTTTTGTAGTTTCATCCTAGGTCAAGTGACTCTCGGGACGCTTGTAGTTTTGAATGACATTGCACCCATGGCCTATCTCAAGGAGCGATATTTGTCCAGATTAAAAAATCATCCATAATCTCTCCATCTCATCTTAGTTGGTCGCTTTTCATTTTACACTATACCTAAGAATCATAAATGTAATGATTAATTTTACTAATTTATCCTTTATCATATTGCTAGATATCAAGATCATTCATAAAAATTTGTTCACATTAGTGGAATAGCATATCGCATATGAATAGATTTGGAACTTATACATGTATTTAGACTTTTAAGGAATATTAATTGTACGAGTAAAATAGAAAATTTTCATTAATTTTATCTTGATTTACTAAGTGGACAAGTAACTCTGGACATGCATTTAGAGTAAGGTGACCAACAAAAATGGGATGGAGGAACTATAATATTTTAATTCATTTTCATTTCAAATACTCGTAATATTTTAATTAGTTTGTCTGATTTTGATTTGAAATGAAATTTTAGGAATTAGAAAAAAACATTTAAATCTTCTGTTCTTAAACTATTTTTTTTTAAATGTCATGTGGGAAGTTCTAATTAAAGAATTGTACAAAAAAAAGTATTTTTAAAGGGGATCTTTCAGAAATAGCTACACGTTGATGTAAAATTTACCTTTTATAGTCATATTTTACATAATTACCATTTATAGCCGTTGTATTCAATTTACGTCCGCTGTATTTGATTTTATCAATATTCTGTATTCATATAAAATATAAATACATTACCTATTTAGCTGATGTATTCGATTCACAGCCGTTGTGTTCACTTTTACTCAATGGTCTGCATTCATAAAAAAAAAAACATAAATAAACTACATATTTAGTCTTGCCAAAAATACTACCATTTTTTTCTCTTTCATTTTTCATATTTTTTTCGTGTTTTCTTCATTTTTTCTTCTTCTTTTTTTTATTTTTTGTATTTTTATTTTTTTTAATTTTTTTAATTTTTATTTTTTTCCTCTCTTCTATCTCTAACTTCTATTTTTCTTTTTTTTTTTTTGTTTTCTTTTTTATAGTTATTTTCTTTATCTTTTTTTTTGTTCTATTTTATATTTTTTGTATTTTCAAAAAATATGACTACTGGAGAACAAATCATGAATGATAACGTAAATACCACAATTATTTATCGTATTTGTAGTCACACCATCATTTATATTTTTATATTCATTGATAAAATTGTGTTTGTAGTTGTATTTTAAAGTTCGCGCTCGTATTCATATTTTGTAGTTCGCATTTATATTTATATTTCATTCGTACTTGTATTTGTATTTTGTTAGTTCGCACCATCATTTATATTTTATATAATTCGTACTTGTATTTTAAAGAGCTATTTTGTATTTGTATTTTATAATTGATTGTATATTATATTGGATTATATTTGTATTGTGATTTTATTATGTTTGTATATTTAGATTATATTTGTATTTGTATTCTATTTTCGTTAATGTCTTTTTATTTTTAAAGAATTATTTTATATTTGCATTTATAAGTTGATTGCATATTGTATTTAGTCGTGATTATGTACAATTTATCATTTGTATTCGTTACAAACAAGTTAATGCATTAATTGTATTTTCTTGATTCCGAAATATATAAATATGTATTTGTATGTCAAAATTACCATTCGTATTTGTAAATAAACAAATATCACTGGATACAAATACAATTACAAACACATGAAACAAATGATTTTACAAATACAAATACAATATGTATTTGTATAAAAAAAATTGAATTGTATTTATTTGTATCAATAAATATAACTCGTATCAATAAATACAAATAAGTATTCATAGAAAGAAATCAATCATTCCTTTTCAATAATTAGAATATACAAATGATAGTTCACATTTGTATCTGTAAGTTATAGTTCGCATTTATATTTGTATTTTATAGTTCACACTTGTACTTATATGTTATAGTTCACATTTATATTTGTATTTTATAGTTCACACTTGTAATTCTATTTGTTAGTTCGCACAAATGAAAATAAGGGGAAAAAATGAAAAGAAAAAAAAGGAGAAAAAATGAGAGAAAAAATGCAAAAAAAGGAGAGAAATAGAAAATAGAGAAAAAAAAAAAAAGAAGGAGAAAAAATAAAAAGAAAAAAAAAAGAAAAAAAATGGAAAAAAGAAAAAGAAAAAGAAAAGAGTGAAAAAAGAAAGAGAAAACTAAAAAAAGAAAAAGAAAAAATGAAGAAAAAAACTGAAAAGGGAAAAAAAAGAAAAGGAGAATTAGGGATAATTAATAGGTAAAAGGGAGTTATGAATTGTAATTAATTGAAATTTAAGCTAAATAAGTAATTAGGAATCTATATTTGGTAAGTCATGTAGTTATCACTTTTTTAAACAAATTTAAAAGGAAATTAAGAAAAACAATATAACCTGCTGAAATTATCTAATTGATAATCTCCTTTTGTTCTTTAAAAATATAAGTTCTGTTAATAGATTTTTCTTAGGTGAGATTGACACTATATTTTGAGGGAAAGAAATATTTTTAGAATTTGTGATTTTTAAAATGTTACGGACAATTATGTGCCTATCCGGTCCTTTTAAATTTGTGATTGTAAATATGTCATTACATTTTTCTGATAATAACAAAAAATATTATGTCTCACTTGATTTATTTGTAAATTTATAGGCGGTAATTGTTTAAAATAAATTAAAAACCAAATAACCTAAAATAGAGAAATATACTATAATATTATAAATCATGGGCTTCAATTCACCTAGTATATTACATATTATTATTTTTTATTCTATATAATACGTGGCAAAGGAGCTGGAGCAGGTTGTTCATGATCGATATGTCTGCTTCAACTGCTTCAATCGTGATTTTACTATATCAACTCTAATTAATTATTATAAGTCATTTACGTATTAAAAAATTAAAAAAATTTAAAATAGACAATTGTGACATGACTGCTTAGCTGCTTTAACCACGATTTTACTATATCACTCATAATTAATTATTATAAGTCATTTAAGTATTAAAAAATTAATAATATTTAATAAAAAATAAAATAGACATAAAATAATAAATTATTTTTTGATGTTTTTATAAGTCATTTAAGTATTAAAAAATTAATAATATTTAATTAAAAATATAAAATAGGCATAAAAACATAAACTATTTTTTGATGTTTTAAATTAACTTGACGTCTTATATGAGACAAATTAAAAAAAAATTCACAAGTATTTTTTATAATAATTTTAATATGTCACTTCTAATTAGTAATTAGTAGAATAGAAGAAAAAATGTTATAAATCACAATAATTAAAAACTTAAGTTATTTAAAAAATTTGACTGACTATAAATGGCACAAAAGTTTGAACAACTGAAGATATTATTATATAAATTTCATCAATTTAAATATAATAATATACGCCAAACTTTGAATTTATCAACCAAATAAATGAAGGTGTTAATTAAATGATAGAATTATACATAATATGAAATTTTTAAGAATTAATATTGAGCTGTTGTAGCACGGTGTAAATCGACTAGTTACTACTATTAAGAAGAGTAAAGAAGCAGACAGCTCTTTGTAGCTGCTTCGTGATTTTACTATATTATCCCTAATTAATTATTTTAAGTCATTTATATATAAGTAAATTAATAATATTTAATTAAAATAGGTAAAATAGACATTTATGACATGTCTATTTCAGCTATTTCAATCTTAGTTTTATTATATCACCTCAAATTAATTATAAGTCATCTAGGTATTACAAAATTAATAATATTTAATAAATAATAAAATAGATATAAATGATAAATTAATTCTTGATGTTTTAAATTAATAGGACATCTTATATGAGACTCATTTAAAAAAATTCACAAGTATGTTTGCTCCATGATTTTGCTATATTACCCCTAATTAATTATTGTAAGACATTTTCATATAAGAAAATTAATAATATTTAATAAAAAAGGGGTAAAATAGACATTTATGACATATCTACTTTAGCTACTTCAACCGTAATTTTATTATATCACCTCTAATTAATTATTATAAGTCATTTAGGTATTCAAAATTTAATAATATTTAATAAAAATAAAATTGACATAAAATGATAAATTAATTCTTGATGTTTTGAATTAACATGACATCTTATATAAGACTTATTTGAATTTTTTTTCACAAATATTTTCTTATAGTAATTTTGATATATCACTTATAATTAGGTATTATAAGTCATTTAGGACATATCCAATTCGCTGCTTCAATCATAAAATTTGGTTGACTCTCGAATTTATTTCAGTGCTACTTAAATTGGAATAGAAGAAAAAGTATTATAAATCATAATAATTAAAAACTTAAATTATTTTAAGAATATAATTTACTATTAATGCCACAAAAATTTGGATAAGGAGAGTAATGTATATTATTTGAAAATTACATAAAAATATTATAAATTACAATAGCTAAAAATTTAAAATATTTAAAAACATATTAAAAATCTGATTGACTATTTAAATTATATTTGTGTCATACAAATTCGGGATAGTTTTGGAATTTTATAATTTCCATGTTTTATTGTTTTAATTTAGTAATTTGTTGATCCAAATTATGTTTTCGAATTTAACATGTTTTGAAAATTTAGTATTTTGTTTATTTTAATTTATTTTGGTAAAATATTATATATTTAAAAATTATGTAAAAATAATAATTATAAGTCATAACTATTAGCATCTTATAACATTTTAAAAACATATAGTAAAAAATACGATTGACTTTTGAAATTCTTATAGTGTCACATAAGTTGTGATAAAACAAGTAACATAAATTATTTGAAATTACATTAAAAGATACTAAAATCACAAAGATTAACAACTTAAAATATTTTAAAAAATATATTAGTAAAAAAAATTTGATTGATTCACTAAATTCAAAAATTGGGACAAAGCGAGTAACATAAATTACTAAATTACATAAAAGATACTACAAATCACAATGATTAACAACTTAAATTATTTAAAAATTTGTATTAATAAAAATTTAATGAACACTCCAAATACTATTTATACTATATAAATTAAGATAACGTAAATAATATATATTGGGCCCGTACTGACATGGGCTATACTATCTGGTATAGAAATGGCAGTAAGGCTAATTTTCTACCGTCTTGCAATATCTAGAATCACATTTTGTGTTTATCCCTCTTCATGAGATTCAAGCTAAGCTAGCAAGACAAAAACGTAAATATCTGAGACATAAAATAGGACGCAAATAGCAAGTGTCAAACAGACAAACTAGAGAACTCTATTTCACCAATTCATTCAAACTCGCTTAATTTGTCTTTACTTAACGAAAAAGAAAACAACATTCTTATAATCAGCTAACACGGTATTTTGATTTGGTCCTGTCCCTATAAATATATGATATGTCCTTCAAAATTATGAACATACCAATCCTGTAACTATGTTAAAGCTTCTAATCCTTCTTGTCTTGCTTTATCAATCCTCAATTTTATTTGTTGAATCCCACAACTTTTCATTTCCTTCATTTGATGTTGGAAGTGGCAGAAATTTAACTTGCTGGGGATCAGTTTCTGCTGCAAATGGAACTTTTAATCTTAAACTTGATCAGCCACAGAACAATTCCTACAAAGTTGGACGAGTCTTGTTCAGCTACTCCATACCTGTGTGGCCTGCTTCTTTCTCCATTATATTCACTATAAGGATTTTCACATATCAATCGATTTCTGGTGATGGAATGGCATTCCTCATAGCACATGACAATAAGCTCTCTCCACCGGATAGTTATGGCTCATTTATTGGTATTCTTGATCCATCAACTCAAGGTTAGCTAGCTAGCTCCAGCTACACAATTTGGACTTTGAGAAGACAAATGACAGAAGTAAGTTGGTTGTTCTTCAATTCGTGATCCATCACTTAGAATTTTTTTTCTTTTAAAATGCAGGAGGCACACTTCATCAGCTTGCTGTTGAGTTTGATACTTACAGAAACGAACATGAAATGGATGGAAACCATGTGGCCATTGTAACTACAAGTATGGAGAGTCCTGTTGCTGTTAGAAGTTTAAGTGATGTCGGAATTGATCTTAGGAGTGGAAGAAATATCACAATCAAGATTGACTATGATGCATGGACTAAAATTCTTGAAATCTCTGTAGCATATGCAGGCCAACCTCTAGTTAAATTTGTAAGCCAAGAAATCATCATGCAGGAAACAGTTCCACAAAATGCTTATGCTGGATTTTCAGCTTCCACTGCCTATTTCTCAGAGGTACATCATCTTCTTAACTGGAATTTCACACTCTTTGAATTACCAGAAGGATCGCTGAAACATGGCCTTGATCCAAACAAGGAAAAGATTGCTCTTCTTGTTACTATTCCGATCGTGGTCGTCTCGTTGGCTGTTATTGTATCGTTTCTCATTACAGGTCGTAAGGATAGAAAAGAGAGACATCAGAGGAAGGAGGACATCGAAATGCTAACAAAAACTGCAGCTAATGCTCCTCAGATTTTTACTTACCGGCAACTCTCCAAGGCTACTAGAAGCTTCAGCAAAGATAACCTATTGGGAACTGGAGGCTTTGGAAGTGTTTACAAGGGGCTGTTCTATGATTCTCCTACAACTGTAGCTGTTAAACGAATCAATGCGACATCTAACCAAGGTATGTTTTCCATTTAAGTTCCCCTAATTATAAGTTAAAGTGTGGCACTATCATTAAAATTTTGGATTATCTAGAAGTATTTATAATTGGCTCGTACGGTTTTAATACCAGGTGAGAAGGAATACTTGGCTGAAATATGTACAATTGGGCGTTTTAGGCACAAAAAATTGGTGCAGCTAATAGGTTGGTGCCATGACACAGAGAAACACTTGTTAGTCTATAAATACATTGGCAAGATTCTTCTTGATTGGGCCACCAGATTCAAGATTCTATCAGAACTTGCATCATCACTATTGTATCTTCATGAAGAATGTGGGAATCCTATTGTAAATCGAGAAGTTAAGCCGAGCAATGTGATGCTAGACACAAAGTATAATGCTCATTTGGGTGATTTTGGGTTAGCAAGATTACTCCAAAATGAGAACTTTGTTTCAACAACGGTGGCTGGCACTCCTGGATACCAAGCACCAGAAGTTAGCTACACAGGGAGGGCTACCCCAGAGTCAGATGTTTATAGTTTTGGAATGGTTGTTTTAGAAGTGGTATGTGGACGAAGATCAAAAGGGATTATGGAAGAAAATAGCTTGGTCGATAATGTATGGAGTTCATATGAGAAAGGTGCATTATTGGAATGTATGGACCCAATGCTTGATGGAAAATTTGACAATGTACAAGCTCAAAAGTGTTTTATCGCTGGATTAGCATGTTTACACCCTAACAGACTGCTCCGGCCTAAAATGAGAAAAGTGGTGCAAGTGTTCATGAATCCTGATGAGCCACTTATGAAATTGCCCGAGTCTCGACCTAGTTTTGTTTGTGTTTCTTGGCATTCTTCTACGTATTCAACAATAACAACTAGTAATGCTCCTCTAGGTAGCATGAAGCACATTCCAGATGAGGTGACAGTCTCTTATGAATATGCTTCTGAGACAAAGAAATAGTTAACCGGAAAGTACATTATCTCATATTTGTGGGATTCAACACTAAATGGGCGATATTTTTTTCATAATTAAGGGAGATTTTGGTGTAAATTGGTCCGATGAACTTGGCAGATGTGTCTTTAGTGGTTAAATGATCAAAGATAAAATTATAGCTATGTTATTTCACATTTAAAGGATGCAAAACTTGTTGCAGAAAGTTGACTGTTCAGAAATTAACCCCCGTCATATACAATTATATCATATTTGATGCATTTGCCAGGAATAGAACCTCAAGGGGGAGTGTGTATTTGTTTGGAAGATAGTTTTCCTTATAACTGTTGTTCATGTGTCTCTGAAGTATTTATTGAAGCGGACATCTTGTATTCGGTTTCGTTATTATAGATAGACTAGAACCCATTCGTTAACCACTCAACCTCCAAATCTATTTAGTTTTTAACAGTAAGTCTGTAAAAAATAATTTTCTTCTCATATTCCGTTTCATTACTATAGATGGCGTGATGGGGTCATACCCATTCAATGTAAAAGGAAAACAAAAATGAATAGCAGAAAAAGGCAAGTTCATAGCATAACAAGTTGCCAAAACTTGTGACATTAAGTTGCTAAAACTTGTTTTGGGAACAAGTTGCAACAATGCAAATTGAGCAGCAACTTGCAACGTCCAAACAAGCACTCTGATTTGTTAAAGTTTTGGCCTTTTCTCCTATAAATAGGAGGAAATAGCTCTCTGAAAACACACAGAAAAGAAGCTCTCAAGAGTCTCAAAGAGCATTTCACATACAGGGTAAGGAAAAATAGAGAGTATGAGCAGTATTATACTGATGTGCAAAAATCAAAACTGGATTATTTTTTTTTGAAAGTGTAGTGCTTCCTGGAGTATTTACTCAGACCTACAAAGTGTAAATTCCTCATTATAATAGATTATTTTGCTCTTCTAGGGTAGGTAATTTTTATCCTCATGCAGAAAGATTTTTCACGTTAAAATCTTTGTGTCCTTGCTAATTTTTTCTTGCTGGTTAACGTATCTCGCTGCTACACTGTTATTCTACTGTTGTTATGACAAATATTATTTCTGTGGCAAGGTTTATCCCCAATAACTGGTATCAGAGCATAGGTTCTGTTCATTCAGGAAAATAAATTTTTGCAGTTGATGGACCTATACTCGATAAAAATAAAATGTTCGGAGTAAAGTATGACATAGCAAATTCAACGCCGATAGTGGTTTCTCAATATGACAAAGAAGAATGAGGAGTATACTAATCCAATAAAGATTACACGAGGCACTAAGTTGTGAATTCATAAAAATGGAGGATTGGAAAGAAATGGATGAAAAGGTCACTAGTGCAATCAGATTGCACTTAACAAATTATGTGGTCAATAACATCATCAATAAAGATAGTGTATGTGGCATGTGACATTTGGATAAAGTTAGAAAATCCATACCTATCCAAAATGCTGATAAATGAATTATACCTAAAGAAATAATTGTATGCCCTACATGTGGTTAATTTTTTTGTCACATTTAAATGTGTTTAACAGACTAATCATATAGCCGACTAACCTTGGGGTAAAGATTGAGGAGGAAGATAAAGTCATTATACTTTTGAACTCATTGCAATTTTCTTATGATACTTTGGAAGCAATCTTGCATGGTAAGGACTCACTGAACTGAAGGATGTCACGTCAGATCTTCTACTTAATCAGAAGATGAGAAAAAATCCTGAAAATTATGGATAGGATCTCATCACAGAAAGTAGATGTTGGAGTTACCAAAAGAGTTCAAATAGCTATGACATAACCATAGTTCGTGGAAAGTCCAAGGTCTGATCTAAATCTAGAGCCAAAAATTATTGCAATTGTGATCAACCAAGTCACTACAAAAGAGATTGTCCGAATTTAAGAAGGGGAAAAGGTGAAAGTAGTGGATAGAGGAATAACGAACACAATTGCCATAGTCCAAAACAATTATAATGTTTGTTCTCTTCATAAATAAAGAAGAAAAGTACATTCACTTTGTAGGTCTAGAATCAAAAAGAGTGGTTGACATGGTAGCATTACTATGCTACACAGGTAAGGTATTTTTTCCACAAATATGTCGTAGGTGATTTTAGCATTGTGAAAATTGGTAACAAGTTACTCAAAGATTGCAGTGATTAGAGATATTTGTATTTAGATAATTGTCGGATGCACATTGGTTCTAAAAGACATGTGTCATGTACCTAATTTGAGGTTAAACTTTATATTTGAGTTGCTTTGGACTGAGATGGGTATGAGAAATATTTTGCAAATAAAAAATAGAGACTCACCAAGGGAGCATTGGTGATTGACAAAGGAGTTGCTTGTGGCACGTTGTACATAACAAATACAAAAATATGTAGAGGTTAATTAAATATGGCTTAAGAAGAGTTTTATGCAGATTTGTGGCACAAATGAATGGGTCATATGAGCGAAACAAGATTACAGATTCTCGCTAAGAAATCACTCATCTATTTTGTCAAAGGTACAACTACAAAACCATATGACCACTATTTATTTGGTAAGTAGCATAGAGTCTCATTTCAGACATCATCTGAAAGAAAATTGAATATACTTAATTTGGTGTATTTAATGTTTTTAATCCAATGGTGATAAAATCAATAGGCGATAAAAAATATTTTGCTACTTTTATTAATGATGCTTCACAGAAATTGTAAGTTTATATTTTAAAAACCAAAGATTAGGTGTTTCAAGTACTACAGAAGTTTCATGCTCTGGTGGAAAGGGAGGCCGTTCGAAATCTAAGGCATCCCACACTGACAATAAAGGTAAGTACACTTCAAGGGAATTTAAAGAGTATTGTTCAAGTCATGAGATTATACATAAGAAGACAATTCTTGGAACGCACAACACAATGGTACAACTGAGCGGATGAATTGCACCATTATTGAGAAGGTGAGAATCTCAGAATGACTAAACTGCCTAAGTCATTTGGTTTGAAGTAGTTCAAATGACCTGATACCTGATCAATTATAGTCCATCAATTCTATTGGATTTTGACATTCTAGAGAGATCTTGGGCCAATAAATTGGTGTCCTACTCATAGCTGAAAATGTTTGGTTGAAAAGCTTTTGCACATGTACCAGAGGAGTAGAGAACAAAAATGGATGATAAATTGGTTCCCTGTAAATTCATCAGATATGGAGATAAAGAGTTTAGGTACAGATAGTGTGATCTTGTAAAGATGAAGGTTATCAAAAGTAGAGATATTATCTTTCGATAAAGTGAAGTTAGATTCATTGATGATTTATCAGTGAGGGTTAACAAAAAGAATGGTGTATTCCTTAACCTAATTACCATTTACAAAAAGTACAACCAACAAGGCTGCCCAATAGAGGGAGCAACTTGATGAGATTTTTGAGTAGGGGGATCAACTTAGTGATTATACCGAGTAAGTGAAGTATCCAACTTGAGAAGAAGAACAATCTCAATATCTGAGGAGATCTGAAAGGCGAAGCGTAGAGTCATCCAAGTACCCTTCCATAGAGTATCTTCTCATCAATGATGAGGTAGATCCAGAAAGTCTAATAAGGTGTTGTCACATTTATAAAATAGGCAATAGATGAATACCATGTAATAATAGATAGAATCTCAATAGAAAATGACACATACAAGTTGGTTGAACTTCCAAAAGGAAAAAAGACTACTTCAGTGCAAGTCTGTCTTTAAATACATGCAAGATGGAAGTAGAGAGATAGTTAGATACAAAGCTCCATTGGTGGTAAAAGGCTTTGGATAGAAGAAAGGTATTGATTATGATGAAATTTTCTTAATTTTTGTCAAAATGACTTTTATTCGAACCATTTTAAGCTTAGTAATTAGCTTATATCTTGAACTGGTGTAGTTGGACCTAAAAACTGCATTTTTTCACGAAGTTTTCGAAGGAAAGATTTATATGGAGAAACCATAAGGATTTGAAGTATCAAGAAAGAAACACATGACGTGCAAACTGAATAAGATTCTTTATGGGTTGAAATAGGTACCAAGGTAGTGGTACAAGAAGTTTGACTCATTCATACAAAGTTAAACTTATACAAAGACCTATTTTGATCCATGTGTATACTTTAAATGTTTTTCTAAAAATATCTTTATTATTCTATTATTACATGTGGATATTATTTTATTTGTAGGATAGGACAAGGAGGTGATTGTTAATTTTAAGGGATATTTGTTCAAGTCATTTGATATGAAGGACTTGGTCCTAACACAATAAATTTTAGCGATGAAGATTATTCAAGAGTGAACAAGTAGTAAGTTATGGCTATCTCAGAAGAAGTACATTGAACGTGCACTTGAATGCTTCAACATCAATAGTGATAAACCTTTTAGCATGGATCTTACTGGTCAACTGAAGTTAAGTAAGTTGATGTTTCCTAAAAAAAGAGGCGATCTAAGGTATATTTATGCACCTAAGTATTGTTATCTAGTCTTAATTAGCTAAGTTTTGAGGACTTTTTGTGTGCCTAGTGAGTTAATATTCATATAAATAGGCATCTACGTGTCAAGTTATGTATTTATTATTATTCAAGGTGTGCTCAAACAAGTTTTGAAGTATAACGTTCAATTAGAATTCAAATGAGAAAACTAGTACTTTTAGCTTGAGCTTTGTGCTATTCTAGCTTGTCTTGTTTGATTCTTTGGCGTTGTGAGCTCTAATTTGTGGTGTTTGATTATATATAAAGCACTTCGAGATGTTTAACTTGATTTTTGGATGACATTCAAGCTAGAATTGAAAAGGAAAATCTACCACAAAGCAAGGACTCAAAGACCAAATGCATAGAGTAAAGTACAACAAAATTTGGAATTTTTGGGCGTAGGGGTATGCCACACTGCCTAGACACTGCTATAAGGGTGTGAAACCCCCTTGATTGAAAAGAAATATGTTTTTTTCCATTATCCATATGCATTTTTGGCATGCCATACTGCCTAGGCAACGCGATAGGGGCGTGGCACAAAGGCTAAGTCAAAATTGGCAAATTGGCTAGTATAAATAAAACACTCCAATTGTTTTGTATTTACCTTAGGTAACTTGTTGGGATTGAAACACTATCAAGGAGCCTTAAATTAGGGTTTCTACTCTTTTAGTTTATTTTATTTGTGTATTTTTACATGAGTTCCGTAACTATGATTCTTTGTAAGTCCATGAGTGGCTAAAAACCCTCATTTAGGGTTAAGTCCAAGAACATGATTACTTTTTCTATTAATTGAGTTAGTTTATATGTATTATCATTATGTGTTATTCATTTATCCTTGTTTTAACTATCTTATAGATTCACAACACTTAAGATAAATGCATCATTCTATCTGAAGCCCGGAAAGAGGAATAATTGAAAGGAACGTGGGATACATGGGATAGGATTGTAACCTTCCAATGAATTGAAGTTATGATTTGCGTTTAGCATAGGAATATAGCCATTTTATCTAATTATGTAATACCCCGTATATTTTTAAGCTAAAAAATGAATCGTTGTTCCTACATATGAAACCTCCTATCCTATGATTCATATTTGAGTACATGAATTAGGATGAGTATCCTAGTGATAATAGAGCTTATGATGTTTTAATCATGTTCATAAGTCACTTAGAGCAAGCCAAGCTAAGAGTATTTGAATCCACCAAGTTTTCGTGTGTGATTTCATATAGCTCATATTTGAACAATAATAACTTGGTTTATAGGTGGTATTTTGGCATATTTATACCCTCAAAATTGTACATAATTGAATAAGCTTTCCGTTGATACCAAATTCGTCTAAAACAGACACCCGGTGAAGAAGTGATGGCAATTTAAAGTTTCAGCAGCGTCATTTCAGTCAGTGGCGCGTCGTGCTGTAAGACAAAATGAAATTCATCAATTTCCAGTGTCTCTCCGCGATTCCATCTCATCGTGCTGAGTTTTAAGGTCACAAACGGGTGGAAACACGATGTCTCTGCGTCGCACCGGGGGCCCAAATCGGGCAATTTTCACAAAAATTAAATGACGCATCTAGAGGGGTATTTGGGTCATCTCCCCCCTCTATATAAGTCCCAAACATGGGATTGAGGTCCCAAATCAGCTCTTTACATTACTTTATATCAAAATTCACTCAAGAACAACCAAGAACAAGTCTAGGGTTCAATTGGGGGTTTCAAATTCCAAGCTTATTTCACTACTATCTTCACGGATTATTAATCTAAGATATGCGTAGTGTTCATCTATGGATCTAATCCGTTCATAGAGATCAAGAACCATGTTTGAAATACTATTTTGTGAACTTTTTGTGGTGATATGAGCATGTACATGTTGATGATTGCTGTTTAAGTTGTAAGATGATATCTAAAGGTGTTTTCATGCAATATATATGGTTATTAGTTGAAAACTATGAACTTTAGGTGGTGTAATATGGTCCAAGTTATGAAACAGACCTATGTCTTAAAGAATGCATGCTAGGTGTTTGATAAAATTCTTGGGATGTTAGGAATTTATGTTTACATGGTTCCATGATATCTAAATGACAAGTCTGTGTTAGCTATATACTTAAATATAAATTCCATGCTATTGATGTGTTGCTATTGTTGTGGTATGAAACATGTATGATAATGGATATGTATAATATATACACAAAATATATACATGTAATCCCTACAATGTTTAAGATGTTGAATAACTACATGAAGTATAAGATCCCCTACTTATGATATTATAAATTGTGGACTCCAATTTTGTGATCAAGTCATGTCATGTGTGTCAGTTTCCTTCTATCGAGTCCTGGGGGTATTCGTACCCAAAAAATATAGTTGTATGCCTAAAGCCATGTCATGTTGTCCCGATAATCTCAGTCAATCTATAATCTATAGAACTCAATCAGTCATGTGACTCAGGAAACCTCAGAAATCTCATGATCTCAGTTGACTCTTAGATATTAATACTATTCCGTCAGTCAACAGAAGTCAGTTAATCAGTCCATGTACAGTCATTTGAATCATATTTAGTATCTTCAGATGGGAGTAGAAGTTAGCACCGAGTGAACCCAAGGATGGAAACTCACATACCAGTTTAGGGTGTGATTCTTAGTAGTCATCCTTGCGTTCCAGAACTATGTAGCCAGCATAGGTTGAGACATCTTAACCTGTCAGATTAGGGATGATGAGGTGGCTTAACCTATCAGTTCAGGGTTCCCACCGCTCTCATTTTGAGTACCTTCCAGCTAAGGGTCACTCACAACTATCCTTACTAGTGGCGCGGTATTGACACCCCTCCAGTCGGGGCAAAGATTGGACCCCAGCTTAGCCATAATGGCACACATGGGGCATGCCAGTTAAACAACTACCTCCCACAGTTTCAAACTCATCTCAGTAAAATAAATCAGATAGTTCTTCAGATATCAGTATACCAGGACTGTTAGATATAGTCAAATTCAGTTATAGCATGGGACTCAGAAAGTTCCATTAGATTTAAGACTGTCAGACACAGTCGCCCATGCTATTAGAACTACAGTTTCCACCATGTCAGTTATCAGTAAACCATGTATTAGCATACAGATTTAGCTATCATGTACTCACGATCTCAGTTACTATGTATGCATGTTTGTATTCTTACGTTCATATTAGTCAGTCAGTTAGCATTATTCATGCATGTAAACCCTTTGCATTATCCTACCTCACTCGTATACTCAGTACTCCAGTTGTACTGACGTATTTGCGTTATGGTGCTTTCCTTTCATGTTACACCATCGGTTCATAGACACGAGTTCCAGACCAGCAGTAGCAGCTGCATTCCAGTATACAGAGTTGCAGTGAGTCCTCTTCATTCAAGGATGATATGATATTATTTTATTTCATTTATTATTTTAGCTCATTTTTTCTAGACGGAGTTAGTTGGAGACATGTTCCTTCAACTCTTTATTCAGACAGTATTTAGAGGCTTTTAGATTTAGTTCAGATTTGATTCAGTTTTCAGTTGTTTTAGGTATCTTTCACCCACACGGATGTTACTATTTTACAGATTTTTTATTCAGTTGAACCTTATGGCCTACATGCATGTTTTTCACATTATTACATTATATATTGTAGAGCACAGGTACAGATATCAGTCATGGGTTAGCTTGTGTACCTTCTGGGTTATAAGCACCGTGTAGCATTCCGGTTCAAAAAATTAGGGCGTTACAAACTTGGTATCAGAGCCTAAGGTTCAATAGATTCCTAGGAAGTCTGAAAATCGTATCTAATCGCGTTTTATGCATGGGTGTGTTGCGCGCCATATTTATGTACAGGAGGCTATGAGATGTTTTAGGAATAGTTTCTCTTCTTTCAGTATTCATGTCGTGCAGGTGAACATAATCTCAAGTTAAACTCTCAGTCTAATCCGTTCTTCTCTTATTTTAGAATATGGCCCCAAAGAGAAAAAACTAGGCAGCTCCTCAGCTCGAAGATCCTTTGAGCAAACATGTCTCTTATGCGGAGTTTAGAGTCACATTCACCACACTTGCTCAGTTTGTGGATGCCTAAAATGAACGGTCACCAGTTATTCTGGCTAATCCAGTGGCCAATTCTGCAGCAGCTAGGATTCGAGACTTCACCCGAATGAACCCTCCATTTTTCTTCGGGTCTAAGTCTAATGAAGACCCTCAGGAATTTATTGACCAAGTCCAGAAGGTCATTGATATCATGGGATTCACTTCTACTCAGAGTGCTGAGTTATCCGCATACCAATTACAAGATATTGCTCATACTTGGTACAAATAGTGGAAGTCCGAGAGGGTAGACGATGCAGGTCCTATTGAGTGGGAGGAATTTATCACGACTTTCTTAGATAGATTCTTTCCGCAAGAGCTGAGAGAGGCCAAAGTTCTTAAGTTTATCAACCTTAGGCAGGGAAACATGACGGTTAGAGAGTATTCTCTTAGATTTACTCAGCTAGCCAGATATGCCCCTTATGTGGTTGCAGACAACAGGGCTAAGATAAGCAAGTTCGTGTCAAGGGTGAATGATAGTGTGGTAAATGAGTGTAGATTTGCGATGCTGAACAAAGATATAACTTTAGCTAGACTCATGACCCAGGCTCAGCAAATAGAGAAGTAGAAGGTTAGGACTGAGAAGAGACAGAACAAGAGAGCAAGGTCAGGCTGTTTTAGTTTTGCTCAACCCAAATCAGAGAGAGAAAACCATTCACAGTTTTATCCAAGTCATCGGCTCTAGCTCATTCTTTCGCCTGTATTCCAGCTCCTTTCTCCGCTAATGCCCCAGTGCCAAAATTCAGAGATGACAACAGAGTTAGAGCACCAGGCTCTAAATCTCAGGGCAGTGTTAGGAATGCCCGAACAAATTCCCTATCAGACTTGTGGTAAGAATAACAAGGGTATTTGTAGAGCCGATAGTGATGTTTATTTTGGTTGTGGCAAGCCAGGACATAGGATTAGAGAGTGTCCTTAGTCAGGTCCTCAGGGTCAGTAGAACCATTCCATAGCTCAGTCCAGTCACCCGAACCAGCAGGGTGCCACTTCCAGTGCTACTTGTGGACAACGCCCAAACAGACTCTATGCTCTTCAGACCCAAAAGGATCAGGAAAATTCTCCTGATGTTGTTACTGGTACGTTACAAATTTTCTATGTTCATATTTATGCTTTGCTAGACCCAGGTGCATCCTTGTCTTTTGTCACTCCATACATAGCAGGCGATTTTGGAATCAGTCCCGAAATTTTAGTAGTGCCCTTTTCAGTCTCTACCCCAGTGGTTAAAACCATCATAGCTTGGTGGGTATACAGGAACTGCCCGATTATGATATTTCAGAAATCCACATCAACAGATTTAGTCGAGTTAAAGATGACTGACTTTGATGTCATTCTCAGCATGGATTGGCTTCATTCATGCTTTGCCACAGTCGACTGTAGAAACAGGATAGTTCAGTTTCAGTTCTCGAATAAGCCCGTCCTAGAGTAGAAGGGTAGTACTTCAGTGTTCAGTGGTCATCTTGTTTCCTACTTTCGGGCAAGGAAAATGATTTCTAAGGGATGTGTGTATTATCTCATACATGTTAAGGATTCCAGTTCCGAATCTCCAAGTCTCTAATCAGTCCCAGTAGTTAATGAATATTCAAATGTCTTTCCCAAAGATCTTCCAGGCATTCCTCTAGAAAGGAAAATAGACTTTAGCATAGACTTTCTCCCAGATACTCAGCTTATTTTTCTTTCACCATACAGAATGGCACCAGCAAAACTTAAGGAACTAAAAGATCAGTTGAAGGATCTCTTAGATAAGGGATTCATCAGGTCCAGTGTATCCCCATGGGGTGCACCAGTCTTATTCATGCGCGAGAAAGACGGTTATCTCAAGATGTGTATCGATTACCGTCAGCTCAATAAAGTTACATTTAAGAACAGGTATCCACTTCCTAGAATACATGACTTGTTTGACCAAATTTAGGGTGCCAGTTACTTCTCTAAGATAGACCTCAGATCAGGCTATCATCAGCTCAGAGTTAGAGAATGTGACATCTCAAAGACAGCTTTTCGTATGCGGTATGGTCACTTCAAATTTCTTGTCATGTACTTTTGTCTTACCAATGCCCCTGCAGCTTTTATAGACTTGATAAACTGGGTGTTCAAGCAATACTTGGACATGTTCATCATAGTTTTCATTGATGATATTCTGGTCTATTCTCGCACTGAGCGTGATCATTCAGACCATCTCAGAATTATTCTTCAGACTCTTAGGTTTCATCAGTTATTTGCCAAGTTTAGTAAGTAAGAATTTTGGAAAAGATCGGTAGAATTCCATGGATATATTAGTTTGGATGATAGCATTAGAGTAGATTCTTAGAAGACTAAAGTGGTAAGAAACTGACCTTGCCCTATATCTCCATCAGATATCAGGAGTTTCTTGGGTTTGGGCTGCTATTATAGATGGTTTATCAAGGGATTTTCTTCTATTGCATCTCCTATGTCTAGATTGACTCAGAAAAAGGTTAAGTTTCAATGGTCAGATTCATGTGAGAAGAGTTTTCAAGAGTTGAAGACTCGACTCACCTCAGCTCCAGTTCTAGCTCTTCCAGACGGCTCAGATGGTTTTGTATTCTATTAGGATGAATCCAGAGTGGGTTTAGGCTATGTCTTCATACAATATGGTAAGGTCATAGCCTACGCCTCCGTAAATCTAAATCCCCATGAGAAAAATTATCCTACTCATGATCTTGAGTTAGCAGCCGCAGTATTTGCCTTGAAGATTTGGAGGCATTATCTTTACGGAGTTCATGTAGATGTCTTTATAGATCATAAGAGTCGCCAGTATGTATTTTCTTAGAAATATCTTAATCTTCATCAGAGAATATGGTTAGAGCTCTTGAAAGATTATGACATGAGCATCCTTTATCATCTGGTTAAGGCCAATGTTATGGCCGATGCTCTCTGTAGACTCTCCATGGGTAGTGTTTCTCACGTTGGGGATAGAAAGAAGAAAATAGCTTAGGAAATCCATCAGTTGGCTAGTCTAGACGTTCTCTTAGTCGACTCTTCCAAGGGTGGTGTATATGTTCAGAGTAGTTTAGAGTCATCTCTAGTTTTCGAGGTGAAAGAAAAGTAAGACAGGGATCCTAGCCTTTTAAAGATAAAAGAGTCAGTTCAGAATCAGAAAGTTGAGGTTTTCTCCCAAGGGGTAGATGCTGTTCTTCGTTGTCAGGGTCGTTTGTGCGTTCCAGGTGTAGATGGTTTGAGGCAGTGAATTCTTGCAGAAGCGCATGGTGCGTGATACTCTATTCATCCAGGGGCCACTAAGATGTACCGCGACTTGTAGGAGATCTATTGGTGGAGTGGGATAAAGAGAGATATTACAAAGTTTATATCTAAGTGCTCTACTATCAGCAGGTTAAGATAGAGCATCAGAAACCTAGTGGTTCCATACAAGAGTTTACTATTCCTACTTGGAAGTGGGAAAAAGTGGACATGGACTTTTTTATGATGGGTTTGCCTAGAACTCGTCATTAGTATGATTCAGTTTGGGTCATTGTAGACAGAATGACCAAGTCAGCTCATTTTCTTTCTATTCATACTTCTTATTCAGCTAAGGATTATGTCAAACTCTATATCAGGGAGTTGGTCAGATTACATGATATTCCACTATCTATTATTTCAGACAGAGGTACCCAGTTCACCTCTCACTTATGGAAAGCATTCCAAAAAGGTCTTGGTACCCAAGTTTATCTCAGTACAATGTTTCATCCTCAGACAGATGGTTAAGCGGAAAGGATCATTCAGACTCTCGAAGATATGCTAAGGGCGTGTGCAATTGATTTTAAGAGAAGTTGGGATGACCATTTTTCTTTGATTGAGTTTGCATACAATAATAGCTATCATTCTAGTATTCAGATGGCTCTATTTGAAGCTCTCTATGGTAGGAGATGTAGATCTCCAATCAGTGGTTCGAAGTTCGTGAGGCCTCAGTTATAGGTCCTGACTTAGTATTCGAGGCCTTAGAGAAAGTTCAGTTGATCCGAGAGAGACTCTGGGATGCTTAGAGCCGATAGAAGTCTTATCCAGATGTTCGTAGAAAGGATATCGAGTTTGAGGTCAATGACTATGTCTACCTCAATATCTCTCCCATGAAGGGAGTGAAGAGGTTTGACAAGAAAGGAAAACTCAGTCCCCGATATATCGGTCCCTTTAGGATTCTCAGTCGCTTTGGCAAGGTAGCTTATGAGCTCAAATTGCCTTTAGATCTAGCCTCAGTACATCTAGTCTTCCATGTCTATTTGCTCAAGAAATGCATAGGTAACCCAGAAGTTGTAGTCCCTATTCAGAGCATTGACGTTCAGAATAATCTCTCTTATGAAAAGATGCCAGTCAAAATCTTAGACAATCAAACTCGTAGATTGAGGAACAAAGAAGTCTCTCTAGTCAAGTTCTTTGGCAAAATCAGTCTCATGAGGGAGCTATTTGTGAAGCAGAAGTAGATATGCGTACCAACTGTCCTTACCTCTTCTTCGCCAATTCAGATCAAGCTCAAGGTAATAGTTCTCCTTAAGCGTACTCAGTTTCATATTCATGTTCCAATCATAAACTTGGTATATATTACCGTTGCATATTCAGTCATGCATTCATGTATCAGTCCATTGTATAATCATGCATCAAATATACATTCTCATTGGGAGAACTCAGTTATCAGAAGTCTCAGTTATGCATTCATAAATCAGTTACTCATGCATCAGATATGCATGTCCAGCATGATATGTTTAGCTTATCAGTCATGTCCATCAAGAGATCATGTTCCAGTAGTGTATGTCTTGTACGTACTCCAGTTTATCATCTCTCCTCATTTTAGTCAGTCTTATTTGAGGACGAATGTTTCCAAGGGGGAGATATTATAATACCCCGTATATTTCTAAGCTAGAAAATAAACCGTTGTTCCTACACATGAAACCTCTTATCCTATAATTCATATTTGAGTACATGAATTAGGATGAGTATCCTAGTGATAATAGAGATTATGATGTGTTAAGCGTGTTCATAAGAGTCACTTAGAGTAAGCCAAGCTAAGAACTTTTGAATCCACCAAGTTTTCAAGTGTGATTTCACATAGCTCATATTTGAACAAGTATAACTTGGTTTATAGGTGGTATTTTGGAAGATTTATACCCTTCAAATTTTAGATAATTGATTAAGCTTTCCGTCGATACCAAATTCACCTAAAACGGACACCCAGTGAAGAAGTTATGGCGATTTAAAGTTTCAGCAACGTCATTTCAGTTAGTGGCGCGTCGCATCGTAAGCCAAAATGATGTTCATCAATTTCCAGTGTCTCTCCACAATTCCAATGCATTGCGATGAGTTTTCAGGACACAAATGGGTGGAAACACGATGTCTCCGCATCGCGCCGAGGGCCTAAATCGAGTAATTTTCACAAAAATTAAATGACGCATCTAGAGGGGTATTTTGGTCATCTTCCCCCCTCCCATATAAGTCCCAAACATGGGATTGAGGCCCCAAATCAGCTCTTTACATTTCTTTTTATCAAAATTCACTCAAGAACAACCAATAACAAGTCTAGGGTTCAATTGGGGGTTTCAAATCCCAAGCTTATTTTACTACTATCTTTACGGATTATTAATCTAAGGTATGCGTAGTGTTCATCTATGGATCCAATCCATTCATAGAGATCAAGAACCATGTTTGAAATACTATTTTGTGAAATTTTTGTGGTGATATGAGCATGTACATGTTGATGATTGTAGTTTAAGTTTTATGATGATATCTAAAGTGTTTTCATGGAATATATATGGTTGTTAGTTGAAAACTATGAACTTTAGGTGGTGTAATATGGTGCAAGTTATGAAACAGACCTATGTCTTAAAGAATGCATGCTAGGTGTTTGATAAAATTCTTGGGATGTTAGGAATTTATGTTTACATGGTTCCATGATATCTAAATGACAAGTCTGTGTTAGCTATATACTTAAATATGAATTCCATGCTATTGATGTATTGCTATTGTCTTGGTATGAAACATGTATGATAATGGATATGTATAATATGTACACGAAATATATCCATGCAATCCCTACAATGTTTAAGATATTGAATAACTGCATGAAGTATAAGATCCCCTACTTATGATATTATGAATTGTGGACTTCAATATTGTGATTAAGTCATGTCATGTGTGTCAGTTTCCTTCTATCGAGTCCTGGGGGTATTCGTACCCAAAAAATATAGCTATGTGCCTAGAGCCATGTCATGTTCTCCTGATAATCTCACTCAAGCTATAATCTATAGAACTCAATCAGTCATGTGACTCAGGAAACCTCAGAAATCTCATGATCTCAGTTAACTCTCAGATAGTAGTACTATTCCGTCAGTCAACGGAAGTTAGTTAATCAGTCCATGTACAGTCATTTGAATCATATTTAGTATCTTCAAATGGGAGTAGAAGTTAGCACCGAGTGAACCCAAGGATGGAAACTCACATACCAGTTTAGGGTGTGATTCTTAGTAGTCATCCTTGCGTTCCAGAACTATGTAGCCAGCATAGGTTGAGACATCTTAACCTGTCAGATTAGGGATGATGAGGTGGATTAACCTATCAGTTCAGGGTTCCCACCACTCTCGTTTTGAGTACCTTCCAGGTAAGGGTCACTCACCACTATCCTTACTAGTGGCGCGGTATTGACACCCCTCCAGTCGGGGCAAAGATTGGACCCCAGCTTAGCCATAATGGCACACATGGGGCATGCCAGTTAAACAACTACCTCCCACAGTTTCAAACTCATCTCAGTAAAATAAATCAGACAGTTCTTCAGATATCAGTATACCAGGACTGTTAGATATAGTCAAATTCAGTTATAGCACGGGATTCAGAAAGTTCCATCAGATTTAAGACTGTCAGACACAGTCGCCCATGCTATCAGAACTACAGTTTCCACCATGTCAGTTATCAGTAAACCATGTATTAGCGTATAGATTTAGCTATCATGTACTCACGATCTTAGTTACTATGTATGCATGTTTGTATTCTTACGTTCATATCAGTCAGTCAGTTAGCATTATTCATATATGTAAAGCCTTTGCATTAGCCTACCTCACTCGTATACTCAGTACTCCAGTTGTACTGACGCATTTATGCTATGGTTCTTTCCTTTTATGTTATACCATAGGTTCAGAGACACGAGTTCCAAACCAACAGTAGCAGCTGCATTGCAGTATATAGAGTTGCAGTGAGTCCTCTTCATTCAAAGATAATACGATATTATTTTATTTCATTTATTATTTCAGCTCAGTTTTTCTAGATGGAGTTAGTTGGAGACATGTTCCTTCAACTCCTTATTCAGACAGTATTTAGAGGCTTTCATATTTAGTTCAGATTTGATTTAGTTTTCAGTTGTTTTGGGTATCTTTCACCCACACGGATGTTACTATTTTACAGATTTTTTATTCAGTTGAACCTTATGGCCTACATGTTCATGTTTTTCGTATTATTACATTATATATTGTAGAGCACAGGTACAGATATCAGTCATGGATGAGCTTGCGGTCCTTCTGGGTCATAAGCACCGTGTAGCATTCCGGTTCAAAAAATTGGGGTGTTACAAATTAGTTCATTGACGAGGATAAATACAATTGCATCTAGCTTAGTACTTGTATTCTCGCTCAATGATGTAGTAGTAAAGCTAAGTTAGATTGTTTATTATAGGCTCGGAAGACCATAATCATGTAATCAACCCTGTGAACCAATAACCAAGATAATTAACTAAACCAACAAGATTCTAAATCTAAGTGGGATTACTCGTAGTGTCTTAGCCTTGGGTTTCTCCCCATCATTGTTAAAGACCTTTACATAACATTATTATTAAGTTTACTTTTAATATTTAACTTTCAAATATGTTTGGTTACTTTAGCACTTGTTTAAGGTTAGTAGTGAAGCTAGAATTAGATCATTTTTAACATAAGTCCTATGGGATCAATACTTGCCTTTCTGAAGACCATTTTACTACTTGGTAGACCACGTACGTTTTCACGTATGCAATAAATTTTTGGAATCATTACCGAGGACTTGTAAATTGGCAACTTTCTTAGTTTTAGTTTTGCTTTTTGATTTCTGAAGCACTAATTACTTGATCTTAGCTTCTAAATTGGCAAGAACAGGTTTGTAAAGCTAGTAAGATGGAAAGGGTCAGGGATTTGGTTGAACTATATCCTGAACCTGAGTAATGCTTACACCAGTTGAGGAAGGAAACAATACTTCTCTATTGGATACCTTAAATTCAGCAAGAGAAAGCTATTACTGCACCCATAGCTAATGATCTACCATCCCACAGGACTATACGGAAAGTGGCAATACCACTTGCAACTAATATTTTCTTTACTAGTTACAGATCGATACCTGGAGGTAGATTTGAGCTAAAATAGAACATGGTGCAACTTTTGCACAGTAGTGGGCAGTTTGCCAGCTTGTCACATAAAGATCTATATGTTCACTTGTAGAACTTTTTGGAGATCAGTGGCACATTCATCCCCACTAGTGTATCTACTGATTATACAAGACTCACTCTCTTTCCTATTTTACATTTTAGGGAAGCAAAGAAGTGGTTGAATACTGAGCCAACAGGTTCTATCATTATATGGGATGACTTGGCTTAGAAATTCCTCATATATTTCTTTCCATCTGGCAAGATTGCAAGGCTACAAACTAAGATTTTAAGCTTCAAATAGAAGCCAAATGATAATTTATATCATTCTTAAGAGAGGTTCAAATCTCTTCTTCGAGATTGTTCACATCACCAGCAGTACAATGAGGTATTAACTCACACTTTTATTGAAGCATTTGACCATAATATAAAGATTTTTCTAGATTCACCTACAGGTGGTTAAGTATTGGAGAAAAATTATGATGAGATCTATACCTTATTGAACCGTATTGCATAAGAAAATCTGGACTGGCATGATGACATATCCAAAAGTGTAGTGGAAAATCCTGTACGGATGATTGAAGTTGATAGTGTCACAACCCTTGCCACCTAATTAACTGCCCTTCAAAATTAGATGATGACATAATTTAGCAGATTAGGGGTGAACCAGTCCCAAGATTAGGTGAATATAGTTCAGTAGACCCTATCATGGTGTGAGATTTATGGTAATAGTGGTCACTCAACAAACTTGTGTGGAGCAAATCTAGAGTCTGTAAATTTTGTAAGCAATGCACAGAAGGGCACTTATAGTAATGCTTACAACCAAAAGTGGTAGAGTCAACCCAATTATTCATGGGGTGCTAATCAGCCTCAACAATTTTAGTAGCAACATAATTTACAGACCAATAATACAGATGAGAATTTGAAAAGATCCTAGCCAAGTAAGAAGAAATGACTGCTGAGATAAAGAATCAACAACTGTCTTAAAAGAATCTAGAGGCATAGTTTGAGGAAACTAGCTTAGGCACATAGTACTATGTCCCAAGGTGGATTTCCAAGTGATATAAAGAACCCAAAGTAAGTGATGGAGATCACCTTAAGGAGTAGTAGAGAGCTTATTGACAGGCCTCCAAAGAAAAATTCAAAGGTACAAGCAGAGTTTGTTCCACAATAGGTTACAAGTAAGGATGCCAAGAATTTAGGCAAGTCTAAGTACCCAAAGGAAAAGGTTGCTAAGCAAGTGCAGGTAAGACCACCACCACCATTCCCTTAGAGGCTCAAAAAGGCTAAGAAGGATGCATGTTTTAAGAAGTTCTTTGACACATTTAGAGAATTTCTAATTAACCTTCCTTTTTTAGATGTTTTGTAAGGTATGCCCAAAGTATGCCAAGTACTTAAAGGATATGGTGACTAACAAGACTAAGATTTAGGACATTAAGATGGTGGAACTTACTGAGGAGTGTAGTTCAATGGTAATGAGGAAGATATCCAATAAATTGAAGGAACCAGAGAGTTTCACCCTTCCCATACAAATTGATGATAATGATGTGGTCCATACTTTGAGTGATTTAGGGGCAAGAATAAAATTGATGGTCATATTAGTGTTTAATACTCCGTGTTTAGAAAAAGACGAGGCCATGCTCTGTGTGCTCCAAATAACAGACCAAACCAAAGTTTAGCCCAAAGAAATCATTAAAGATATGCTTATTAGGGTTGGTAAGTTCATTATCCCTACTGACTTTATTGTTATTTAATATGATAAGGATGACAGGGTGACAATTATATTGGGATGACCATTCTTGGAAATGATAAAAACGCTGATAAATGTGAGAGAGGGAACTCTCAAAATGTGATTAGATAATGTGGTCTTTAAAGTTTACAAACCACTCAATCTACCTTCATATTATAAGGACTTATGCATGGTCACAGCCATGGAAGTGGATGAGTCTGGGGTAAAATACAAACCACCAATGACCTCTTTGGACTCTCTCGTAGAGTTGCCTAAACCACAATCTAAGCTCGAAGTTACAAAACTTAAGAAGGAGCCTAAAAAGGATATTGTTGAGAAAGATGTAAACCTTCAATGTACATACTTAAAAGGTCAAAAAAGAGTAAGAAGATGGCCTCTAAGTAGGAGAAATAAGATGAAAAAAAATAGTTGTATGTAGTGATGTGGGTCATGACACAACACTAAATCAGGAGCTATTTAGGAGGCAACCCAAGTTAAGGTAGGTACTTTATTTACGTATTTTAATTTTATTTCACGTAGTTTTTATTTTTTTTGAGTTACAAGTTCAAAAAAAAATCAAAGTACCAGAGACTTGAGTAAGGAGCATGGAAAAGACTGGGTGTGGGGTCCCCAGACCCTTTTGATGTATAAAGATGCTGCTGGTTAGGCCTAGAGGCCTCAGGGAGTATTTTTGTCCTTGCTTTTAAGTATACTTTGGGGACAAAGTTTGTTTCAAAGTGTGAGGTGGAGAATTTCCCATAGTTTCAGGTGAAGCGATGCTATAGGATTTTAGATTTAGTTGTTTTTATAGTTTCTGAGTAAGTTTGAAAAAATTACAAAAAAGATTTTCCCTTTATTTATGTAATACTCCGATCGTTCCTTAAGCCTAAATTTGGCTTTTGAGTGAATATGGATGACTTCTAAAGTGATTGATGTTTATACCATGTTGTATTTCTCTAATTTCTACTTTTTTCCATGTAGATCATTGAATAAGCTTTCCATCAATACCAAATTCTCCCAAATCTGACACTCAGGTGAAGATTTAGAGCCATTTTAGTGAGATAGTGTACCACCTGGCACTTTAGCGCATCACGGAGCCAACCAAAATGGCAATTGTGATTTCCAGTGAGCCTCCACAATATTGACGCATCATACCAAGGCTCAATTTTAGGATTGTCATATTCCAGTAGACCAGATTCCATCACGTTGGGGTGCCCTTCCAGGTCACGACCAAGGTGGCAAATACAACTTCACCGCATCGCACGACTGAGCATTTCCCAATTGTCCAATTCCAGTGAAGGACCACGATCCTGGCGCGTCACACCAGGGCCAAAAATCGGGCTCCAATTCTAGAATTTGCTCAAGGGTATTTTGATATTTTCTACTAGTCCTTACCCTTTATATATATATAAGTGAGGGAGAAAATCCTCATTTCCTCTTTTATCTTCTCCAAAATTCTTGGGTTTCTCTCTAAAATTCAATCCAATTCATGTCTAAACATCTCAACATCAAGCCATGGTTTTCACAAATTAGTTCAAGATTTAAAACTTCCAAGTTAAGAACATTAAGATCTCTAACTCAAGAAGGGGGAAAAGAATTCTATAGCAAGATTATTCATCCCGGATAATAATCAAGGTATATGGGGCTTGAACAAGAATATCCTTTCATTCTTGTTCCCAAAGAATTGATTTTTACTATTGGAATTTCATGATCCTTTCAAGTGGGTTTACACCCAAATTTCTTTATTGATGATTTATGAGATTTGAGTTGAATAAGTTTGATATTTATTGTTATTTTACCATCACGTTTCTTAAATTGAGAATTTATGCCATGAGTTGTATATTGTCATTTTGTATTGATGATTTCTAAGCTATTTAAGACAATTGTCATAAGTTATGCTTTTTCCATGAGAAGTTCGAGTATTAAATATATTTATCGATATTGAGCTTGAGAGTCAAGAATGAGTCCTATGACATTTTCTCAAAGCTTTTGATACTTGATACGATTTGATAAACAAGTGTACTTGATGTTGGGAAAGACTGTTTTGAGTTTGATTCGAGTTAGGAATCCACAATTTATTTATGATTTACAGATGAGATATATTTATGAGTTGGTCTTCATGATAGACCCTTGAGTTGATTAAGGTAGATTTCCTAACGCATTCTGAGCTGAGTCTGGGAGGAGCATTTAGCACCGAGTGGGAAGTGTGGGTTCAGCGCATCCTACTTTCCCAGAACTACATGCCACCATAGGATTGAGATTTGAGGGCCAAAGAGCCGAGTTTGTGATCACAGAGATGAGTTTGAGTTTATACTCCCTGGCAAGAGTATAACGCTCCTGCCAATGTAGGGTTCCTTTCATAGGAGGGCAAGACGTTGGACTCCATGCGGCTTACATGATTTATGTCGGTTATAAGAAACTCCCAAGTCCATAATAGTCTAAGTTTCTTAAGTTACCGAGTCATTCTAAGTCATGAGTTAAAGAGTTTGAGTTGAGTCCAATGATTTATGAGATTTCTAAAACATGTGTTATTATCGATGATTTATGGAAATTATGTTTCAGGAAATTCAAGCGAAGAGAGTCATTATTGTCAACATGCATGACTTTATTTTACATTTATGATATTGTTTAAAAGTGTTGCATACACCCCCACATACTCAGTATAATCCCAAGTACTAATTCCCATACTCTTTTATGTTCTACATTTTCTCGTGATGTAGGTTTAGGTGCTCAGTCTCAGCAGTGATAGCGATCTTTGAGTACCTCCATCTACATTCTTACAGTTGTTGAGTCCTCATGGTTCGAGGACCTATGTTCCTAATTTTTGCCTTGATAGTAGATAGTTGTTTCTTTTCAGTTTAAGCGAGTTAGTTGGGGATCTGTCCCAATGGATCCTCAGTCTTTTGTAGTAGAGGCTTTGTCAGACTAGAGTACCAATATGTAAAGAACTTTTAGTATTTTGTTTGTACAGGATAGTATTTCTTCATATCACAGTATGCTTATGACATGATTATTCTTCCCTATTTTAAAATGATTAGTGTTATAGTGAGTTCTGAAAGTGATGAAAAGCTTAGAGGGTTAGCTTGAGGCCAAGTGTGGACTTAAGCACCGTCTGACATCTTGGGATAGGTTCTTGGGGCGTTACAATTTGTTTTTAGTTGTTGGTATCAATCTAGTAGGTGCACACTTCACCCACCCCGTGGTTGTTCTTTTTGATTCTTTTCCATGGGGGAGCCCTTTGAACCTTGTATCTCCTTTTCTTTTTAGGAGTAAATTTTATTTTTTTTTTGTGTTAGGAATAAGTAAGATGCTCTTGTTGGTGTTATGTATAATTGTATGATGCAAGTGGTTTTGACTGTAAAAGCATGTTGATTGTGTGAATGACTACTTTTGAGACTCTTAGGCTCATGTTTATGACTCTTCAGCATTGTTGGATTAATTGTAAATTCATATTATTGCTTGGTCTGGAGTCTTTAATGATCCACTTGATTTTAACATGTTCCATATGTGATGTGAGAATTTTGTGTATCCCTTGTTGCATAGTGATGTCTAGAACTTTCTTGGTGTGTGTGTAAAGCCATATAAGTATGGTTTTAAGAGATGATAATAGGTATTTATTTGATAGCCATGTTTCGTATCCTGTTTTATCACCCTTGTGCATATTCTTAGTTAGCCCAGTTGAGCCTTTAGCTTTTGTTCTTTGGTAGCCTCATATGTAGCCGATTCCCCCTCTTTGATTGACCATAATTTGATCCAAATCTCCTTGCTTTTAAGTATACTTTGGGGATAAATCGTGTTTTTAAATGGGGGTGGGGAATCTCCCATGGTTTCGGGTGAAGTGATTCTATAGCATTTTGGATTTAGTTATTTTTCTAGTTTCTGAGTAAATTTGAAAATATTACAAAAAAGCTTTTTCCTTTATTTGTTTTTATTTGCTGGTATTAGTCTAGTAGGTACACACTTCATGCACTCCATGGTTGTTCTTTTCAATTCTTTTCCACGGGGGCGCCCTTTAAACCCTGTATTCCCTTTTCTTTTTAGGAGTATATTTTAAAATTTGTGTGTTAGGAATAAGTGAGATACTCTAGTTGGTGCTATGTATGATTGCAAGATGCAAGTGATTTTGACTATGAAAGCATTTTGATTGTGTGAATGACTACTTTTGAGACTTTTAGGATCATGTTTATGACTCTTAAGGACTATTGGATTAATTTTAAATTCGTATTATTGCTTGATCTAGAGTCTCTAATGACCCCACTTGATTTGAGCATGTGCCATGTGTGATGTGAGAATTTTATGTATTTCTTATTGCATATTGATGTCTAGAACTTTCCTGGTGTGTGTGTAAAACAAAATAAAGAGTGTGGGTTTAGGAGATTATAATAGGCATTTATTTGATAGCCATGTTTCATATCATGTCTTATCTACCCTTATGCATAATCTTTATTAGCCCAGTTGAGCCTTTAGCTTTTATTCTTTGGTAGCCTCATATGTAGCTTATTCCCTTCTTTGATTGACCATAATTTGATCCAAAGCTCCTAAGAATTTTAGTTGAAAAAATGAATGAGTTTAAGAAGTGTAAAATTGAAAAGAAAAAAGGTGAAAGTGAAGCCCTAAAGTAATAACTATTGTTGTTGAAAAAGTTTATGTGTTTTGAGTTGGGAGTGATACAATGAAAAGAAAAAGAATTGACCAAAATTGAATCTTGTATGAAAGAGTATACTCCCTACTTCATATATGTGTACTATCTTAAGAGGATGGGGCAAAAACAAAAGAGATGTGTGAAGGAAGAGGTGGAGAAAATTTGGTTGTTAGAGAAGAGTTAAATGCTAAGTGTGATGTATTAAAGCGCTTTAGGAAGATAGTCACTACTACTAGACAAAATAGTTCCTACCCGCCTCTTAGCCTATATTATGACCCTTAAAGTCCTGTCATGACCCAAACCAGGGGCTAGTCATGATGGGTATCTCAAGACCACCATGGACCGAAGACCACCCCCATCGCCTAAACTCATGAGCGCAAAAATAACCATAAAGATAATCATAATAACAATGCGGAAGGCAACTCCAGATGGAAATAAAGTGATGAATAAATGACTCAATGAAACTAAGGGTCAAACAATAACAAAACATTCCACATCTGCCCACAATAGCCTCTAAATACCGACTGCCAAATGGGTTGGTACATGCCCCTGATCATGACTAAAAGAATCCAAAAGTACTAAGTCAAATAAAAGAATGAGGAAATGATAAGGCCTTCTGAAGGATGAAGGCTCACCACTTCACAAAAACTCAATTGTAGTGCTAATCCACCTAACGCTGCATAGGGGTAAAATAAGTGTCTTCAGACCCTACGTTATGAAACAACGTAGCATCCTAGGAAGGTCAATGGGATAAGCACTGCCATTCAACTCAAGATAAGTATAAAATAATGTCACGTCAAAAACCAAATTGTACTACATGCACATAATGTATATATGTATATAAGATGCCGTGATAAGGAACAAAGTTTAAGCATGGGATTTAAAACTATTATCCTGGACTGTGTAGCTCTGTCCATCATAAGGGAACCCACGAGCTACATTGGTTTAGCTCTCACTGCTGAAAGGGCTCAGTACATGTTGGCCGCACTAACCAGAGAAATCTGAGGAATGGCCAAAGCCACCGAGGCTCCAACCATTCCAAATATATATATAATTTATGAATTATGCACACGGTCATACAGACCCCCACTACGGCAAATGTGGTTTCCAGTGGAACCTCCATCTTCCACGATGATCTATACAATCTCCTTAAGCCCAAATTAAAACCATTTACTCATATTCCCATCCATCAACCTAGGAGTCTTTTAATTCGGCATTTACCGTTAGTATCATTATACCAAATAAAGTTAAGCTTGCAAGCCAATTCCATTATGCCATACCAAAACCAATTAGCCAAACTGACTCCAAAATTTACAATTCAAAACCAATCCATGGCCATGAAGTCCTTTAAAATTTACTTATGTTTCATTAACCTTTTATGTAATGCAAGGTTTCAAAAGTGATGTAGATTATGTATATATCCATCTTTCAAAACCAATTTCACCAATTGGGTTGAGGTTAAAACCAATTCCAAACCTTTAAACCATAAAATTTGGACAAACCCATGTTCCCCATTCCAATTCCCATGCCCATGCATTTATTTAGTTAAAAATCATGAAATAAAGCATGAACAACCGATTCAAAATCATGGAAATTCAATTCACGTAACAGCCATTCCAAATCCATCAAACCATATTCAAAATCCAACAACTAATCCACATGAAAAATAATTGAACACATGCTTTTGTATAAAATTAATTTAGGGAAGAGATACAGGCCTAAAATACACAAAAATTTGAAATCATTTTGAAGTTTGGAGCCTGGATGATGAATGCACAGTGAAACCCTTGAATGTTCTTAAGTTTTGTGTTTGAGAGTGAAATAGGGGATTTTGATCTTTGAAAACTGATGAGAATGAGACTATTTTATGTTTAAAAGTCGCAAAAAAGGTGAAAAGACCAAAAGCCCCTAAGCCTTAAGTGAAAAAAAAAACTGGATGAAAATTTCACATTCGCGTGGCACGCCAATATCGCGGAGCTTGTCCTCTATGCCACACTAATATCGCAGAGCATAACCTCCGTGACATGGAGATATCACGAACTCACACAGCCTCGGGTTCCCAAAATGGCCCCAAACCCCTTTTGAAAAATTCAAAACTTCCCAACTTACCCTTTTAACATCCCTAAACACATTCAAGTCAAATCAATATTCTGTGCACGGGAAGGTGGAAAATAAAATTATAGAAATTTTAAGGGTTTTACATCATCCCCTCCCCCTTAGGATCATTCATCCCCGAATAATGAGTTAGGATATTTTTACCACAAGAATAGAAAGAATACATCAGAATCAATTGACAAACATAATTAGTAAAATGACAAAAATAAAACTCATACCTTAAGCACATTCTTCCAACACGGGGAACAAGAATGGATATTTGGCCTTCATATCTTCCTCAGCTTCAAATGTAGCCTCTTCTACCTTTTGGTTTCTCCAAAGAACCTTCACTAAAGCTACGTCCTTGGTCCTAAATGTAAGAACTTACATATCCAACATCTCAACCAGGACTTCCTCATAAGATAAGGAATCCGTAACACTAACGTCCTCAATTGGCACTATCAAGGAAGGATCACCCACATACTTTTTCAATATGGACATATGAAACACGGAATGAATAAAACCCAAACTCGCAGGCAAATCTAACTCATGAGCAATATTCCCAATTCTCCTCACAATCTGATATGATCCCACATAATGGGGACTGAGTTTTCCCTTCTTTCTAGACCTTATGACTTCTTTCATAGGAAAAACCTTCAAGAATACCTAATCATTCACTTTGAACTCCAAATCTCTTTGCCTCACATCAACATATGAGTTTTGGAGACTCTGAGTAGTCTAAAGTCTTTCTCTAATTATATTTACCTTCTTCATGGCTTGGTGAACCAAGTTAGGACCAAACAACCTAGTCTCACGATCTTCAAACCATCTAATATGAGACCTACACCTCTTACCATAAAGACCCTCAAAGGAGCCATCTGAATGCTCAAATGATAACTGTTATTATACGCAAACTCAATAAAAGCAAAATGATCAACCCAACTACCTTTAGAATCAGTCACACAGGCCCTTAACATATCCTCTAAGGTATGAATAGTATGTTTCGCTCGTCCATCCATCTGAGGGTGGAAAGAAGTGCTAAGGTTTACCTACATACACGAACCTTTCTTAAAAGAATGCCATAAGTAAGAAGAAAACTGCATACCTCGGTTTGAAATAATAAACACTAGCGCACCATGAAATTTTACAATCTCCTGAATGAACAACTTTGCATAATCCTCTCTTGAGTAGTTAAACCTCATAGGCAATAAGTGAGAGAACTTAGTTATCTCATCCACAATGACCCAAATCGAATCATACTAATTGCGTGACTGCAAAAGAACCATAACAAAATCCATATTGATCAACTCCCACTTCTGCATGGGCAACTCTATCTCTTGAGACACGTCACCAGGCCTCTAATGTTCAACCTTTACTTCCTAATAGACTATATATTTAGCAACAAAATTTTCCACATCCCTCTTCAAATTACTCTAGAAATAGATCTCCTTTATGTTGTGATACATCTTTGTTGAGCCTAGATGAAATGTATATCTAGACTCATGAGCCTCAGTCAAAATCCTTTCCTGCATCCCATCAATATTAGGAACACTCAACCTTTCTTAGTATCTTAGAATACCATTTCCCCTAATCTCGAATGCCTTAACCTTTTAGTAACCCACATCATTCTTAATCTACATAAATATGGGATCCAATACCTATTCTCTTTCACCACAATACCAAGAGATGATTTAACCACATTATGAGTAATCACTCATCCATCCTCAGAGTCCAAAAGATGGACTTCTAAGTTAGATAACCTATGAATGTCCTTTACTAATCCCTTTTTCTCTTCATCAACACGGGATAATCTCCTTATAGACTACCTGCTAAGAGAACCAACAACAATATTAGCTTGACTTAGGTGGTAGTGAAGAATTATGTCATAATCCTTGAGCAATTCTAGCCAATGTCTTTGATTGAGATTTAATTCCTTCTGAGTAAACACATATTGTAAGCTCTTTTGATCTGAATATATATCCACATACACCACATATAGATAATGGCACCAACTATTCAAAGAAAAAACCATGGACGCCAATTCCAAATCATGAGTTGGATAGTTTCTCTCGTGAACCTTAAGTTGCCTAGAAGAATAGGCCACCACTTACCATGCTGCATCAAAGAACAACCCAGTCCCATACAGGATGCTTCACAAAACATAACAAAACCATCAATACCCTTCGGTAGGGTCAAAACTGGCGTAGAAGTCAGCTTATCCTTTAACTTCTCAAAACTACCCTCACAAGCATTAGACTACAAAACCTTAACCTTCTTCTGAGTTAAATTGATCAATGGAGTAGCAATAGAAGAGAAAATATCCATAAATTTTCTATAATACCCTGTCAAACCCAAGAAGCTCCTAATGTCAATTGGAGTTATGGATCTAGGCCACTTCTTAACCTTCTTAACTTTCTATGGATCCACCTTGATACCTTTACTAGAAATAATATACTGAAGAAAAGTCACAGAGTTCAACCAATACTCATACTTAGAAAATTTAGCATACAACTTCTGATCCTTGAGAGTTTGCAACATAATTTAAAGTTGATTGGAAAGATCCTCCTAACTCTTAGAATACACCAAAATATCATCAACGAAGACAATAACAAAAAAATCTAAAAATTGCCTAAAAACACAATTCATAAGATCCACAAATACAGCCAGAGCATTAGTCAATCCAAATAACATTACCAAAAAATCATAGTGACCATATAAGGTTTGGAAAGCAATCTTGGGAATATAAGCCTCCCTAATTTTAAAATGATGATAGTCCAAATGATGATCAATCTTATAGAATCATCTACCACCTTGAATCTGGTCAAAAAGATCATTAATCCTAGGAAAAAGATACTTTTTCTTCCTTGTCACCTTATTCAGCTAACGATAATCTATACATATTCGAAGAGACCCATATTTCTTAAGCAAGAAAAGTACAAAAGCACCCCATGGAGAAATACTAGCACAAATGAACCCTTTATCAAGAAGATCTTTTAACTGCTCCTTTAATTCAGCCTAAGCCATTTTATATGGGAGAATGGAAATAGGATGAGTATCCGATAGAAGATCAATCTCAAAATCTATTTCCCTATCAGGAAGAATTCCAAAAAGATCCTCAGGAAACACTTCAGGAAACTCACTAACAATAGGGATAGATTGCAATGAAGAACTTTCGGAGGTAGAATCCTTAACTCAAACTAGATGATATAGACACCCTTTAGAAATTAATTTCTAAGCTCTAAGATAGGAAATAAACCTCTCTTTAGGTACTAAGGAACTCCCCTCCCATTCTAATACTGGATCATTAGGAAAGTGAAATCTGACCTTTTGAGTTCTACAATCTAGAGATGCATAGCATGAATGAAGCCAATCCATTTTTAAGATAACATCAAATCCAATATATCTAACTCTATCAAATCCACCAATGTTTCTTTATGAAAGATAGACACCACATAACCCCGATAGACTTTTTTAGCAACTATAGAATCACCCACTAAAGTAGACACAGAAAAGGGATTTTGGAAATACTTTTGGGACCAAATCCAAAATGCACAGCCACATAAGGGGTCCCATAAGAAAGAGTAGAGCCCAGATCAAGCAAATAATAAATGTCATGGGGCAAAATTTATAACATACTATTGACAACATCAGGAGATGCCTTAGATTCATGATGGGTGGCAAGAGCATAGAGACGACTTCAACTAGTGCCGGTACAAGAAGTATCACCCTTTGGCATGGGAGCTGAAGATGTGGCAATCAAAACTTTATTAGCTCTAGTAGGAACCTTGGCTGAAGGATAATCCCACTGCATGTGACCAAGCAGACCATAAATATAACACTAATTTATCTCTTTCTCGTAAAAACTACAATGAAGTTATCCATAAAAATAACAAGGAGGATAAGGTAGATCTAATTGAGCTCCACTAGCCTGAGACTAGGCACCTTGTTCCTTAGAACTACTACTAGCCTGAAAATGATAATCACCCAATGAATTAGGATAGGGAGCACTAGCAGACGAATAAGAATTACCCCAATTATTATTATTGGTCCACTACCTACCATCTCTTCTACTATTCTGCTGATTCCCACCATACTTGAAATAACTAGACTTCTTATTTTTTCTCTCTCCAATCTCTACCTATTATATTTCTCATCCTTAACCTGCCGCATATAAACCATAAGTCTAGAGATATCCATATCATTGTTCAATATTGCAGCCTTACACTCCAATACTAAGTCACAAGACAAGCAAGAAGTAAACTTTCTCATCTTGGATCTCTGACTAGACACAAATTCAGAAGTATATTAGGCCAAGCCAACTGCTAAAATTTTAGATCATACTCTTTTACACTCATCGCACTCTACTTCAAACTTACAAACTCCCTAGCCTTATATTTCCTCAACTCTTGAGGAAATAAGTGATCAAGAAAGGCCCCTAAAAAATTATCCCACAAAGCCTGCTCAGCGTCGCTACCCCTCGTATCTTCCCACTTCTTATACCACTGATAAGCTACATCAATAGCATACATCACTCTAAAAATCTTCTTTATCCTAGAAATGAACCCCTGCAGATCCTCCTCAACCTTAGATCCTATAAAGGTTAAGGGATTCAACCTCATAAGCTGGCAAACTCAAGCGACCTTAGATGAAGGAGCAACAGAACCAACACAACTCGATTAATGAGATTGAGATGTCACTAACTGATTAAGCAAATAGAATGACTGATGGAACTCCACATTAGAGATGTCCCCCTAAGGCGGCTGATCGTAAGCATTACTATCCCAAAAAGCTCAAGGAGGACTGGTGAGGATAGGTGGAACTCTACGTGGAGTGGCACAATCCGGAGCAGGGGCCCTAGATCGAGTCTACACTCCATACATAAGGTGAGTCCTCTACACATTAACCACAGGTAGGATAGATTTCCTAGCAGAGTTTTTACAAACATCAGATATTCAAGGAGACATGATCTAAAATTTAAGAAAGCCAGGAGTTAGAAAAGTTTTATAACACTAGTCTTCATAGGGCAAAATAGAATAAAAGAGAAGGAAACATTTCTAAATGACTTGTAGACTACTCTTTATAAGTGTAGTGCACTACATACCCATAAAAAGGACTCTACTCGATATGACATTTGCAGATACCTAACGACTCTAAATAGTGCTCTGATACCAAGTTTGTCATGACCCAAACCAGCGTCTGACGGTAATGGGTCTCTCAAGCCTATTATGGACCGGAGACCACCCTCATCGCCTAAACTCATAATCACAAAAACAACCATAAAGATAATAATAATAACAATGCAAAAGCCAACTCAAGATGGAAATAAAGTGATGAATAAATGACTTAATGAAACTAAAGTCAAAACAATAACTAATTAACCCACATCTATCCATAATAGCCTCTAAAAATAGACTACCAAATGGGTCGAGAAATGACCCCAACCATGACCAAAATAATCCAAAAGTACTGAGTAAAAAATAATAATATGGAAATAATAAGGCTTTTCAAAGGATTGAATCTCACCACTTCATAGCAACTCGATTGTAGTGCTAATCCACCTAACATTGTACAGGGGTAAAAGAAGTGTCTTTAGATACTACATAATGAAACAATATAGCATCCTAGGTCGGTTAGTGGGATAAGCACTAATATGTAACTCAAGATAGGGATAAAATAATGCCATGCCCAAAACTAAATTAAACCCCATGCATCCATTGTATATACATGTATAAGATGTCGGGATAGGGAACAATGTTTAAGCATGAGATTTTAAACCATTATCCTAGACTATGTCGTCTATCTGTCCTAAGAGCACCCATAGGCTATATGGGTTCGGCTCCTACTACTGAAAGGGCCCCAAAGCATATTAGCCGCATAAATTGGAGAAATTCGAGGAAGGTACAAAGTCATTGATGCTCCAACCATTCCAAATATATATATATATATATAATGTGTGAACTATGCACACGATCATAAGGACCCCATTTCGGCAAATGTAGTTTTCAATATCAGTCCCTATGAGACCTTCACCTTCTATGACAAGATACATAACCACCTTAAGCCCAAATTAAAACCATTTACACATATTTCTATCCATCAACCAAGGAATCTTATCATTAGGCATTTACCGTTGGTATCGTCATACCCAATAAAGTTAAGCTTGCAATCCAATTCCATTATGCCATACCAAAATCAATTAGCCAAACTGACTCTAAAGTTTCCAATTGAAAACTAATCCATGGCCACTAGGGCCCTTTAAAGCCCATTTATGTTGCATTAACTTTTTTTTTTGCAATGCAAGCTTTCAAAAATAAAGTAGATTATGCATATATCTACGTTTCAAAACCAATTTCACCAATTAGGTCGAGGTTAAAACCAATTCAAAACCTTTAAACCATAAAATTTAGGGAAAAACATGTTCTCCTATTCTAATTCCCTTACCCATGTATTTATTTAGTTCAAAATCTTGAAAATAAAGCATAAAAAAATAATTCAAAACCATAGAAATTCAATTCATGTAACACCCATTCCAAATCCCTCAACCCATATTTAAAATCCAACAATTAAACTACATGGTCAATAATTAAACACATTTTTTTGTATAAAATTAATTTAGGAAAGAGATACATGCCTGAAACACATAAGAATTTTAAATCAATTTGAAGTTTGAAGCTCGAATGATGAATGCACACTGAAACCCTTGAATGTTCTTGAGTTTTGTATTTGAGAGTGAAATAGGGGGATTTAATTTTTGAAAATTGATGGGAATGGGACTATTTTATATTTAAAATTCATGAAAAAGGTGAAAAGACCAAAAACCCCTCATCCTTAACTGGAAAAAAAGGTTTGGACGAAAAAAAACCTTAGCGTGGCACACCAATATTGTGAAGGTTATCCTTCATGTCATGCTAATATCACAAAGGGTAACTTTCATGACACGGTGATATCGCGGACTCCTACTGCCTCGAGGCTTCAAAATAACCCCGAACCCCTTTCAAAAATTCCCAAACTTTCTCAACTTACCCTTTTAACCTCCATAAATACAATTCAAGTCAAAAATTGATATTCCACACGCAATAAGTTAAAAAATAAAATGATAAAAATTTTAAGGGTCTTACAATCCTATTTGATCTTATGCTTTAACATTCTAATATATATGGAGTACTACACGTAGGACAAGCTTATGGTTCATCTTGTATTACTTGTGAATTCTTTGAGAGAGTGAGCATAATTTGTTTTTATACCTATTCTTGTGATTAATTGCATCCTTATGAGTGACTATAGGTAAATCTCCTGTGGTGAGGGCACATGTTTGATGATAGTTACGGTAATTATATGACTTCTTTAATTGAGTAATGTGCATGATTTATCAAACTTGGTGAGTCAATTCTTGAGGATAGGATGTTTTGAAGTAGTGTTCATGAGCTTTCACTGGTGTATGTGATATGCTTTGTGTGGAACTTGTTATCTGTGTAATAATTGTAGCACTAGCTTGAATGTATTTCTTGTAGTATTAATATTGAAGTCTTCCTTGATTATGGTGTTGAGGGCAAGGATTTGTTTGAGTACGAATAAGTCATTAAGTGTGGGGTGATGATCTTAGGTAGATTTTTGCACCTAAGTGTTGCTATCTAGCCTTAATTAGCTTAGTTTTGAGGGCTTCTTATGTGCATAATAAGTAAATCTTCATATAAATAAGCATATAAGTGTCAAGTTATGTCTTAATGATTTTTCAATATGTGTTCAAATAAGTTAGGAAGCATAACATTCAATTTGAATTTGAATAAGAAAACTAGTACTCTTAGCTTGAGTTATGTGTTATTCTAGCTTGTCTTGTTTGCTTCTATGGTGCTGTGAGCTCTAATTTGTGGTGTTTGATGATATATGAAGAACGGTGAGATATTTAAATTGATTTTGGATGACATACAAGATGTAATTGAATAGTAAAAGTTACCATAAAGGAAAGACTAAAAGACTTAATGCATCCAGTAAAGTACAACAAAATCTGGAATTTTTACGCATAGGGGCATCCCACACTGCCTAGCCACCGCTATAATAGCATGCCATGCCATTGTTCATAAGGATAAATTTTTTTTCAAGTTTCCCTCCAAGTTTTTGCCGTGCCACATTGCCTAGGTAGCGTGATAGGTGTGTGGCATGGAGGCTAAGTTAAAATTGGCAAATTGGGTCCTAGTATAAATAGAACACTCCAATTTTTTTGTATTTAACGGCTTGTAGGGATTGAAACACAATTGATGAGGCCTTAATTAAGGTTTTTACTCTTAATTTTGTTTATTTATGGTTTATTACATGGATTCCATAACTATGATTCTTTGTAAGTCCGTGACTGGCTAAACACCTTCATTCAGGGTTAAGTCTAAGAACATGATTACTTTTGCTATCAATTGAGTTTTTTATGTGTATTATCATTATTGGTTGTTCATGTATCCATGTTTTAACTATCTTATGGATTTACGACCCTTAGGATAAATGCATAATTCTATCTAGAGCCTGGAATGAGGAATGATAGAATAGAACGTGGGATATGCGGGATAGGAATGTAACCTTCTGATGAATTGAAGTTATGATTTGCATTTAGGATAGGATATACCTAGTTCACTCTATTTTTTTCATATACAAAAAGAAATACAAATGCATCTAGATTAGTACTTGGTGGATTAAGAACACTTGCGTGTGTACTTGGGCACAATAGGAGGATAAAGAGAGTATGTCCAAAGTTCTTTATTCTTTAGCAATCAGGAGTTTGATGTATGTTGGCATATAATAGATATGATATTTCTTATGCAGTTGGTGTTGTTAGTAGGTCTATTAAAAATCCTAGAAAGAACACTGGAAGTAGTCAAGTGGATATTTAGGTACCTGAGAGGCACCTCTAGATACTGTTTGTGTTTTGTAGGATCAAAACCAATCTTTAAATGCTATATTAATATTAACATGGTTGGTGACCTTGATAATCAAAAACCCGCTATTGGGTATTTATTTTCTTTTTTAAGGGAAGCTATATCGTGGAAACTGAGGTTGTGCAAGTGTGTTGCACTATCTACAACTAAAGCAAAGTATGTTGCTCGTGCTAAAAATAGTGAGGAAATAGTATGGATGAAATAGTTCCTTCAAGAGCTTGGCTTGCATCAAAAAGAGTATGTGATCTATTGTGATAGTGAAGGTGTAATAGACTTAATAAAAAATATCATGTATCATCAAAGGATAAAGCATATCAACTTGAGATATCACTGAATTTGAGAAAAGATAGAAGATAGATCTATGCAAATCAAGAAGATCCATACAAGTGAGATTCCTTCAGATATATTAATCAAGGTGGTACCAAGGGACAAGTTTAAATTGTTCAAAGAACCTGTCGACATACACTCAAGCTAAAAGACTATTGTTACTCCTTTTGGTGAATGGGTCTGGAGAGGGAGATTGGTAGAGTCCATACCATTCAATGTAAAAGGAAAACAAAAAGAATAACAAAAAAGGCAAGTTGATATCATAACAAATTGCCAAAAATTACTGTGACAAAATGTTGCTAAAACTTATTTTGGGAACAAGTTGCAATAGTGCATATTGAGCAGCAACTAGCAATATCCAAACAAGTATTTTGATTGGTAGAAGTGTTGTCCATTTCTCCAATAAATAGAAAACATTAGCTCCCTCTTGAACATACAAATAAAAGAAGATCTTAATAGTTGTCAAGAGAATTTAACATACAGTGTTAGGAAAATAGCGTGTGAGAGAAAATAGAGAGTGTCAGGAGTATTATAGTCAGGTGAAAAAATCAAAAAAGGGTTATTTCTTTTGAGTATATAGCGGTTCTTGGAGTATTTACTCGAACTTTCAAAGTGTAAATTCCTCATTATACTAGATTATTTTTCTCTTCTCAGGCCCATAGTTTTTCCCTTATTTAGAAGGGTTTTCCACATTAAAATCTTGTACCATGTTATTCCTTTTAATTTTTGTTGATTTCCATATCTGTAGTGGATTTTATCCCCAAGATAGACCCAAAACCATTCATCAACCTCTAAATCTATTCAATTTTTACCAGTAAGTTTGTAAAAATAAATTTCTTCTTGTGTTCAGGTTTGTTACTATAGATTGACTAAAACCCATTCATCAACCTCCAAATCCATTTATTTTCTTCTAGTAAGTTTGTAAAAGAACATTAATAGAAGTACTTCAGGGAATTCACAAATTAACAATCTATGTTTAATCAATATTTGAGAAACACTTCTATTTTATATGATAGAAATCATTTATGTTTAACCAATTATCTGAAAAAATCTTGAATGTCAATTGATGGAAACAATACATATTATCTAAATATATTTAAATATTTCTTATTAAAATTTTCTTTATGAATTAATTTATTTTTTAAAAATAAAATTTAAAGATTTTAAAAATGGATATTGTTTTATAGGGAGAACCGTAGTTACATTCATTGGAGTAAGAGTTCGTCATAGAATAAAAGCAAAAATAAAGGAGGGATGTTCAGAGTTGGTCTAGAACACAACTAAGAAATGAAGACTCCTTGTCGTGTAAGTTTTGATGATAGTCAAATAAGATTATATTTATGGACATATTCTAGTTATGGTAAGTATTGTTTATTTCAATGTTAAGCAAGGAAAGAGTGTATCCATGATAAACAGGGAAAGGTTTAGGAGTCGGTTTTCCTACTCAACTAGGACATCATGATTCATCAGTAAAAGGAGAAGAACAAGATAATATTGACTCACATATTGTATATACAAAGATAGCATAACTTTTAAGCAGTTGGAATATATCAAGCAAGCATCCATTGAAGGTTCAAGAAGAACTCAGAGTTGAGTTATTTATTGATCACTATTATAGGTAGAGAGTCTTATGAATAGTGTCATAGTCTAGTCATTTAGTTTTAGCGATTCTATTGTGGTAGTCGGTGTAATTTAGTAGGTGAGGCTTGTAACAAGAAGTAGGTTTGGCTTCTTAAGGAGTATTGTTACTAGGAATTGTTATAGATAACTATTTATGTCTAGGTACTAGAGTTATCTCCTTTGATTACTGAGTTACAATTATAAAACTTGTTTAGTTTTGGTGAATTTGAGGTAGTGGTAGTTACTCCTTGAGAAATGATGGTTTTACACATAAATTGATTGTGAATTTACTCATTTCTCAAGTTATATCTGTAGGCATACAATATCCACGACCACTGCCAAATTAAGAATCGATCCAACCACCTATTCTACCCAGCGACCACCTCCACGAGCATATTGGGAACCACCCCTAACACTCTAGAAACCATCTCCAGATAGTGGCACCATTGTTCTAAGGGGTTGAACTATCTATGCTAAAGACCAAATCACCTCACGCTGGGGACACTCTTTGGAAAAATAACCAATGACTCTAGAGTTAAAGCACGCCTAGGTACCTTGCCCTTACAAGAGGGTACTGCTAACCCAGAATGACCACCATGACTTAAAGCCCCTAATTTTAAACCCTACAATGGTTGATCAATTCCATAACCACTAAAATCTCTATAATCAAGTTAACGTATATATAAATTTTGAAGCGATTATGAAGTAGAAATAGCAATATCCAATTGAGGTATTAGGTGAATATAATTAACACACTTGTTAGATAGCCAAAAGGTTCAATAACTAAAATTCTTACGGTTTCGTTGACAATCTAGCCTCAAGGATCATAGATCTAGCCTATCATAGTGGTAACAACTAGCAAGTACACCAAATCTACACATATCCATACCTAATTCTCCCATAGGTAGACATAATCCCATGATTCTCTCTATACCAAAGTTAAATTACGATTGTTTTGTAGTTTGCGGACTCGAGTTACTATTGACAAACACTTTCCCAAAACCAACTGCCCCCATTTTAAATCATGTTTTTTAATTTATTTGCACTTTGGGTGTTTTCTTAGTAAGATTTAAGACCCATAAGAATAAAATTCTAATTTCACTCCTTGTTGATTCGACCTCAACGAAAGTTGGGATATTGACAACAACCGCGCTCTACCAAATTGCATGGTATAGTTGAGCGTTATCAAAATGGCACCGTTGCAAGGAAATAATTTGGTGTATTGAGTTAGTCTAAAATTTTAGCCTACTTGCTTGAATTCAAACTTGTAAATATTTGAGTGTGATTTTCTTTTGTTTATTATGTTAGGTAGATTTTTGTTTTTGTTTACTTCTCACGATAGAATCTTGGAATGAATGTGAGTTTGATGGTTGGAAATCTTATCTTGATGATCCATGTCCATATTACGAAAGACCATACTTTTGGCGAGATTATAGGTATGCTTCTCGGGAAGAGGTGTGTGCACCATATTGATCCTATTGGGAGTATGATTGTTTTTTGTGTGGTGATCGAGATGGACATTAGAGTGATTGTCCAAATGCCCCTTCACCTCATTGTACTAACCCAAATGCTAGTTCTTCTTATGAGTTTGATAGGTCTTATTATGAGAATGATAAAGAACAATATACCGAATACAATAGTGTTGAAGCAATGCTTCAACTTATCTTGGATTAGGTGGAAACAATGTGGATAACATACATCTAATGCATCAAACCATGGGAGCATATAAAATGAAAATCAAAATGATATAAGAAATGGGTAATGAGTCCGACATCTCAAAAACCGTGAACATACCCACTCTACAAAATGAGGTTAAAGAAGAAAATATGTCACGCCACATAGATTATGGTGAGTTTGATATTGAAGAATTCTGGATAATTTCCCAACCAACCAAACCAAACGTACAAGATGATGCCTAAAATAAGGAAATGGTACTAGAGTCGAAAGAAGAAGCCAAGCAAATCCTTTGTGAAGGCTCTAATTCATTTATGGGTTAGAACTTTAAGAAGATTGCAACTTTAGAATTGGGAAGATGACCTTATTCAAACCAAATTTCGACATTATGCTTGGTGGATATGATGAAAGTCAAACTATCCATGCAAATGACGAACTTGGGAGGTGTGGTACAAAATTCTTATATTTTGGAGTTTGTCATTTTAAACGGGAGAAGTGACGTCCTCACTTGATGGCTAACAGGTGCAAAATTCAAAGTTTGACAAGTAGGTCTTTGATGCTCTCACCGATACCCAACGAGCCTATTCAAAATTTTGATGTAAAGCTAGGTAAAAAGTTCAAGTCTTCAAAGTGGCAAGATCGAACATGTATCCTTGTGCCCTCACATATGCCCCAAGTACCATAAAGATGTATTAATCTAATGCTGGGGCTCGCTTCAAATCCTCTAAGTGGAGACATAAATGATAATTAAAGAGGCATCATGTCGCGATGTTAAATCAAGCGCTAGATAAGAGGAAACCCATCATTTTCATGTTTACACTATTTATTTTTTAATAAGTCATAAAATCTTAGTGTTTTAAAGGTGTTTTGGACAGGTTTGAATCCAAAAACATAAGGAAACCAAGTTTAAGAAGTGTGGAAGCCCTGTAAAAAATAAGGCAAGATAGGTAAATAAACTGCCTCAAGGACCGCGATTACAGCCTGAGGATAGTGATCCCGATATCATAATTGCTCCAACTATGCAACGATTGTGATAGCTTCTCCAGCCTGCACCTTGGTTATCACTGCGATTTTAGGGAGACTTTTAAACCTTCTTATGCTTTCGTGTTATGTATTGAGGTCACTACAAGTCTTATAGTTAGGGGTATGGCACTACCCTTGGGTGTATTCATTGGCTTGCAGTACTCGAACTTAGTTCAAATAAAGCAGGGAAATTTTGTGAATCGATTGCTTTCATTGTTAATTTCTCTTTCGTTTAATAATGATGTTGGACAAGCCTCTACCTATGATAGATTGAGTGATGATATTCTTAAGAGAAACTCGTCGTGATAGATTTTTGAGTCATGATTTAGGGGAAGTCTGAGTGCCTGTAGCATCATAAAATGCAAGGGAAATTTAAGTACCTATGGAATTTAAGGATTTGGAATCTCACTTATATCTATGGTGAAGTCTGAGTAGCCATATGGTTTGCCCGTGTAGAAACTAAAATATGAGACGAAGGCTTATGTTGGTACTATAATTAGCAAATTGTGCATGGTGGAAATACAAATCAAGCATCCACCTCCATCCAAAAAATTTCAAAATTAAGTGCATGGATGTGAGCTACTGTGTATCAATACTTTTTCTCTTTTTGTGACTCCAAAATTTTATCTTGTAAAAAAAATTGGTAGATATTCCATTTTTATCTCTAGCGGTGGGGAAAATGAGCCTCCTTGATGAATTTGCATGCCATGTGAAGTGAGCTTATTTTGTCTAAATATCATGCTTACTTGTGTCATCTAGAACTTGTCCCTTTAGTCTCTCAAGGATAATTTTGATTATACTTGATTGGTGATATAATCCTATGCTATCTTTGTGAATTAGGAACTTACTCTAAGCCTAAATAGCCTACCCATACATAGAATAGGACCCTTATTTCCCAAATTCGAGCCTTCAAGCCTTTCTTTAACAACCATGTTACAAGTCGTGTACCATTCAAAAATTTGTCCCTCTCTTGAACCCGACCCTCCTTGAACATGAAAAATAAAAATTAAGGCTAATGCCTAACTTAGGGGTGGTAAGTTTAAAAGAGTTGGCTTTGGGCCATGGTGGTGTAAGTGGACGCCTTTGAGCCAAGTAATGAAAAATGTAAAGAAAGGACTGATTAAAAAAAAAATGAGGCATAGATTGCAAAAGATATAAGCGAAAGGATGTTTCCCTCAAAATGTTCTGAAAATTAAGGCTCTTAAATTAGGCATGTGTAAAGTGTGAAAACAAAAGAAGTGGTCCATATTCACTAGTTAATTGAAATTGTGTGATGTGGATATTCAAGGAGGGTAAATCCACTTTGTGCCTAAATGTTATCCTACCATTCCCCGAGCCTACGTTATAAAATCAAAAGCCCTTCAAGATCTCTAACCAAGTGTATTCATTGTAGTGAAGATTGAAAATAAAGGCAAGCCTATGGCATGGTACTTGTTTTCATCGAGAGTCTTTGGGAGAGAGAGAGTTTTGCACTTATATCCCTTGTTGCATATTTGGTAACTTGGTGTGTGGGATTTTACATATTGTGAGGAGGCATGTAAACATGTTGAGGTGGGTGATTTTGCCATCTCCCAAAAAATAAGGCCAAAAAAGTATAGTGGAGTTGAGGTAAAAGGTGAGTCACTTTTAGAATATTGATGATTGTTGTATGATTTCTCTTTAAAGTCTTTTGTACCTTTGAAAATTACATTTTTTGTTGAGGGGTGTGGTGGAAATAGTTTTGCCCATGTTCTAAAAGCTAAATTGTGGTATTAACTAATCTTGAAGTCATTATGATCATTGGATCATTCAATTTGGGCATAAATATGCATAGTCTGATGGTAAGAAGTAGTGTCGCTTGAGGAAAAACAAAGCATTAAGTTGGGGGTGTTGATGAGTGGTGAATTTACCGCTCATTTGCACTTATCATTCATGCATATTACTATGATTTGAAGACATAAATGAGACAACATTGTGATTAAATAAACTAATTTTCATATTTTACAGGCATACAGGTGATGAGATAGAAGGATGTGGAATTGAGGTGAAAAGGAACAAAGAGAAGAAGAAAAGTACACAGTTGAAGGACCATATACCAAACAAGGCTTAGTTACCATGATCGCAGTCAGAGGGCTGCAATCACGACCAATCAAGAAGGTCAGCAACTGCAATTGCGGTAGCCATGACCGCAGCAAATCGGTGCAATCTAAAAAATGTGGGATTAGGTCCAGGGGAAGTTTTGTAATTTTCAGCAGCCGACCCCAAATCCATTAAAAGCCTAAAACCCTTTCCCATTTTAAGCATTCTAGATTCTTGGAACATTTTGAAGTTGAAACCCTAAATTGGTCAAGAATTGTAATTTCATTTAGAGACTTTAAATTTAGTAATTTCTTGAAGAATGGATGCTTTGGAAAATCCTTATGGTATATTTTTCTCTTCTTTCATCGTGAGTAGCTAAATTTTATTATCTTGGGATTATGTTAAACTAAAGTGCAATTAGTTGTGAGTTGTGATATATTTGTGTATATGCTAGTTAGTTGATGATGGGCTCTATTATTGTTTGATTTAATTGGTTGGGATTATGGGTGAAAGCCCCAAATACCCAAAATGGGTTTGTGGGTGATAAATTTAAACTCTTGAAAGCTCAAACCAGCCTTGAAAGAGGGGTTTGTGTGAACTTTTGGAACCCACATCATCCTTGAAAGAGGGATGTAGGAACCAAGGAAATAGTAGACAATGAATGGTTTAAGTTTGCTAATCATCACCATCTTAGACATAAGAGTGATTATGAAGTTGAATATACCTTGGGTATTTTCATAGAAATAGCTATACCCAATTGAGTTATTAGGTGAATATAACACACTTGTTAGTTAACCGAAAGGTTTAATAAGTGAAATTCTTGAGTTTTTGTTGATAAGCTAGCCTCAAGGATTTTAGATCTAGCCTACCATAATGGTAACAACTAGAAAGTACACCAAATATACACATACCCATAACTAATTCTCCCTTAGGTAGACATAATCCTAAGATCTCTCTATACCAAAGTTAAATTACAATCATTGTGTAGTTTGCGGACTTGAGTTACTATTGACAAATACTTTTCCAAAACCAACCACCCCTATTTTAAATCATACTTTTTAATTTATTTACACTTTGGGTGTTTTCTTAGTAAGAGTTAAGACCCATAAGAATAAAATTCTAATTTCACTCCTTGTGGATTCGACCTCAACGAAAGTTGGAATATTGACAACGACCATCCTTTACCAAATTGCATGGTATAGGTAAGCGTTATCAAAATTTCAACGTTGCCTGGGAACAATTTGGTGTATTGAGTTAGTCTGAAATTTTAGCCTACTTGCTTGGATTCAGACTTGTAAATATTTGTGTGTGATTTTCTTTTGATTATTGTGTTAGGTAGATTTTTGTTTTTATTTACTTTTCACTATGGAATCTTAGAAGGAATGTGAGTTTGGTGGTTGGAAATCTTATCTTGATGATCCATGTGTATATTGTGAAGAACCACACTCTTGACGATATTATAGGTATGCTCCTCGGGAAGAGATGTGTGCACCATCAGGAAAGGAATAACTGGCTTAGTCATAATAAGGTGGAATATTTATCAAGAACTAGTTTTGACCATGCTCCTATGTTACTTACTTATGAAGAAAATAGTTCCATATATACGAATCATTCAAGTTTCTAAATTTTTTTACTAAACGTGAGTCTTTTATGAAGATTGTTAGACAAACTTGGTTTACTAATAGTTTTAAAAATCCATAGCTTTTAAGGAAAATATCAAAAGGGGAAATATTGTATTAACCAAATGGAGTAAAGATATTTATGGTGACAACTTCAAATAATTGATGATTAGAGAAAGTTGTTTGAAGAAGTGTCAAATCCTATTAATAGAATAGTTTGTAAAGGGCTCAAGATGAATTTAAAAGCTATATTCATTATGAAAAAATCTTTTGGCAATAAGAAAAGGGTATGATTGGTTAGAAAATGCGGATGGAAATACAAGATTTTTTATAGCATAGTAAAGGACAGAAGAAAAAGACTACATTTGAAGAGAATCTCGAATAGTTAGGGGTTTGGTTGGACGAAAAAGGTGATATAACTGTTAAATTTATTGAGTTTTAGCATAAGCAATATATACAAGAGAGGGATGCTACTGATTCTTCATTGTCGAGGCATATTCCTAGAACCATAAATGCAAATGAGAATTTAGAAATATGCAAGATTCCCAAATTAGATAAGGTAAAAAATTTATGTTTAATTTAAACGGAGACAGTGCTAGTGGTACTTATGGTTTGACCGATAGATTTACCAATGTATTTGGGATATTTTTGGGAATGATGTTTTAACAATAGTAAATTATTTATTTCAAGGTAACTCATATTCTAAGTCCATTACTCATTCTAATTTTGTTCTTTTACTTAAGAAAGAAAATGTATTATTTTTCTATAACTTGAGACCTATTAGTTTGAGTAACTTCATTAATAAGATCCTATCTAGAATTATTTATAACAAACTCGAGACTCTTCTTTCCACTTTGATTTATTGAAACCAATATGATTTTTTTGAAAGGTGGAAGCATTCTAAAAAATATACTACTGACTCAAAAGATTGTTACAGATATTAGGAAGAAGAGTAAGCCTGCTAATGTGGTTATTAAACTTCATATAGCAAAAGCTTATAATAGAGTATCTTGGTTTCTTCTAATGAAAGTTCTAAGAAGGATAAGCTTCTCAAATATTTTATTAACTTTTTATGGAGGTTGTTTTCTAACAATTGTACTCAATAGTGGTTAATGTCAATAATAGAATTTCTTTCAGTCAATCAGGGGATTAAAGCAAGGAGGTCTTCTTTCTTCTGCATTATATGTTCTGAGGTTTTATCAAGTCTTTGAATACTTTATTTGAAGACGTGTAGTTTATAAGGGTATGGCTTTATGATATTTTATTTTAATGAATGACCTTTGAAGGATTAAGGTAAAATAAATAATCAAGGATTGTTGGATAAATAGCAAAAAGTAAAAAGTATCAAAATTGCTGCCATAAAGGAAAAAAAAATATGCCACACCTTCAAGAATTAATTACAACATCTTGCACCAACAAAAAGGATTATCAAATTTTATACCAAGAATTAAAGGAGTTTCAGACTTCAAAGGAAAGAGGATTTTGGGTAGTTAAGGATCAATAGTATGATCTAACCTTATTCTTGGAAATCGAACATTTTGTATACCATTCCAAGGATCAAATCTCTTGGTTTGTTTTCTATTGTTAGATCTTCCAAATGGATAGAATCCCTATCTTTAGTATTTATAGGATGAAAGATTAAGAAAGACATGTACACTTGTGTTAAGCTTATCTAGCTTTTTGCTCTATTTTCATTAAGCAATGTATTCTTTAAAAGTTTACCATTCAAAAGAGAGGACAAAAACACATAGTTGGTAAGGATTTGTATCAAGTGAGAAAAGAAAATAAGAGTGTGAGGAAATGCCAAAAAGTTTTACTCAAATGTTGTAATATTTCATTCACCAAAAAAAGAGCTAGTAGAATCCTTGCAATCCAAGAGGACAAGAGTAAGACCTACTAAGGGTCCCAACCAGTATAAATATTTGGTTTCAAATTTACTTTCTTTAATTTCTATTTCAATACCTATATTGATTTTACTACATCATTTTAGAAGTCAACTAACCATAAAGTCTAGTCAACAATTCGACTAACAAACAGAAAAAAGTAATTCACTCCTCTTACTCTTTCAATTGGTAGTAGAGCCTGGACTCACATACATTTTCCTAAAAACAAAGTGAGTAATGACCATGGCCCAAGCTATTGCTGGAACATTATTCTCATAAGGTACTTGATGTCTCCTAAACTACACCTCGTTGTGAAGTATAAATGGTCATTGTCAAATATAGAACCCAACCAAGGTTAGGGTTTATCCCATAGAGAATAAGTAAGAATATCCATCAATGTGTAGTTGATGTAATCAATAATAATTTCTAAGGAAAGAGGGGGATTTTGTAATTAATTAATTTAGTGGTAATAGTTTTTTAGTTTTTTGATTTGTAATCAGTAAGAGAAAGGCACCAGGACTGTGTTTCCTATAACTTCTTGACTCCACAAGTCCTTTGTATTGGCAATCTATTCTGATTCATTTCATGCAAAATCTAAAAATATAGGTTAATCTAAACATCTATCGACCTTGATTAGATGAATATTACTCTTATTTTATTAGTCTTTGGGTGTTGCACTTCTAATTCTTGTTCTTGATCTTAGATTAACTCTCCCTACTATAGCTTAAGTTATTATAATAAGATTGCAGCTTCAAATTTCTGTTGTTATTGTCTTTTGCTAATATCTACTTCTATCTCAAACAAGTCTAGAATTCATGCAAGTTCTAACATGCACACCCATTAGAAAATAATCATAACATAGCAAATACCAATACATGCAAGCACACCGATCTAGAATTACTATGTACTTAACCTACTTTGTTAATTCAGCATAGTTCCCACAATCCTAGTTGTGGTGTTTAGCTACTCATACTTGCGTGAACACAAGAATAAATCTGATAAGAAGACATAGCCATTCACTTACAATAATGGGAAAATAAACTCCAAGATCTCACCTTAAATAAAACACCTAGAATTTGATGTTTACGATTCAAAGCCCGAGAATGTGCCTTAGAATATTACAATAATGTAATAAAATGTAAATTCGTACAAAAAAAGGAACAAGAGTATTTATAGACAAAAGTAAAACCTATCCTAAATAGAAAAGAAAATCTGAGTCGGTCATCTCGGATGAGTGGAAGGTATGATTGTGATTTGATACCACAATCTTTCTTTGGTGCTTGTGGTTTTGTTATGGACTTTGTAACCTTCAGTTCTATTCTAGTGAAAAGCATGATTTTATGACTTCTGCCTACGACTATATAATGTGGTCTTCTAATCCTCCTACTTTTCAACTCTTGCACACTTTACTTTTGGCATTCACTATGTAATACCCTACAAGATTTTAGATGAATTTCCAACTATTCATACCATGTTTAAAGGCCCCAGAGCTATTATTTCACACTAAGTGAAAGTGACATGGCCACTTTAACATCCCAAGATTTTGAACATTTTATTTTTTGCCTTTCCGTGTTCAAAACATTAATTTATGAGTCAAAATATGATTAGGGATGTTAAAAGGGTTATTCGAGAGAGTTTTGGAATTTTTGGAAAAGATTCAAGGTGTTTTTGGACCATGGAGGCTATAAGCCTCTGCTATTTCACTGTGTCATAGAGGATAGTCTCCGTAATAAGCAACTTGTCACAGAAGATATTCTCCATGATACGCAGTGTGTCACTGAAGCTAGCCTCTACGTAGCCATCGTTCTATGCTACAGTGTAAAATCTTGCAGTTTTCATTAAGGGGCGAGGGGCATTTTCATCTTTTTTTTCCTCTCCCTAAGAACCCAACTCACGACTTAAAACCCAAGAGGGGCATTATTTTCCCCATTCATCATTAGTTAATGACACTCAATATCCTCCCATTCTCAAGAACATACACAAATCAAAAGCTTCTTCCAAGAATTCATTATCCAAGGTCTCAATTCCAAGCTTTCTTCAAAATTCAAGCAACTCATGTATGTGAGATATTCATCAGTGGATTCCTTTCATCCATTGATTGCCAAGAATCCCTTGCTTTTTAATTATAAACCCTTTTTCCCTCTTTTTACAAAAATTGCAATGTCAAGTATGAATTTACTCACTTTTCTCTTAATAGTTTTGAATTCAAACCATGACAATATGTTTCCCCCATGTGAATTATGTTCTTACATGCTTTATAAACGTAGTCACCCATATCATTTTCAGTTGACACCATGTTAATTTATTAATTTATGAATTAAACCATGTGAGCATATTGTTCTCATAAGATTAACTTATTCCCATACTCATAATCATGGATTTCATTAGTTTTGTGAAATATACTATTTTTGGGTCTACGAATCATGAACTTTCTTACAATATTATGATGATGCTACTGTATTTAATGTATTATTCAGTGTTGGTGGGTTATAAACACCCAATACAAGATGTTTATGCATGCTTCCGATTTTAAGTAACAAGTCAGTCAGATTATGATTTTACCAACATATTCAGATTTTCATGTTCATGTTGAGCAATTATCAATTATGAGTCATGTTAACTTTGATCAGTACTACTGTTAGTTTAGTAGGGAGTAGGATCTAGAATTGAGCGAACCTAAGGATGAAGGCTGAGACCTTTAGTAGAAGTTCCTAAGTTTTAGAACTATGTAGCCAACGTAGGTTATGAGATGTCACCAACCAGTAGAGGAATGACAATCTATTAGGGGTCACCCTCTAGTAGAGGACTAGAACCCTAGTCCTTTGAGACACCAGTTTAGTGGATCTACACAACCAGTGTTAGTACCCTTGGCAAGGTACTAACACCCTTCTAACTAGGGTTACAGGTTCGACCCTGATAATCTCAGATTGGGGCTTGTTAGTTATATGATAGCTCCCACATATTTAATTCAGTATTCAGGTTATATCAGCTCAGGTTTGCAGGACCAAATGTTAAGTTTATCAGTTATTTAGTCAGTCAATTTTGCAGATTATTTCAGTGCATGCTTTAATTGGTCTTTCTTTTGTTGTACATGTTTATGCATTCATGCTCAGTATCTATATGCACTTCAAATAGTCCTTACCTCACGTACCATTATGTTAAAAGTATAGACCGCATACTCTCTTCTGTACTATGTTGTTTTATAATATTGGTTTGGATGCTCAGTTCCCCGATCGCCCTTAGTCGGTTTAGTGCCACTCAATAGCAATTATGGAAAGTCCTTATCCATTGAGGAAAAGTTATTTTTAGTTTTTCTCTATACTTCCTTTATTTAAGTCAGTCGAAGTTAGTTTTGGGTTTGTCCTATCAACTCCTCATGCTTTAGAGGTTTTTAAATATTCATAATTGTTTTCAGTTTCATCAGTAGTTCAGACACACTAGGTAGTGTTTTCGTATTACATCTTAACCTAATTTCTCATCTATTTAGATTCCACATATGATATTTTATTATTACCTTATTTAGTGCTCAAAATAGATACCAGTTCATGTGTTAGATTGGGGTTACTTATGGCCTTAAGCATCGTGTTACGACCAGAGGATAGTCTCGGGTTGTGACAAACATGGTATTAGATATTAAGGCTTCAAAGTGTCTTAGGGTGTCTAAAAGATGCATTGAGTAGAGTGTTGTGCATGGGTGAAACGCACCACACCTATGGGTAAGAGGCTATGAGAAGTTTTAGGAAAATTTTGCCTTCTTACAAGATTCATAGTGTGTGAAGGAGCATAAGCTCTATTGAATTCCTTTTTCTAACTAGTCCTTCATTCATTTATAGAAAATGCCACCTAGAAGAAATAATGGAAGAAGAAACTGGGATCAGCCTGCACCACCACCTATTCAAGAAGACCCTCTGAACAAACATGTTTCCCATTCTGAATTCAGGACTGCTTTTACTATTTTGGCCCAGACTATGGCTTCTTAGAATAACCAGCAGGCTATTGCCCCAGTCAATCCATTAGTGAACACGATAGAAGCTAGGATCTGAGACTTTACTCAGATGAATCCTCCATTGTTTTTTGGATCCAAGTTAGAGAAGGATCCACAAGAGTTTCTGGATGGTGTGAAAAAAATGACATATATTATAGGTGTTACTACTAGTTAGAGCACCGACTTGGCCAACTACCAATTGAAAGGAGTGGATCATACTTGGTTCAAGTAGTGGAAAAAGGACAGAGGTTTTGAGGAAGGACCTATTAAGTGGGAGGAGTTTGCTATGACTTTCTTAGACAAATTCTTTCCACTTAAGTTGAGGGAGGCCAAGGTGCAGGAGTTTATAAATCTGAAGTAGACTAACATAAGTGTAAAGGAGTACTCACTCAATTTTATCCAGTTGGCATGCTCTGACTATAGTGGCTGATTCTAGGGCCAGAATGAGTAAGTTTGTGTCTGGTGTGTCAGATTATGTAGTCAAGGAGTGTAGAACAACTATGTTGATTAAGGAAATTGACCTTTCAAGGCTGATAGATCATGCTCAGTAAATTGATGAGTAGAAGCTCAAGGAAAAGAAAAGGGAGAATAAGAAGGTCAGAACCGATAGCTTTAACTTCTTACAGCTATGGTCTGATGGTGGGAATCATTCTCAATTCTACAAAAATATTTCAGCTCCAGCCCCATCTTCAGCTAATTTGCCAATGCTTAAGTTCAGGCAAGATAATCGGGATAATGCACTAGGCTCTATGTCCCAGGGTAGCGTGAATAATGGTCACACTAATCTTTTTTATTAGAGATATGGTAAGAACCATTAGAAAGAGTGTCGGGCAGATAGTTATGTGTGTTTCAAATGTGGAAAAATAGGCCATAGGATCAGAGACTACCCAGTGGTTACCCAGAAGGGAAAGGATTTTTGTCAACAGTGCCAGTCCAACCTTTTATCAGCTCTAGCGGGTCACCCAACTCAGCAGGGCACCACCTCTAGTGCCACCAGTGGGCAGCACTAGAATCGACTTTATGCTCTCCAGACTCTATAAGATCATAAAATTTCCCCTGATGTAGTTATGGGTACGTTAAAAGTCTTCCACCTTCATATTTATGCATCAATAGACCTTGGAGATTCACTTTCTTTATTGACTCCTTATATAGCTGTAGACTTTGGTGTTAGTCCTGATATATTAGTAGAGCCCTTCTCAGTGTCTACCCTAGTGGGTAGCTCTATTATAGCTAAATGATTATACAGAAATGGCACGACCCGACTAGGAGCCATGTCGTAATGGGTATCTCAAGTCCATCTAGGACCGAAGACCACTCCCGATACCCAACCCAACCATCCAGCATATACCTTAAGTCGGATGAATTTTGAACATATAACAAGATAACGTGTAATAGCACTAGTCCACACTTTGGGATAGGTCTATAACCAAGACCGACCCAAATGAGCCCAATCATCCCAAATCCAACCAATAACTATAACCAACCAAAACCATAAGCCAAAACTAAAAATAACTTGACCAAGTTCCATAACAAAATATAAAAGGATGGAAAGATAAGAAATTTAGTCCAACAGTTTCATCCCCAATACCAATGCCAATACTAAAGCTGACACCAATACCATTCTCGACCATACTAATCCATAGTAGTTCCACAAAATCCTCTAACCAAAGAAAAAATAAAATTCAGTTGGGATATGCCCCCAACCTTAGCCAAAACCAATATCCATAAATAAACCAAAGTATATGAAAATGTCCATAACATAAAATGGAGCCTTTCGGAAAGATGGAAGCTCACAACTTCAATCCAAAACCCGATCCTAAAATTCAAGCACTATGCAGGAGGAGTAGGACGGCTGGTTCCTACATCACGTAGGTATACAACTACTCTAAGACAAGTTAGAGGGTAAATGTTCGCATGAACTCGAGATAAGGATAAAATAATGTCATCCAGTAAAACCAAGTAAACCAACCATATGCATAAAAACTATACATATATAAATAACCATGTCAGGAAAGGGAATTATGTTTAGCATGCATTTAAAACTATTAACATGAGTATGTGTAGCTTAACCATCCTAAAACCAACCATGGGCTATATGGGTCCAGTGTAACCCCATGAACGGGCCCTGATACATATAGCTACATGAACCGGAGATACCATAAAAGTAGGGGATTCCCAAGTACCCTTCGCTCACCATGATACATATGTATAGTGTACTTTGAGAATTCCCATGTACCTTATAGTATCATATATGGTCTCCATTACCATCACCTTATGTTGGCAAACATGAGTTTCCAGTGTTCGTTTATTAAACTCCCACTGTAATATCTCGTAATATTCTTAGATCGATTCAGCTCCTTGTTTAATGCATAAGGGGCTTAAGTCTTGAAATTTTCATTAAGTGTTGGGAGCTTAGTCATTTTCAAGACCCCTAAACTTTGAGGATTTTTATTTTGGTCTTCCTGACCCCGAGACATTGGTTTTTGAGTTAATTCATGTTTAGGGATATATGAAGTATGCCTCGAAAGAGTTTTAAATTTTTCAGACAAGGTTTGAGGCATGTTTGGATCACATAAATATTCAGTCTCTATGATAAGCCCGTGTCGCGATAGCTAGTATCGACCTCATACTAATCGTGTTGCGGTGAGTGAATTCTATGATCACGATAACACAGCATTACGGTGAGGCTGTTGCATCCAGTTCTTGATTTAAATAATTGAAGGGCAATTGGGTTATTTATCCATCGACCCAAATTGTCCATAACACGACTTGGGGAATCTTTTAGGGCATTATTTGCCCTTCTTCTCAAAATCACTCTCAAGAAAACCCTCCCATTTCCCCAAGAACAAATTCAACTTTTTTCCTCCAAGAATTTAAGCTCCCCAAGTTTAAGAACCTTCAAGAAAGCATCAAGAATAGAGTTTCTTTCCCAAGTTAAGAGGATTAAGGTATGTGGGATGTTCATCCATAGGTCTCTTTCACCCATGGAGCCCAAAAAACCCCTTTTGGTTTAATTTACGAGTTTATCCATGTCCAACATACAATAAGTCCATGAATCTCTTGTTAATTCAATTACAAGTTAATGCTTTGAGTGTTGCAATTCCCATGTCACGCTCAACTGTTGTTTCCTCATGTTTAGTAATTTTCATGTTCAAATTCATGCTTCCCACATGTTTGATGAAATGTATATGTTTTGGGTCTTTGAACCATGATTACATACTTCAGTATTTCAAGTTTGATATTGTATTTTCTTTTCAGTCATTCAGTAATGGCAGGTTATGAACACCTGTTGCCTATGTGTTTTACATGATTTTCATTTTCAAGTAACAAGTCAGTCAAATCATGATTTTAGTATCATATTCAGAACACCATAATCATGTTGAGAATTATCAGTTTATATGTTATAATTACCTCAGAATTCCTGTGCACTGTTATTTTTAGAATACCATGCTTATCAATTATCAGTGCATGCACCAATTAGTATTTAAGTGTCATTCAGTTGGGAGTAGGATTTAGCACTGAGTGAGAAGTGTTTGATCAGTACATCCTACTTCCCCTAAAACTTCGTGCCACTGTAGTTTTATGTTTAGGGGCCTCGCCAGAGAGTGTTTCTCCTTGCACGATATGGGCTCATTTTAGTGATCACACCAGTTCAGATTTTACATTGATGGCAAAGATAGAACAAATCTCTTCAATGTGGGTTAGACATTATACTCTGATAGCTCATATAGTTTATGTCGGTTACATGATAGCTCCCACAGTTTTAGTCAGTATTTCAGTGTATCTCATTTTAGGTTTGCTTGACCAGGTGTACAGATTATCAGTTAATCAATTATACAGATTTTAGTCTTTCTGATTATAGATTTATCTCAGAAATATATTTATACTTGGTCTTGCATTCTCATATATTACATGTTCATGCATTCATGTTCAGTTACCCATACATTTCAGCCAGCCCTCATCGCATATACCAGTACATTCAAAGTACTGACTGCATATTATTCTTTGCACTATGTTGTCTTATAATGTAGGTTTGGACACACAGTTTTCCGACCTTTCTTAGACAGCTCAGCATTACTCAGTAGTAGTAGTGGTAAGTCCTCATCCATCGAGGGCGTGATATATTTTTCCCAGTTACTTTAGTATTCTTTATGTTCAATCAGTCAAAGTTAGTTGGGGGCTTGTCCCATCAACTTCTCAGGTAGTTAAAGGCTTTCAGATAATCAGTTAGACAGTTAGTCAGTTCTTTTAGTATTATCAGTTGCTCAGACAGATAGTTTGATTCCCAGTATTCTATCAGATATTTTATACATGTTCTTATTATGTATTTCAGTATTCAGTTTTACAGTAACTTGTTAGTTTATTTTCTGCTCATGTATTATATTACTACTTTACTTAGTGTTTACAGCAGGTACCAACTCATGGGGTAGCTTGTGACCTTGATGGTCGTAATCACCGTTGTCATGACTAAGGGGTAGCCTCGGGTCATGACAAAACTTGGTATCATAGCCTAAGGTCTTATAGTGTCCTAGGGAGTCTGAAAGCCCTGTTGATTAGAGTCTTGTGTATGGATGTGAAGCGCGCCACACTTGCTCTAACCTTTTTGAAAGCATACACCATAGCAAGTAGCTCCTTCTCAGTGATAGTGTAATTTTTTTTAGCTCCATTCAATGCTTTACTTGCATAGTATATCATGTGGAAGAACTTCTCTTTCTTCTGCCCAAGAACTATACCAAGGGCCACCCCACTTGTATCACACATTAGCTCAAAGGATCTACACCAATCAGGTGCAACCATGATATATGTTTCTACTAATTTCTCTTTAAGTCATTTGAATTACTTCAGACACTCCTCATTCCACTAAAATTTAACCTCCTTTTCAAACAATCTGCATAAAGGATTGACAATTTTGGAGGTCCTTGATGAACCTCTTATAGAATCCCGCATGGCCCAAGAAACTCCACACTTCTTTCACTGAGATAGGTGGTGGTAACTTTTATATCACTTAAATTTTAGCTCTGTCCACTTAGATCCCTTTTTTTGAATTCTTGAGGCCTAACACTATGCCTTTCTTAACCATAAAATGGCATTTCTCCCAATTAAGTTCTACATTAAACTCCTCACATCGCTATAATGCATTTCTCAAATTGGTCAAGCAATCATCGAATGAATCTACAATTACCAAAAAATCATCCATGAATACTTTTAAAGTGTTCTCAACCATATTAGAGAAAATAGACATCATACAGCTTTAAAACATAGCAGGAGCGTTGCATAACCCAAATGACATCCGTTAGAAGGAAAAATTCCCATATGGGCAATTAAATGTAGTATTCTCTCAATCCACAGCTGTAATGTAGATTTAGTTGTACCCGAAGTAACCATCCAAAATATAGTACCACCCCTTCCACCTAATCTATCCAATATTTCATCTATAAAGGGCATTAGGAAATAGTCTCGGGGTGTCCTCGATTTTAAATTTCTATAATACATACACACTCTCCACCCAGTCACCGACCTAAGAGAAATCAATTCATTTTTTTCATTTGCTACCATAGTTATTTCTTTGGCATGGGCTCACCAATAAGATGTCTGAGATTGGGTACACCACTCCTGCATCAAGCCATTTAATTATCACCTTCTTTAACACCTCTTGCATAGATGGGTTAATCATCCTCTAATATCTGATAACTGGTGTACAATCTTTCTCCAACTGAATTTTATGTGTGCATATGCGTCTTTTCGATCCGGAGCCGGCTGGTAATGGACCTACTTGGATAGGGTTGGTCGAGAATTTCATTACCTAAGTACGTGGAAAAACATAGAAAGACTGCTGCCTCGCTTCCAGCCTAGCTCGACCCAAGCAATTCCCAAAAGTCCCTGAAAAGGAGGTGATCCAGCCGCAGTTTCCAGGGAGAAAAGAGAGGGAATGAAAATGCTTTTTGATCTTCTTGGTTCACCGTCTATCTTTATCTGGGATTGGTCAATCCTTCTGCTTATGCTTATGGGCTTAGGAATAGACCGACCATAGAACCCTGTTCAATAAGTGGAACGCATTAGCTGTCCCCTGAAGATGGCACAGAAAGACAAAAAGAGCAAAATCGAACTATGAGGGAGAAGAATCTGCAATCTGTATTTAGTTTGTATATTCTCATGGCATGACACCTTTCGCTCATCCATTCCGCCCGTCCAGACGCGGCTCAAACGAGGAAAAGGCCTTTTCACGAGAATGGAATCCGTTTGGAACCCTATACAAGGGGCTGCTTGCTGCTCGCGCTAGCAGAATACCGATGATGTCAGTAATTGTCCACCCTATAGCCCTATTATACCTTTTAAATAGTGATACAAGAGCTTCAACCTGCTGCTCCACCAAATCAACTACAAGAGTCATTAGCAATGTACTGCTCTCTCCCAAGAACACATATCGAAGATGACCTAGTAACTCTTTTAACTCAAGCACAGGTGTTTCTTAGATAGATTTACATACGGTGTTGGTCAATTCTTCAAGTCTAAGTCTTACTCTTTTAAAGCAAATGAGTATGATCCCATTTCAATCAAAGCACATGTTGTCTCATCATACTCCTCAATTCCATCACTATCAAAGTTCATCAATACTGCTGCTAGAGTCTCAACCGTAAATTTCTCTTCAACGGGTATCATCAACTCATCCTCATCGACAATATCAATGACTGAAACTATATTAATCTTCTGGGTTGCTTCATAGACTGACAAATATCAAAATTTACTTCTTCATTATTGAGTCTGAATTTCAGCTCATTCTACCCTATATCTACTAACACTCTCCCAATGGCTAAAAATGGTCTACCCAAAATTATAGGTACTTCAAAATCAATTTCACAACTAAGAATTACAAAGTCTGTGAGGAATATGAAATTACCCACTTTGACTAGCACATCATAAAGAATACTGATTGATTTCTTAATAGAACGATTTTCCATCAACAACCACATAGATGTTGCTTAGGAGTTCCTAAACCCAACTACTGATAAATCACTAGTGGCATGAGGTTGATAATTGCTCCTAGATTGCAAAGTGCTTTGATAAAACTGAAGGCCCAAATTGTACATAGTATCGTGAATTCTCCTGGATCGAATTGCTTTTGAACCAGTGATCTTGTGGCAATGGCAGTATTGATAAAGTTATATACTAACTCATAGCTTATTGTTCTTTTCTCCATAACCAGATCTTTCATGAATTTTTTTACCTTGGAATTTTCTCTAAAGCCTCAATCGATGGTATATTCATCGATAATTATTTCAACATTGCGATGAACTTGCTAAACTTCCCATCTTCTTCCTTCTTCGTCCAATGTGGAAATAGAGAAGGTGGCCTAAGAACTTTTGATAGAGGTGCCTCCACCCCTTTTCCTTTTCTATGGCTCTCACATTATCAACTTTCTGCTCAGATAGTTGCTCCACAATAATGCTCTTTTTGCCCAACCGTCCTATCTTATAAGACACTGCTATTTTACTGTCTATCACCTTATCATTAATCATCACCTCATCTTCAGACACAACATCATCGCCCTGAGGATGCACCAACAAATTTGGATACAATAAAATGTTTCTACTCCTCGTGGTAAAAGTCATACATGAGTCATTATTTCTTAGATTCTGTATTGTATTACTCGATAACGTTCTACTTTTTCTTTAATTAAAAGCATCCTACAATTGATCATTTGTTGTTCCAAATTCTTAATAGAGGTAGAATAAAAATGCACCAACTGACTCATAGCTGATAGACCATTTCTCATTTTCTTGACACATGCTTTAGTCGACTCTACCTCTTTAAGAAAGTTAGCTATCATGTCTTTCATAGACATCTTTCCTAAATTATTAATAACATTACTGTGGTTCCCCGATGGCACATACAATCTGCTTTGAACACCTTTGATTTTCTAGTTTCCTTAGTCACGATCTCCATAACCAGCTTTATCATAATAGTTCTCCCTTTGATAATTCCAACCTTGATTTTCTTGGACACTATCCAGAAACCCCCTATTTATTCAAGTAATTTTCTTCTTCTTTAGAATCAGATTTGGTTGCCCTATAATGAGATACAACTTCTTTGACCTTCTCCACATTACCTGATAAAAAATGTTTAGTGAGCAAGTTTACTTGTTTTTCATATGAGCCATATCCTGGTCACGTTCTTCTTCTCTTCAGCATTGCTTCGCCGACATCCCAACAAAATAAGTATTGCTTGCTACCTTAGAATCCATAGTATGCAAAGCTTTACATGTCTTTATAGGACTATCCAAGATCTTAGTTGCCTCAAAAAAGGTACAATCCATAAAATCTCCAAATGTTGCATTGTCCACCGTTGGCTTTGTGTTTGAATTCAAAGCCCTATAAAATGTCTCCATCAAGTGCTCATCAGTCAACTTATGAATTGGGCATTGAATAAACTTCTTCTTAAATCTCATCCTTATTTTTGAAGGGCCTTATTAGGCAATTGCCTAAAATTACTAATCTCATCCCTCAGTTGTAACATCCCAAAGGCAAAAAGAACCTTTCTAGGAAAGCTTCTCTGAATTACCTCTAGTTCGTTATAGAATTGGGTGTTAGTTTAGTTAGCCAAAAAGTTGCCTCTTCAGACAGAGATAGCGAGAAAAACCTCAAACGGATAGCGTTCTGTCCAACTCCTAGGTAGTAAAAGGCTTACAAATGTTAACAAATTTCACCTAGTACATGTTTGGATCATCATAGGGTAGTCCACCAAACAACCCTTTTAAGTTGAGCAGTTGAATCATTATGCTAATAATGTTGAACTTCATACTAGGAGCCAATGGGGGTAGCACAATCGCTCTAGGAGTACTAGCACCATCCAAATCATCATCATCATCATCTATGGCAAGCTGATCCATGAAATATTGGCATCCTCTCCTTTGTGCTTGTTGATTTTAATTTGTTAGTGCAATATTGTTAGCCCATCGCCTATTCAACGAATTATTTAACTCATCATATCCTAAATCCTTATCATCCTCATTGTGCATATGACCGGTTGCATCGATATTTTGTTGGTTCAATTGGGTGGCAACTAGTGCCTCTTGTGATGCTTCAACATTTCTTCTCAAAGTTCAGGATTGTAAGGTAATAGAGGCCCACCTCATCGACGAGGTCGTGGCATGCACAATCAATAGCCTGCAAACAAAAGAACAACAAATGAAAATAAAATTAGGAAACTAAACTAAGAGTCAGTTAATGCACATAAATTTAATTGAGAACCGCATTCCCTGACAACGCTGCCAAAATTTGACACGCCCAAACTATAACTCCTCAAAAAGAGTGTAAGCAGTCATTGTTAAATATACCACCCAAAAAGGTTGGGCTCGAATCACATAGGGAATAATGTGCTAATTAAGTTGTATGTAGATTAATCGACTTTTAATCATAACGGATTAGAGGGTTTTGGTTGAAATGTTAATTGAGTAATTTTAGTTTATTCAAGACTAATGTTTTTTTACAACGTGTTAACAATAGAGAAATAGTAAACTCGTTTGTGTTTGCTTTGGTGTTTCAATTCTTTTCGAGCTATAAGGTATGTGAATTCATACTTAAACTTGTGATTATAGAGAAATTTACATAAAATCTCCATCCAAGTGCTTCCCAACCTTCAAAGATGGATTCACTTTAATTTTCTAAAACTTAAAGTGATAACATAACATATTCTCCAAGAGATTAATCTATCTATGGAATTAATCTATATAGAGGTTAAGAACTTTAATTTCTTATCACTATTCTCTTTTCCCAATAGTAACTTCTCCATTCACGCAAGTTATGTTTTAAGGCACATTCTCAATTTTGTGACCATGAGAATTCATTAAAATGAAGAGAATGTAATATAATCACAATTTCAATATAAACTCAACAACCTATAACCTAGAATTGAAATCCCACCAAGGATTCCATAATTCTATTTATGGAGTTTTAGCCACTCATGATTAGAAGATAGATGGAAAATGTTTAATTTCATAAATTGCAAGTTGAAATTACAATGAAAAGAAATCAGAATTTCAAATCCAAATTCAAAATCTCAAGCAATGTGTTCTTCAGTTCCAAACTTGTTTCTAAGCAAAACTTATGTTACAAATTCAACAACTAGTCAAAATATGGCTATTCTAACCCTAAGCTGGGTATTTATAGGCCCCAGTAAACATGGGATTTAAAATTCAAATTAGGCTGCCATGCTAATGCGGACGGTTCGATTGACAACCCATCAGGAGGATGACAGTTCGCCGTCTGAACCATCTCTGCTTATGCAAAAAAGCTCTGCCCAGTACTGAACTAGACGGTGTCTATGACGGTCCATCGCTGGTTCAACAATCCGTCGCCCCTCTCATCCCCTACATGTATGTTTCCATGCATCCTGTTTAACTATGATGAATAAGGTGATGGTCCATTGTAGCCTCGACGATCTGTCAATTGGACTATCACCCAATTCCAGTTGTCCTCTTCTTTGCTTAGTGGAGACGGATGGTCTATCAGTTCATAGGGGCACTAATGGTATGTCGGTATCCCCGTCGCAAGTCTCTTTAGATTGAAGTTTTTAAATTTCTTTCCCTCGAGCTTGATTCCTGGGAACAAGCATAATACATATCAAATAACACTAACTCTTGCTAGAATACATGCAATTATCCTTTTTTGAAGATGAAAATGTACCATCATGTGCTAGTATATCAATCATGTAGAGTGAATATGGATAAAAAAATTAAGGTGAGATCGTGGTATTTGGAGTATTCCTATTTTCCCTCATATTGATTAGACTGATCTCTATTTTGAATTCAGATATATCTTTGTATATGTATTTATTCTGTATTTCACTTTGTACTCTGATTGTATTAGATGCTCTTGTACTAGCTTCACCAGATCTTATGGTTACATTCTCTATTAGTTTTTTTCTTAAATTCATTAATGTTATTTTCTCCATTTCCCTTGATAGTCTGTTACTAGTAATTTCAGACTATGGTTGGCTTACCTACTAATGAATTATGGTAGGTGCCATTATGACTTGAGTAATTGAGTCATGATATACCAATACTCAAGATAAACATAACTTATCTAATCTACAACTCAATTACCTCCCATCTTTCATCTTAACTCTTAGCCATCACTGTACCACTCCATTAGTCTAACTGAGCAAGAATTCATACATCAACATCACCTTTACTAGCATTTATTTCACTTAAATACAATACACACAAGCATAATCAACCTAACTTACTTATCAGTTTAACACACATAAAGAACAACAAAGCAACATCAATAACAACAGAGCACCTCATTGAAGAATATAATCTCATTCACAGAGCTCTACTACTAGTTTTTATCCATCTAAACACCTCGCTTCAGGCTTAGACATGAAATCTACTATTAGTCAATGTTATCCATATATTTTCTAACACAGGTCTACTACTCAGTTAAACCTAGCCTACCTAGGTGCCAAACAACTTCTATGGAGGCATGAACTTGCAATCCTGACTCTATTCGAGCAATCTCCCTCGTGAATACTATAAGACAATGTCTGGTTTGACCCATTTTAAGCGTACTCCTTCTTTTTCATTGCTCCAGAGCCTTGAGACAACTTTAAGCGATTCTTAGAACAAAGCCTCGTTCTGGTTTACAATTGTTTACAAATAAAAGGAAAAAGGAATTTTTAAACTTAGGTGGACTATTTTAGATCCCCCGCTATAGTGATCGTTAAGACCTTACCACAACGCTACTGTAGCGGAATGATGTCAGTCCGTCTAAAATATTTCTACTCTAGATTTATTCAACTAAGTTTTTTATAAAACTTTTTCAAAGATTTCAAAGGAATTCTCATGTCTCATGCCCTTTGTATACAATGATTTTAGTAACTAACAAAATGGGTCTACAGTCTTAGCTGCTTCCTTTTTACTATATGTTCTCCATAACTCTTTGTTGAGTTCTTTAACTCCTCTTACTGGGATATCTGGTGTCAAGAATTTCTATATTTTAGAAAGACCGTGTTTTTGGAGAAAATTAAGTGTAGGGTGACAAATAAGTTTTAAAATTAAAATTGGTGACAACTTTGACCAACTCAAGTCAAATTCTTTTTAATTAGTGATTAAGGTAAATTGGGGTGTTAAATATAATTTTTCAAACTCTTTAAACTTTTCAAAAGTCCTCAGCTTCAAATTTTAAATTTTAGAATTTCCCTCCTTTTCTTATCTTTTAATCTTTCTTCTTTTTTTTCTTTCTCTCTTCAAATTTCTTTCTCGCCATCTTTTTCTTATTATTTTTTCTCTCTCTCTAGATTTTCCTCTTCTTCTATCTTCTCTTCTTTTTTTTTCTTTCTCTTTTCATTTCGTTTTTCTTTCTTTTTTAATCTTCATAGACTATTTTTAAAAAAAAATAAGAAGTTTGAAAAGAAAATTTAAGAAATAATTCAACAACTACGAGAGTTGCTTCAGCAACTTCTATAGTTGCTACAACAACTTTTACTATTGCTGCAGCAACTTTTATCGTTGCTACAACAACTTCAATACTTAATTTCTAAAAAAGATGTGGTTGGAGGAGGAGTCCACGAAAAAGTGATATTTATGATAAAAAAGAAGGTGGTAGTGCTGGTGGTGACGCCGAATGAGAAAATGGCATTTGTTGCGGTGTTAATAGCAACGGTGGTGGAGGAGAAAGAAAAAAATAGGTAATAGTTATGTAGAAGGAGGAAATAATGATGAATCTGGAAGAGGTGACAATGGTAGCGATAGTGATAGTGGAGGAAGAGGAGGCGACGACGGCGGCGACAACAAAAAGGGTGTGGAGAAGGAGTGGTGGTGGTGATGTAGGGATCTTTGTGTAAATATGATAAGAAATTTTTATGTAAATAATAAAACTTGAGGGATTTAAAAATAGTGTCATTAATATTAATCTTAAAATTATCACCTCTAATCAATATTTAAACTCGTGTCACTCTTTAATTTTTAATTTTGAAACTTTTTTGTCATCCTTAATTAATTTGTTAGTATTTTTGACGTGTATGTTCCATGATTATAAATTTTTCTATGGGGATATTTTCGTCTCTTAGTTATTGCTTGTTACGTGTTTTCCAATAGCTTTAGTAAAGGCCAAAGGCATCGATAGGCACTCAAACTTGTTGCCAAAATTCACTTAGACACCTCAACTATGGCATGTACCTATCAGGCCCATAAACCCCCCGAATTTTGATTCAATTGGGCACTTTTTTGTCAATCAGCAAAAGGCTGAAGTGTGTGTTGCACACACGCGATGATGTGAAAAAATTAACCAATTAAAAAAAATACGTGGCAAAACAAAATTATACATGGAATTACTGATATTTCTATTATTTATTTAATAATAATTTCTTAATTTAAAAAAAAAAAAGAAAAAAACACCCCCTACCCCTGTCGTCGTCTTCTTCACCACACCCCCGCATCTTCAAGCATCCCTCACCCACCCAATCATCGTCTTCTTCACCCCCTTCCCCCGGCATCTTCACACACACATACATAGTCGTCGTCATCACCCCATCCCCCTTCACTGCAAACTTCCATTTTTTTGGACTGAATTTTTGTTGTTATTGTTATTTACATGAATTTACATACATTGACTCTTACTATGAATAATATGTTGAAAATTCAACAATTCAAATATAGCAAACTTTCATTTTTTTCCGGCGAACTTTCATTTTTTTCGGCACACTAATGGCGGAAAAGAATAAGATTAACAACAAAAATTGTTTAAATCAAATTCAAAAGTAAGAACAAAAAAGGAGAAAAAGTAGAAAAAATGATAGGAGAATTAAGTTTAGCAAAAGAAAAAAGAAACGAATGAAGAAGAAGAATGGTGAAGATGATGAAATAGGGGTATCAAGGGGAGGGAGGAATTATGTTGGAGGTTTTTTAAAAAAAAAATAATTATTTTATTAAAAATATGATGGATATTTTTTTTTTAATTTAGTTTTATAAAAAAACAAATTTGGAGCCCTCAGTTTCATTTGACACTTTTCTATTCGGAACTCAATAAAAAAATTACTCTTCACGCATCTCTCAAAATTACAAAGCACGCGCAGTATCAGGTAAGTAAAAAATGTCCAATTAAATCAAAATTTGTAGGGTTTAGAAGCCAGATATGTACAGGCCATAGTTAAAATATTTAAGTAAATTTTGACAACAAATTTAAGTGTCTATCAATGTATTTGACATTTTAGTAAACTAGTATATGAGGAAATGTGTATTGCTCGTTACGTGTCTTCCAATAGTTTCAGTAAACCAATGCATGTAAATTGAACGGGAATCCAACCGTCTTTGTACTACATTCGTTTCAAATTATGTGTCCCAAATTTTCTAATTTAATTTCTTATTTTATTTATCTTTTGTCATTAATCAAGAAAAGATGAAAATTTTTTTTCCATATTTTATGTTTTATATTAATTACTTTTTTTAAATTAAAATATAAATATTATTTAATAAAAATACTATAATAAACTAAATTAATCATATTATTAATTATACATTTCTGATTTCACACTCATGCAGTAATTGATTTATACATTTTACTTCATCTTTCTTTTTCAGAAGATCCTTCTGAGTTGGATTAGAATTCCTTAATTTTTAATTTTGAGTTTATTGATTTGCATTTTTTATCTTTAATTTTTCACTAACATGCAATAGTTGATTCAATTTTTTTCTCCATTTTTTTTGTCTGAGAATATTTTCAAATTTTCTCCATGGATCTGGGTTTTAGGCCTAATTAGATGGAATAACATTCTGAGCATAATGTCACAATGCTTAATAAAGTTTAATTTTTTTATTCAGTTTATTACAGGTGTTTGCCTCTTCCTCTGCCACTTCCATCTCTTTCTATGTTTTTTTTTCAGAAAAAATTTCTATTTATCCTATCTCTCCTTTCTTTTTCCCCTTTGTCCACTTTTTGTCGATTTCTTTTCAATTTGTTCATTTCGCTATTGAGTAATTACTGAGATTTAAATCAATCATTATTCAAATTTTTTCTGTTGTACTGATCAGTTTTTTTAAAAAGAAAAAAAAATTGACGTGCATTTCCCACTATATGCGATTATACCAGGTATTTTGTTGTTTGACCTACAGTGTCAAACTGAGGATTTTCAGCTACTTCTATTAGTATCGATACTATATGTATATACGTGGAAAAATTCTTAATGTAGACTTGTCAACAAAGTGAGATGTCTAGAGACTTTACTTCTGTATGCCACATATATATGGGGTTACCGCAACAATATTAATAGAATAGTTGACTTCATCTAAAAGATCTTATCTTGATGTATGCTATCAAATTTATGATCTATATAACAACTAAAATAAAAGGTTCGTCTTTGATGTGCTTTATTATTTACATGGTTGCACAGGTGCATTCCAAGTTTTCTTGATCAAGAAATTAATTATTCACCAATATTACAATGGTTATTGTAATAACATTCAATGGCCTCTTTTCTATATCTCCCACTTTCACAAGAAGACATCTTGCAACCACCAGCGTCCGGTCTCAATTTATTGCATACAAGGAGGCAAATCATATGTTACTATTATATGCTCTTAAGACATTTTGACAGATCAACAACAAGATTTGTGCTTAGCAGCTCCAATCGAGATGATAGTGTCATGTGAAGGAAAAGGTGTGTGAAGAAACTAACCAACTTTCATTTCACTTTAATATACTCTTTAAAGCATTTTGGCAGAAACATCAGGTGGTAATTATCGCATCAGCCGACATCACCCTCTTGATGTTGTCAATGAACATATCAAGAGGATGACGTTGTCTGGCCATGACCATCACTTGGTGTTTCTACCAAAATGCCCTAAAAGGTACTTATTTAATAGTGAAAGGAAAGTGGTTTAGTTTCTTCCCGCATCTTTTCCTTCATACTAAATTCACAGGTCATCATCATCTCGATCGGTGCTGCTAAGCACAGTTTTTGTTGCTGATATAGTTGGGACCAAAACTTATCTCAATCCTGCATAATTTTAACATGAACCAATTGCTGAGATAGAGAAAATAATTATAACTTCTGAATAATGGTAATAAAGATGATGAGCGTAATGATGTAGAAAAGCCATCCTAGAAAAAGCACAAAAAGATGCTTACCAATTGTACCAAATAATATTCTTAGTGTTGTTGTACCAAGAGATATTAGAGCTTAAATGAATCTCAAGGAAATGAATGTGAGCGGTCTTATGGATGTAGAGTATAACTGTAACACCATGGGTGTTTAAGGCTATTCTTCTTCCTGTATCAAATGCTTACAAACTAAATTTGAGAATTTTTGTATGACACCTTACGCGTTCAGAGACATTCTATTTAAATTAGAATTCAACAAAAAGTATATTTTTATTTTCTTCCTAAACACCTTATATACTATGAAAAGTTCAGTAGAAATGATATAGTTGTGTATCTATTATTTTATAAAGTTTTATAATATGTTGATATTATAACGGAGGTATTAAGTCTAGTATAGAAATATTATTGTAATTAGAAAGTCTTCAACCGAACAGTATGTTCACCATTTTATACGTATATAGCAATTGGAAATTGTGATATATGATGATGATCCATTAAATGCTAAGGAATAATATTTGTATTCATCCTAAGAGCTTTTCTAAAATTGAAGTAAATAAATTCAATTAACTTGTGAAATATTCTCCACTCACCACTCCCCCTTCCTCTTTTTGCATATATTCCTACATGTCATATCTTTCAGCAACGTATAGCGATGAATTAAATTGATGCTCGTGTTTTTTATGTGGTTAAGATACTATCACCGTGAAATCATTTTTGTACGTAGATAACAAAGATATTGTTCATATTTATGGCATAACTGGGTATTAAAGTTTCGACATAGAATATCAAGCTTATTCTTGTTTTTTAGGCATGATTACATTGTTCAATATATTCTAAATCTAGAAAGTTGTCGAAAAGTGCCTCATAGAGCATCTAGGTTGTGTTGTTCTGGCCTATTTTGAAATAGTCTCCCTTTTGGTGTACTCAACCTCAGTTTGCATTGGTATCGTGCCTAATTGAAAAGTAAAATGATGGATAAAGTTTAGTTATAAGAATAGTTCATATGCAATCAAAGGCTATAATCGAGAGAATATCAGAGATTCAGATATAACGTAAGATATATGTAAGTGCTAAAAATAAAAGAAGCTACAAAGCAAGTAATTATCCTTCGGAAGTAGTAGTTATTACGAGGTGAGTCATTTGGGCAACCCAAAGTAAGTTGTTATAGAAGTTTTGCTTATTTTTATTGATACTTGTGTGCGAGTGGAGGTTTTATAGGCTTCTTGGAATCAATAGAGAGGTATGTTAAGGCTATCCTTTATTCTCGAAATGATTCATTAAAGCCTAAATACAAGATGGTTGGCATATTATTATCGATCTACTGGCATATTATTATCGATCTACTCATAGTTGTACTTGTTGTGTTTACTTGTTTTTATTAGTACTGGTAAGCTAATGGAGGTTGTATAGGTTGCTTGGAATCAACAGGGAGGTATGTTAAAGCTATCCTGTATAGGTTGCTTGGAATCAACAGAGAGGTATATTAAAGCTATCCTTTATTCTCGAGATAATTCCTTAGAGCCTAAATATAAGATGGTTAGTATATTATTATTGATATACTCATATTAGTAGTTGTAGTTGTTGTGTTGGTTGTTGAGTTGGCATATCTATCCCTCACCAAGACTCTTATTCTCTAGATAGATGCCTCATGTTAGATGCGACATAGAGTTGCCCGTATAGGTCACTTACACCTTGCACAGTTTCTTTTGTGATACTAGTTTGTCTGTTGTTGCTTTTGAGTTTGTCGTGGTGCTTCAGATATAGGAACCTTTATGCTCAGTTACATGTACATGAGCCTTATGTGCTTAGATACATATACAGGAACCTTGTGTGATCAGATATAAATATTAGAGCCTAGTGTGCTTAGATACAAATACATGAGTCTTGTATGCTCCGATATATATATACACAACAACCCCTGTATTCCCACATATATATATATATACATATAGATATAGATATAGATATAGATATAGATATATAGATAGACAGATAGACACACATACACATATATATATATATGAGCATTGTGTGCTTAGATACAACTATAGTAGCTTTTTGTTCTTAAATATAGATATAATGAGCCTTGTTTGCATGAGTACTTAGACCTCTAGGCATTCTAGTTATATAGAGTCGGTGGCTCCTTTGATAGCCATAATGCCATATTTTACCCTATTCACTCCGGACCATTCAGATCATTCATATATATATATATATATGAGCATTCTGTGCTTAGATACAACTATAGTAGCTTTTTGTTCTTAAATACAGATATAATGAGCCTTGTTTGCATGAGTACTTAGACCTCTAGACATTCTAGTTATATAGAGTCGGTGGCTCCTTTGATAACAATAATGCCATATTTTACCCTATTCACTCACGGGCCATTCAGATCACCCTTGAAGGCGAGTTAAAAAGTTGTAGGCTAGAAAAATACAGATCCTTTGAGTTAGATAGGTACACAGTTGTCTTTGAGGCTATATTCTTTGGGGCTATATAGATATACAGTTGCCTTCAGGGCTATATTGATATACAGTTGCCTTCAGGGCTATATTGATATACAGTTGCCTTCAGGGCTATATAGATATACAGTTGTCTTTGGGGTTATAAATAATTGCCTTTGGGTCTATAAAATATGCCGGATCCCTTGGGGATATTGTTAGTTGTCTTCAATCTATTGAATTGCTTTCAGGGCCACAAGGGGTGCCTACAAGGCTTATAGGGTAATGTCGATTTTGTGAACCTGCCAAGCTTATGGAGGCCCGATTAGGTTGTCTTAATTATTATTTGTGCATGCTGAACTTATGACGGCCCAATTTGGTTACTATTTGATTCATATCATATGATTTATGTCAGGAGCAGTTTGGTTGTATTATGACATTTCTTTATCTTCTTATTCAAGTGCTTCATAATTTGATGATATTAGTTAGCCTGATTTGGGTGAGATGACTGCTCAGTTAGCTATGGTTTTATTTTTTCAGTAATGAACATGTAAGTACATTCTAGCTAACATCTGACTTTCTATCCAAGTATTTATAGTACTATATGATATTAGTTCATCTATTTATAGATTCAGGATCCATAAGCAAGCTCATACTATTTTTGTATCCCTTATCTGTATTTACATCCAGTACTTTGTGATGCATGCTATGTTATTATTTATTGCATATTTGGTACATTATTTCATATAATGCTCCAAGCTCGGGGGTGGTGTAATCATGCCCACTAGTCCTGACAAATAGGTAGATAGGCCTTCTCTGCAGTGTTGCGGAGTCTAGTAGATTGTCTAGCTCCACTTTTAGAGTTCCTAATTCAATGATTTGCAAGTGTTTTACTGTAAATAGTGATGGGTAGGTTGGAGCCCTGTCCTAGCCATGTACATTACTCTATGAGGCTTGCGGCCTGCGGATTGTATGGTTGTGCACTATTGGTCGTGTTGGCCTTTTTACTTCTCTACTATCAACATGGCGACCTTGTTGGAATTTTTATACGTAGTTTACTTGATTTCAGGTGACCTGGACAACCCGCATAGCAATTCTATGTTATAGATATTAGGGTGGACTCAATGGCCTACATAACAGGTATTATAGGTTTGCTGAATTATTATTATTATTGTAGGATTCTTTGATTGTAGCCTTGCTAGACGAGGTTTCTTATAAGATGAGATATGCTCTTTTTGTATTTATTGGGTATGGCGGAGGATGCTGGTAAAATTGATGAGTATGGCACAGGTTGATAGCTGCACCTTCTGAAAGTTGGAGCATGAAAAATTTGGTATCACAACGATGTCGTTTTCCGGGGAATCAATTTGGTATCACAACGATGTCGTTTTCCAGGGAATCTGCAAAACTTGTAGCGTCTTGATTATGAATGTGTTGGGCATCATACTTATAATCAAGAGGCTGCATGACATTTAGGGTTGGTTTCTTTCCTTTCATCTTTCAGATTGTTCCATTAAGGTGAGTCCTAAGAGTTAAGTTATCAAAATCTTGCGATAGAGATTCGCATTCGTCTCTCCTCAGTAGTCAGTTGGAGTGGTTGATTCTGATGCAAGCCATCACCGCATTTCCAGTGATGGAGTTGCTTTCAATTGATGTGTGATTAACTTTATGGTATGAGTATGTGTTGTAGACGATCGGGCGAGGACCGGAGATGCCACTGGTAGTGCTTAGCTTTGTGGGGCATTGAATATGTTGCTTTGTTGTTGTTAAGTAGGTGTGGGATAGTGCAGTGTTTAGAGAAGGCTGAGTTAGAAAGTTCCAAGAGTCCTAATTGTAATTATGCGTGTTGTTCACGTTTGAGGACGAATGTTACTAAGGGGATGAGATTGTAACACCCCGAATGTTTAAGGTTGTTCTTCATCTCGTGTCAAAGGCTTACAAGCTTAAATTTGAGAATTTTCTTGTGACACATTGCACGGCCGGGGATATCCATATAAATTAGATTTTGAGCAAAAAATAATTTTTATTTCCTTCCTAAAAGTCCTGTATTTATGACAAATTCTTTTAGTTACAATTTATTTGTGTATGCATTTAATTTATAAGGGTATTATAATTTATTAATATTTTAATATAGATACTATGTCTAGTGTAGAGATATATGTTCACCATCTTTTACATATATAACTAGTATATATACTCGCGCGCAATGTGTGGATAATAGTATTTTGAATTGTTTCATGTTGAAATCTTTATTCAAAGATGTTAAATTATATTACATAAAGAAAAAAATTCTCATATTATTTCTAAATGCGAAAAAGAATATTTCTAGCCCTCACCTTTACCCAGCTCCTCCACCACCTCCCTCCCCCTACCCCTGTCCCTCCCTCCCCCATTCCCCTCAATTTAAAAAAAAAAAAAGAAAATTAAAAAAATTATCCCGCCCTCCCCCCACTCCACGTGACCTATAATCAAATCTTTACAAAAAAAATTATGCTTCATATTTTTCTTTATATATTATCTATTATCTATAATTCTCCCCTCCCCCCCCCCCCCCCCCCCCCCCCCGCGTACCCTACATTTAATCAAATATATGAGATAATAATAATGTAATTGTAAAATAAGTTTTCAAGTTTCATTTTTTCATTATATTATTTATAATTTAAAGATTTCATATTATTAAAAATAACTTAAATTTTTATTCTATCATCTCCTCATCTCTTTCATTTAAAAATTATAACTATATTTTCAAAATTAGTTCAAATCACCCCGTTATATTTAATGAAATTATTTTTTATGTTATACACATAAACAGTTGAGTTTTCTTCTCTCGTCTTGAAATATAAAAATTAGAATAAATAAGTCTTGTTATGCCAAAATAAAGATAGATTAAAAGAATACTCTAAAATAATCTAATATATTTAAAGTGATTATAATTTAAAATCAAAGTTAAATACTTCCCATCTAGAGATATGTAATTTTTCGCTATTCTATTTTAAAATTTTATTCTTATACTCAAAATTCAAAAAGAATATTAACTTATCCTAAAAATTAAAAGAAATTTTGTATGTAAAGTTCTTGAATATAGATTTTAAGAAAAAGTAAAATTATAAATTTATTCTATGAAAAAGAATTTTAATGTGTAATTATGATCATTATATTTAGTTATATTTTAAGCTACAATATTAAAAATTTAATTTTTTAGACTACGATTTAGCATTTTATTTTTATCAACAAAAAATTAAAGCGATAAACTTACCAACATAAGAAACTATCATTATAAAAAATGTGAGTTATTACTTGTGTTTTAGTCGGCACGACTTCTTCATATATATATATATATATATATAGCATCAAAAGTTTTTCATCTCAAATTCAAATAGAAATAGATAAACTATCACAACTTGAATTTTATCTAGTATTTAAAATTGCTTAAATCTGATTTGCATTTTTAGATGGGAAAAGTTCATCGAAGCTAAAAAAGTTGTAAAAATAATTAGATAATAATTATGTAATATTGACTTAAATTGTGTAAATATGTTAAATAATCCACTAAATATTTGAAAATAATAAATTTAAAATTAATAAATTAAATGGTTTATGTAGAATTTCAAACTTGAACTCATTATATTTAACTTTTGAATTCACCTCTATTCAATATTTTAAAAGATGTGATAAATAACCTATAATAATAGAGAAAAGTTATAATTATGTAAAAAGTTTTTACAATAACAATGTTTATATGTGTATATAGGTTAAGCTAAAAGTGCACGAAAATAATAAAAGATAAGATGATCATATGTTTCTCAAAAGTAAATAAGACTAATTAAATTGTATATGTACTATCAAATCAACAAATATAATTTTCACCAAAAAAAATATCTACACTTGATATCGTTCTTTGTAATTTGCATGAATTAATCAAGAGTTAACAAATAATGCATTATCTTCGCAATATAGACTATTATTTTAATTAGTTTCGCATCTTACGGTAAATAAGACATCATAAGTTATTTCTTACTGAAATTTAATATTGGGAATAACATTAAATTTGATTAGTGTTTTGAATTTAGTACATTTTGTTGTTAATCTTAAAATCTGCAAGAAATCTCGCAACATCATATTAAATAATTAAATCATCATATAAAACAGAAACATACAAAATAATATGGGCATTTATCTTTTTAAAATTATTATAAAAATAATAACAAAAGTTAGTAATTTAAAAGAATCAACTTAACTTCACAATTAAAGGTGATTTTATTTTTTATTTATGTAATTAAATTTATTTTTATTATAAATCAAATGAACAAAAAAATATTACTTACTTGTATTTAAATTTGGATAAGGTGAAATAGATTAGTCTGTAATGCCACCATCATTCATCTGCATAAGAAAAATAAAAATGTTAAACAGAATGTCTAATATTATATATCACTGTAAAAATGTGTGTGTTTGCATATATATATATATATATATATATATATATATATATATATATATATAATTAGAAATCTATTTCAACTCAAATTTCATTTAAATTCAAATATCATATCAGTTTGTTATAAGAAGATTTGGATTTTGATTAGATAAATATAAATATAAAAGAAAAAAAGAAGAGTAAAAACTTTTAGTTGCTATTAAAGAGAAGAATATGCTATAAAAAAGGAATGCTCACACCTAGCTAAACAACTGATTTTTAATTCAAATTTTAAAGTAATTTTAGTAGTGGAAAATTGAAGGAAAGGTGTCTTTTAAGTCTTAAATGGGGGATTGGTGACATTGACCAACTTAAAGGGTCAAACATCATTAGAAAACCCGATTAAGTTAATTGTGGACTTGATTAATATTTTCAAAACTTTCTAATCTATTCAAAAATACAAATCAACCCACATCCCTTTTTAATTCAAATCAACCATCTCTCTCGATAGCTTCTCTCAACTCTCTCCCAACCAACAGCTCTGCAAAATTCTTCCTTCAATCCCCAGCGACTTCAACCTTTGGCATTTCCTTTTGACTTTCAACAGTTAATCGATGTGAAGACTTCTCCGGCGATAATAACTTTGAGTTTTTTGTTGTCCCATTTCCTTTTTCACAGGTGAAAAATTTTAAAGAAACAGAGGAACTTGAGTCAACTACTCTTCTAGTATTGGTTAACAATTTCAATATTTATAGCTTAAATTTAAAATGTGAACTGAATAAAATCCTAATTTCTAATATGTCTTCTTCTTGTTGTCGAACTATTGATTTGAATTTGTTGGTGATTTTTTATCACAGTTGATGTTCTTAGTGTGTGTGATGTGTTGGTGTTGTTGGGTTGATTTGTTGTTTGTCTTGGTAAAAATGGTGTTGCAATAGATGAAAATAACTGATGTAATAGATAAAAACATCTGATACAACAAATGAAAATCTAATGCAACTATGAAAATCTGATATGACAGATGAAAAATCTAACAGATCATTCATCTGTTGCGACAGACGACTCTTCTCTTGAAAGAAATCTAAATAATATTGATTCAACAGATAACTCATTTTCCAACAGATGAGTGATAGTTTCAACGGGTTACTCATTCATTGCAATAGGTTGGTTATATGTTGCAATAGATAACCTTCCTAGTGCAATAAATGAGTGATCTATTTTTACTGTTTTCAACGGATTACTCATCCACTGCAATAGGTTGGTTAAATATTGCAACAGATAAACTACCTGGTGCAATAGATTAGTGATCTGTTTTTATGGTTTCCAGCAGTTACTCATCCATTGCAACAGTTGGTTATATATTGCATCAAATAAAATACCCGGTGCAACAGATTAGTGATCTATTTTTATGGTTTCCAACGGATTACTCATTCGTTGCAACAGGTTGGTTATATGTTGCAACAGACAAACTACCTGGTGCGACAGATTTGTGATATGTTTTATGGTTTCCAATGGATTACTCATCCATTGCAACATGTTGGTTATATGTTGCAACAAATAAACTACTTGGTGCAACAGATTAGTGATCTGTTTTTACTGTTTCCAACAGATTACTCATCCTTGCAATAGGTTGGTTATATGTTGCAACAGATAACCTTCCTGGTGTAATAGATGAGTGATCTATTTTTACTATTTCCAATGAATTACTCATCCATTACAATAGGTTGGTTATATGTTGCAACAGATAAACTACTTGGTGCAACTGATTAGTGATCTATTTTTATTATTTTCAACGGCTTACTCATCCGTTGCAATAGATCAGTTATATATTGCAACAGATAATATACCTAGTGCAACAGATGTGTGGTTTGTTGAAACTGTTATTTTACTATTATGCATGTTAGACTTACCGTTATCCTTTTTTAACGATGCATTAATCAATTACAATGTATTTTATGTTCCTGTTAATTTAAGATAATATGGCTCCTAAAAGAAAAGAATTCGAATCAAGTCCAAGTAAAGGAACAAGTGCAGCAGCTCGGCTACATCCACCACTCTATGAGCTTGCTTTACAAGCGTTATCTCAATCAGGAGCAGAAGATAATGAACACGGGGAGGAGGAATATTTCAAAAGAGATGATCCAAATGCTAATAGCCCTTTTGCCGAAGAGTTGGTCAAAACCTTCAGCATTGATCGTTATCCTATGAGAATGCAGTACGATGGTGGCACAGATTTAACGGGTAATTTCGTGGTTAAGTCAGCCATGGGAAAATCTTTTGACACCTTCAGAAAAATACTTTGAGAACAAAAATTGGATGCTTATTTCAGGGAAAAGCTTCTTTGGGCAATATCTTAATTTGTCGGAGGACAACAATGCTCGTTTTCAGATAAAAATGGTATACGATCTTCTCAAGCGTAGGTTTATGTATGAAAACAAAGATAAGATGGATGAGGTGTGGATAAATTACTATGGCATGACTGTTTGTTTTGGTTGGAAGGAGTTTGCCATAGTTACTGGACTAAAATATTATCCTGCTTCTCCTTCTCAAGTTATACCTACTCTGACCCAAAAAAAGTACCCCGTACACCCAAAAAAGGCAAAGGCAAGTCGAGTGATTATGATGAACTGGTGTCCATTATTTGTCCAAGCTTCAAAAATAAAAAATTAATAGAAGCGTTGAAAAGTAAAGGACTCTCAAAGAAACACAAACAATCATTGTGCTTGGTTTGGTTTGTACATAATATTCTTTGAGCAAAAGACGTTAACAATAATATAAGCCTCGGTTTAATAAATCTCGTGGAGGATCTTGAGGCATTTAACAACTATCCTTGGGGTTATGAAAGCTTCAAAATAACTGTCAAATATTTGTTGACTCCATTAACGCCAAAGACAGTCAACTTATATGGCTTTCCATGGGCCTTCATGGTAAATATTTCCTTTATCATGATATGATTTTTTTTTAATTTAATAATGCTTTTGATTTATTGGCATTATCTTATAGGATTGGGTATTTGAAGTCATTCCTTATTTGAGACAACAAGTGAACTACCAGGAAGAAGTTTCCTGTCTAAGAATCCTGAGATGGTTGTCGGCCAAAATCGATAAAAATGCAAATTTTTTGATCTTTTTAATCCCTCGAAGGAAGCAGTAAATCCAATTGTAATCAAGTTTTTATTTTAATTAATGATTATTTTAAATATTTTCATCATCATTTTAATATATGTACTGATTTATTTTAGATTGTCCATCTTCGGATTTTTCCGACCAATCGAGAGTTGAAGATGCCATATTTTCTTACTTTACGGTCTATGCAAACTTTATCGGACCCTAAGGTCGTTGATGGAATAAAAATGGAATTATTTAGAACAACAACCATCACAAGAAAAATAATTTTGGAGGGTGGATTTATTGCTGTTAATGATGGTAGTGGTAGTGGTGCTGCTGTTGGAGATAATGATGCTCCTCTAACAGTTTTTGAAATAACAAGCTATTATGATTATGATCATACTGGTTGTACAGATATTTCTCCAAATTTATCCACATCTAGCGAATGTTCTACATGCAAATGTCAAGACTGCAAGGCAAAACACGATGGAGTGATTAATGCTGTTAATGCACTAACTGCTTCTGTAAAGGAAATGACATCTAAGAGGGGTATCATTCCATCAAAGAGGATTTCATATCTATATACTCTACTAGAGATCAAGGTGGCTAAGAGGAGAAGGAAAGATATTTTCAAGGCATCATCAAGTATCGAAAAAAGCAAAACTGCAATGCCTCTATCTTTGTCTTGCACCGTTGTTCAGTGTGCAAGGGCCACGGGAGATCAGCATGAGCTGAAGAAGGTGAATGCACATCACCTGTTCCAATAAACAAACGGGCACATATTTGTTTCAACAGATGATACATCTGCTGAAAATTATCAAACAGATATATACATCTATTGAAACTGTTGTCTAAACTGTTACATCAGATGCGTTATCTGTTGCAACAGATGAGTCTTATATTGCAACAGATGGGTCATCTGTTCAAAATTATCGTACTGCTCTGATTTACCTCTTTGAATTTATCCCAAAAGATGATCCATCTGTTGCAACATAAGACTCATCTGTTGTAATTGATGGACAATTTATTGTGTATCTGTAATTAGCATTGACAATTCTGGCTTTTTAGGTGGATGTCACAATAGAAGCTACAGCTGAAAAACATAATATCACAGTTGATAAACCATCAACTGCTTTCAAAGAAGAAGAAAATGTAAAGCCTTTCAGTTCGGGAGAATGAAAGAATTACCCATTTGAAGGGTTCAACATCTCAGATGAGGCTCCAAGAAAACTAACACAGTTGATCAATGACTATTCAGAATGGATTACTGATGGGTTGTTAAAGCATCATGCCGGCAGGTACATAAATCAATTTTAAAGATGTTGGTTTATACAATTCTTGTTATAAGAATATGACATTAACACATATAAATCATCATGTAGAAAATAAAATAACGAACACTACAAAGTGAACGAATCGAGTCTTGGTTTGGATATGTTCAACTCTGTTGTTGCACATCCTGAAATAAAAAAGTAGTTTTATTTGATGTCACAGCCCCAAACTTGCTAGAATGATGAGGCTTAAATGTCATACATATTACTATTAATTAATACTTTATTTAATTACATCTACTTATTAATTTTTTTATCACGTAATTTAAAATATTTGATAATATGTGAAGCACATCGATGTTATTTTTTACTACCTCAGAAAGAAGGCTAAGTTGCAAACACAAGAACAATATAGATACACGACAGATAATTATTTGTACAAAGTTTACATCAATAATGCCTACGATAAGTATTGTCAATGATAGCCGGAAGTTTATCGAAATGAGGAATGCTTAATCAACATCATCAAAGATTTTAGCATTCTAGCTGGCTTACCTTGATATTTGGTGGACGAAGTGTACATCCCAATCAATTGTGGTGATGAATTCAATTGGGTGTTAGCTGTCGTCGTTCTAAAAGAGAGGCACATCCGAGCTTATGACTCAATGTTGCGAAGGAGACATTTTAGGCCATCGTCTGAGATACAAAAGCTGGCCAAAATATTGCCTACTTACCTTGATATGAGTGGCTTTTGAACCAAAAAGTTTGTACTGATTGATCGACGATTGAAGCATACCGAGATAAAATGGGTAATCCATTTGATATACACTATATTGAAGGAATTGCTCTAGAAACCATTGGTAGCCTGTAAGTTTAAGTGTCATGATTTAGTTTCATTTCACAAATTTCACAACATTTGCATGAACTGTAAGATATGGATTATCTATTTTTTTAAATGCAGGGATTGTGATCTTTTTGTTGCCGCCTACGCCGAGTATTTGAGCGATGGATTACAAGTATCAAATAATGGACTTGATACCAGATTACTCCGCAAGATATATGCCGCTCTTTTATGGAAATACAAAGAAGCAAAAGCTCAGAAGCCGTACGCAAGCGACATTAAAGATCCATGACGACCAAAGCCAAATTTCATAGCACCAGATGAAGAACAACTTATTCATATTGAGTAGATATTTATAGCTTAAGTCCGTCAATATAATAACCTATCCTCGTTGGTTTAACTTGTTGATTTATTTGTAGAGTAGATCATTTGTACCTATAATAATTTTTTTACATTTTATTTATTTGTTGAGTTGTTTCATGTAATTTTTGAAGGCTTCAATTTATTTTATGCTGTCTATAAATATAATTTAATCCTTAGTTTTAAACATGTTAATTGAAATAGAATACTATATTCAAATATCACAACAGACAATACATCTGCTAAAATAGATGACATATCTTATCAAATAGATTTAAACATATGTTGCAACATGAGATGCAACATGTAGGTCATCTACTGAAAATTATATAACAGGTCTCCCTACTTTCTTGATTTGCTCCAACAGATTACCTATCAGTTACAACAGCTAGATTATATGTTGCAACAGATTGTATATTTATTGCGACAGACAGACTGGAAAATATCTGCATAATGCAACAGATGATCAGCCTATTCCAACAGATAATCAATTTGTCACAATAGGTAATATATCTGTTACAATGGATATACAATTTATTGCATTATAAAAATTCAATTTTTACCAGACATAAAAATTGCTGCCACTATGTAAAGTGAAATGGCTTGAAATAAAAAATTATTATCGTGTTCGTCTCTGTCTGCTAGAAATTATATAACAGGTCTTTCTACATTCTTGATTTGTTACAACAGATTACCTATCAGTTACAATAGATAGATTATATGTTGCAACATATTGTATATCTGTTGCTACAGACAAACTGAGAAACATCTGCATAATGTAACAGATGACCAACCTATTCCAATAGATAATCAATCTATTACAACAGGTACTATATCTGTTACAATAGATATACAATCTATTATATTATAAAAATTTAACTTTCGCCAGATATAACAATTATTGTCACTACATGTGAAGTGAAGTGTCTTGAAATAAAAAAATTATTATCGTGTTCGTTTTTGTCTTTGTACATATTCTTCTTTATACACGGGATCTAACCATTTAGTTAGTACCCTATAAGCCCAGAACTCTTACATCTTTCCCACAATGGCATCACATGTACCGATTATTTCTGTGCCGATCAGCAAACAATCGATGTATGCAAGGGAGTACAGCCCGCACGTTGCACCGATTCTATTTCTTTGAAGCTAGATGTTCTTATTTCAACCTTCAAAAAACCATGATTCTTTCCTCAAGACTTCCGTCGGCAAATAATCCATCAACTTACTCTACGATAATAACTGGGGGAACAACTTCAAGAGTGGCTTCACGTGGGTTAAAAATATGTCCTCGTTGAAGACAGGTAAGTTTCAGTCATAAACCTTAATCTTTCCCTCATAGATTAGTATCTCAACAATGAGAAAATGTTTGACTTCCACGTTCATGACTGCAGGGATTCTCTTTGCCTTGGTGTAACTATTGTCGTATGGATATAGCCTCTTCCCTCTAACATAGTTAATCATGTCTTTATCCCATTCGAATGTAGAAACTAACTTATCAAATCTCTGGATATTGGGACCAGCCTATCCATAGAGATCATCGTACCTATCCTTAAAATTTTTGTAGAAGTTGAGGTCCATTATCCTATCCGCAGCATCATAAGCATTCGGGTACGCTAATTGTCTGCCCCTCATGAGGCAGAGAATTTCATCAATATACTATGATATAAGAAGAAAATTTTTAAATAGGTTAGTAATTGTAAAGAAGAAAAACACAGTGGAAAGAATCTGTTGCAGAGGGTTCTCTGAATCAGTTCACAGATTACCCAGCTAACAAAACTTATGCAACAGATGTGTATTATGTTGCAATAGAATACCAAGATATTGTAACAGATTACATATCTGCTGCGTAGATTCTTTTTCATGGAGTAGATTGGAAGGCTAGGTTAGCATAAGTAAACTTATATTGTCCTCGTACCACTCATGCATATTTGTCATATTCATGAAGTCCTTGGCGGAAAATGAATGCATGGTGTATTCATTATATGTCCACCTTCTTCAGCGGCCCCTGAACTTTAAAAACTCTTAGAGCGGGAGGAGTTGCAATTTTTGCAATTTTCAGAATGGAGAGAATTTGTCTAATATTTCTTCTCTTCCTCCTAACCGCCACTGTAGGAGTGTATGGATCCCTCACCTTGTTGGATGGTATAACACCCCTCCTGGACTTCAAATCATCGATAGCTTTAACTATAGCCTCTAGTTTTTAAGGAGTTTATCCTCTCTATCCTTGGATACTTTACATTTGCAATGAGAACATAAGGGTGAAGAGGGACCACTGTAAAGGTGGGAAGGACCGGTGTAGGGGTGAGAGGAAACTGTGCAAGGGGTATTTTCAAATGTATTTATTTTTTGCTGAGCACCAACATGCTCATAATCACGACTGGCAGCAGTAGCAATAGGATAGCTGCCACTATCATCAATAACTCTACCAGCAACACTCTCAGAAGAAGCACCCGAATCTGTTGCAGTTTGAGGTTGGTCATGAAGAGCTTCAACATTAGGCTGACCTTGCCTAGTTGCTCTTTATTAACTCCAGTATTGGGTCTTCCTTTGTATTAATAAGTCCTAGAGTAAGAAAAAAAAGTCATCCCCAACTCATCAATAGTAGGCACGATCCAAGGATGCACAACCTATAAACAAAGACAGGAGGCATTTAAATTATATAATAATAATTTGCAATCACTTAGGTTACATGTTAACATAACCAATTTATGCAACAGACAATCAAGTTGCCGTAACTGCTGATTTGTATGTCGCAATAGATTGATAATATGTTGCATCAGATTACCCATCTGTTGAATAATTTATAGTAGATGGGTAATCTGTTGAGTCAGGCTCAGAGAACTAGAGCAATAATTTGTTGCAAAATATGGATCATCTGTCACAACATATTACCTATCTGTTGCATCAGCTGCAGTTGATGGGTAATCTGTTGCAACGGATGACCCATCAATTATAATAAATAGCACATTTGTTTTAATATCTTTCTTTGAGGCAAATTATTTTAGTTGAAAGAAGACATACTGCATCATCCAAAGGGTTAAAGAGATCAGCAGCCTCTTTAATATTTTTACTTCCATTTGCAGCCAACCACCTAAGGATTCTTGGATAAGAAACCTCATCTGGGTAAACCTTGAACTACTTTTAGAGGTGAGGAATGGCTTCACATGCCTAAGCCTAAAAAATGTAAACAGGAAGCAAGCAAAAAAATTCATAATAACTATATTCAATATAAATTAGTGGATGAGTAAAATTAGTGATCTATTTTACCATGAAAGCCCAAGGAAAGCTGTATAATATGGTCGTCTTTGGGGATAGCTTTATCAGTAAATATTCAATAGTCAAGTAGTAGCTGTCATATCCCCAGGGATTAAATTTATCAAAATCATCAGGAAGCGCCAAAAAATCATCTTCTATGACTTTCCTGACGTCTCTTTCCAATAAAATGGAATGAACAAACCAAACTAAGCACAATTTCTCCTTGTAGTACTTTGGTATGTTTTTATCCTCGAGATATGCCATCAAATCATCCGCTTTGTAGCTACTATGTCCAATAATATTTTTTTCCCTTGCATTTCTTGGACCCTTTCTGGGGTATTTCCTTGATAAAAGGTTGTTCTGGACGATCGCATCTCAAGCCCGCCACGATGGTAAACTCTTTCAATCCAAAACTAATCGGCATATCACAATAGTTGATCCAGATTTCATCCATATTTTTTCCCCATCCTCCAAAACTTTATCATCCCTCGCATACTTGATCCTACACTTGAGAAGACCATATACCATGCTCATTGGGAAATGAAGAGTGCGGTCCGCAGTAGCTCAAGAAAGTATGCAAAACAGATTTTGTTAAAAAGTCCGTCTATGTTTTCATTCTTTATAATACTCCTAAATTCATCAAAACATTTTCCCAACTGACATTTAAGTACAAGATCACCAGTTACTTTGTCAGGGTTATCCATCGACATCGCAACTCAAAACCTGTCTATACTAATGATTTTGATAGGATAATGTTGGGATTTCGATATTAATTCATGCCCCATTGGTGAGAAGAAATTATCACTTTCCTCAGCTTTATTTTGCCCTAATTGAGATTGTTCAAAAAGTTGCTCCGAATCTATCTATACTCTAGCCATTTTTGTTAGGTGGTCAGAAGTTGATCCACTTTCAGTTTTTTTTCTTTTGGGAGACATCTTTTAACTACAAACAATAGAAAAACAAAAAATACATTGCATTTGATGTCTGCATAATTTAAAAAAAAAAAAAGGTAAGACAAATTTCAATAAATTATTCTATGCCACATTACAAAAAAATTCTCCAATGTATAACCCATCAGTTGGAATAGATGGGGAATCTGTTTGAAGACCTATTTAATATCTTCAAACAGATCTTTCACCTGTTGCAATAGATGGACCACTAACACCACAACCAATTCCACCACCAATGCCACCAAGACCACCACCAATGCCACTAATACCAACACTACGACCACCGACACCACCAACAAAAATACAAATACCGACACCACCACCAATACCACAAACACCATCCAATAATACCACGATAGTCAACAAAATACTGAGATAAAAACTAGGATTTTCTCGGGTGCTTCCTACTTTTTTAACATCAAAATACAAAATTGTTAACTCATTCTCTAAGATAATACAACTAAAAGTCTTTTTTTTTCATCATTAACTAAAAAGCCTAATTTTTAGAATAAAGAACAAATGTAGAACTCTTCTCAAACTCTGTTGCCTGTGAAGACAGAGAAAATGACAGATACAAGTGAGAATAAAGTTGAAAATAACAACTATATGATCGAAAATGGGAAGAAAATCAATCTGTTTTAAAGGGTTGAGCAATATGTTGAGTAGTTGTTGTCTGTATTGTTGAGAGAGAGATAAAAGTGAGAACTTGAGATTTAAAATAAGGAAAAGTTTTTTTGGCAAATGGATGATTTGTAATTTAGGAAAAGAATGACAAGTTTTGAAATTGTTAATTTGGTCCGAATTGATCTAAATTAATTTTTAAAATTTCAAAAGATATAGTTTTTAAAATATTAAGCTAATGAGAACTTATTTTAACTCAGAGTGATCGATCGACGACTTGGGTCAGGATGAATGCAATACCAACACCATGCAATTGCAAAGACTCAATTAAAGTTGTTGTTAACATTATGAACTCATTCATCCCTAGTTCCACCTAAATCAATTAAGGTTCTATCTTAACATTAATTTAATGAGAACTCATTTCAACTCAGAGTGATTGATCGACGACTTGGGTCGGGATGAACGCAATACCAACACCATACAATTACAACGACTCAATTAAAGTTGTTGTTGACCCTATAAACTTATTCATCCCTAGTTACACCTAAATTAATTTAGGTACTATTAATCTCAACATTAAGTTAATGAGAACTCATTTCAACTCAGAGTGATCGATCGATGACTCGGGTCGGGATGAACACAATACCAACACTATGCAATTGCAATAACTCAATTGAAGTTATTGTTGACCCTATGAACTTATTCATCCCTAGTTCCACCTAAATTAATTTAGGTACAATTAGTCTTACATTAAGTTAATGAGAACTCATTTAACTCAAAGTGATCGATCGATGACTCAGGTTGGGACGAACGTAATACCAACACCATACAATTTTAATGAGTCAAATTGAAGTTGCAGTTAACCCTATGAGCTCATTCATCCCTAGTTCCACCTAAATTAATTTAGGTACTATTAATCTTAACATTAAGTTAATGAGAACTCATTTAAACTCAGAGTGATCAATCGATGACTCGGGTAGAGATGAACGCAATACCAATACCATGCAATTATAATGGCTCAATTGAAGTTGTTGTTGACCTTATGAGCTCATTCATCCCTAGTTCCACATAAATCAATTTAGGTACTATTAATCTTAACATTAAGTTAATGAGAACTCATTTCAACTCAGAGTGATCGATCAATGACTTGGATCGGGATGAACGCAATACCAACACCATACAATTGCAAAGACTCAATTGAAGTTGTTGTTGACCTATGAACTCATTCATCCATAGTTCCACTTAAATCAATTAAGGTTTTATCTTAACATTAAGTTAATGAGAACTCATTCATCCCTAGTTCCATCTAAATTAATTTAGGTACTATTTCAACTTAGAGTGATCGATCGATGACTCGGGTTGGGATGAACGCAATACCAATACCATGCAATTGTAAAGACTCAATTGAAGTTGTAATTGACCCTATAAACTCATTCATTTATCCCTAATTCCACCTAAATCAATTTAAATAAAATCTATTGGAATAAACGACTGAGTTGTTGGAAATTTCTAATAGATATCTATATCTGTTGCAACAGATAACATATATGATTTAATTATTAAATAGATATTTGCATCTGTTGTGACAAATGACTGAGTTGTTGGAAATTATTAAATAGATATTGATATTTGTTGTAACAGATGATATATCTGATTTAATTATTAAATAAATATTTACATCTGTTGTCACAGATGACTGAGTTGTTAGGATATTTAAACAAATATTGATATATGTTATAACAGATGACATATCTGATTTAATTATCGAATGGATATTTACATCTGTGAGTTGTTGGGATTTTTAAATAGATATTCGTAATTATTGTAATAGATAACTGTGTTGTTAGGGTTTTAAACAGATATTGCTATCTATTGCAATAGATGACATATCTATTTGAATTTTTTTCTTTTAATTTTAAAGCAAGTTTCTGTTCGAGTATATAAAGTAGTACTACTACAAAATGCGGTAAAAAATGAAGAGTTTCTTGGATAACTCAAAAATGAGTTCATTGAGTAGTCTTATCTTGTCTTTTCAATGTCACTAGCTTTCCTCGTGCCCCTCAAATTATTAATGACTATTAATTATATTAATTAATGAATATTGAAACCCACGTCTACATACATAATACATCTAGAATTATCTCTTTAGCTTCAGCCCTAAATTTATTTTATTCATCTCTCATATTTTTTCTTTCTCTCCTCTTTAGGGTTATCACAACCTTTTTTCTCTCTTTTCTCTTCTCTTTCTCATAAAGATCCTCTTGGATCTAAACTGATCCATATCTTTCCTCAACAAAAATTGTTGTTTTGATCCTCTTTTGACATTAAGGTATGGTTCACTATTGCTCTTTCATTCTCGTCTTCTTATTTGTAAATTATTTATATATTTTTTTTATTTAATTATCATTTACTCATATCATATTTTTTAAAAAAATTTGAAGGAAATTTTAAGTGTTGAATAAACGAACTAAGAGTTTTTATTACAATATGCGGAAAAAGTCATCTGTTGGGAGAAGTTTAAAAGCCTTGTTGGCAGCATCATTTTTTGTATGTATTTTGTTTGTTTCTTTGTTGTTGATGCTGTTATTGACATTGTTGGTGGGGTTGGCGTTGTTGGAACTTGTGGTGCGGTATTGTTGATGGTGTTGGAATAAAGGATGTTGCTTCTTTATTATTGATAATATTGTTGATGGTGTTGGAATAAATATTGTTGTTTCTTTATTGTTGATGTTTTTTATTTGTTGTTTCTTTATAGTTTATGTTGTTGATGTTGTAATAGACGGAGCAACTGTTGGAACAAATCAGACCACCAGCAAGGCTGGTTTGATGTATTCCAAAAGACTCAACATCTATTGCAACAGACTCCAAATCTATTACATCAGACTCTACATCTGTTGCATCAGACTCCATATCTGTTGCAACAGACTCCACATCTGATGTAATAGACTCTACATTTATTGTAATAGATAGATAATGTTCTTTCTATGATATTAATTTTTTCCTCTTCTTTGTAGATAGAAGGAACTAAAAGTTGATTAAATTTTGCCTGACCATCACAAGAGGCTACAGTAAAGATGGGTTTAGAGGAATAAGCAATATGCAAATGAAACCACTTTATATATAAGAGGTATGTATTACTGATAATGTTATCGTGGAAACATACATAGAGTACACTGATTTTGTGATGTTGTTTTAGTCATAGATCATTCAAATAAGATATCTGTAATTTTACAGTTAAGTTTGGTAGGTCCAAACTGATAAGGCTGAGGGACCATGAGTATGGTTCTAATACCTTATTAAGATTTAATGTCGGTTGTTTCTTATGTTTATGTGTCAAGAATTATGAAGGGATCTAGTTTTGGTGTCATTGTAAAGAGATTCAATAGCGATTGGTCTAACTTTTAGGGTGCATTAGACTCTAAGAAGGCCTTCAAAGACTTGCACTACATCTAACAAGAATGAAAAACCAATATAGTTATTTCCCTAGCCTAAATTTATATGGTTGGGTTGCTCGGGGTTATGATTATATGCCAAAAGATACGGTAGGAGAATGCCTTCGAGGGAAAATAGATGGTTGATAAAAGACTATATCATCTGAGAGCTAATTAAAGAGGATGCATAGGGTAGAAAGAAACTTCTAGTGAATTTGGCTGATGAAATTATCTTAAAACATGAGAAAATTGTATCAAGTGCAAATATGAAATTGTATCCGGTAATGAAAATCCGTATGTTGTTTCTCTAAGAGAAAAATAGTGCAGATGGTCACTTTGCTAAGGATCTACGACTAGGTAGAGTGGTTGGGATTATCACCTAGATAGAAAATAGCAGAAGACCAAGAAAGCAGCCTTACGGGTATCGAGGGTTGAAATAATGTACAGTAAGTCTAGAAAACTTCTGCCAACAACAACTGCAGTTAAAGTAAGGAATCTAAGTGAAGGCGGCAATTGTTGAATTTTAAATTGCATCCCATACCTTCTTATTTGTTGTTTCGATTAGGTCCACTGTTGTTGACCTGATCGGAGCCACAAACGAGATTGAAAGGCAAATTGAGTATCATTACTTCCTTAGCAATACGGTTATTATTGATTGTGTTTTATAGCCTCAGCATGCTTTCAACATATCTTGGAAAAGATCAGATGCTTGCTCTAGTATGTGAATTTTGATAATTTTTGAGTTTGCCTCCAGCTTGCTGATTTAGTATTCAAGCTTTTCGTTGCCATCTTTGAATTTCGTATAGAGTTCCTGATCTTTTGTGAGCTTGATATGGAACACTATCTTTGAAGTTGTGGCATTCTTGAATCCCTTCAAAATACTTTCTTCAGAAGCCTTAAAGGATATATTTAGGGTTGTTGTGTATTTTTTAGGTCAAAATATATTGATGCACACTCAAGATATGGTCCCAACCGTTGAACATCTCACTTTTATCTAGCATTGCTCAATGCATTTTTCTCAACCAATCTTCAAGGAATTTAATAAATTAATAAGCAAGGAGTTATGTAACGTTTGATCTAAATCGACTCTACCAAGCCTATCAAACATTATGTAACTCCAGGCTCATTACCCTATCAGAAAACTTTGCTCGAGTTAGTGCACAAATCAAACAAGCTCAATCTCTCAACCTTTCTACTGATCACTCTTCTCCAATATAGATGAAAAAATATTCGTCATGTAAAAGTCTACACCATCGCCAGAAATGCTTGCCAGGGTGCAAGTTTTCAAAAGGCATCAATAGTAATCTCTCAATATCAAGTGATATTGAGAGATTCCTAATCATGCCTTCCTAATACTTTCGCTATATCAAGAATTTCTACTGATGACAAGATATTCGCCATGTAAAAGTCTACACCGTCAACAGAAATCTTGTTTAAGTGAAAGTCTTCAGAAGGAATTATTAATAATCTCTCAACATAAAGAAAGTCTTGTATAAAAATCTTCAGAAAACATTCAAAAATAAGGAAGTTTTCAACAATGACTTCACATAATTACCATCAACAACCTCACTAGACTCTCTCATCATTCAAAAAAAAGGTAGCAATATGTTCATTTGCATTCACATGTTATTTATTTAACAAACCAAACAAATATGAACTAAATAACATGCGAATGCAAATGAAAATATTTCTGCCTTTTCTTTTGAACGAGGAGAGAATCTAGTGAGGTTGTTTATGGTAATTATATGTAGTCATTGCTGAAAACTTCCTTATTTTTGAATGTCTTCTGAAGACTTTCGTACAAAACTTCCTTGATATTGAGAGATTATTAATAATGCCTTTTGAAGACTTTAGCTCAGGCAATATTTCTGCTGATGGTGTAGACTTTTTCATAGCGGATATCTTGTCATCAGTAGAAATTCTTGATGTAGTAAAAGTCTCGAGAAGGCATGACTAGGAATCTCTCAATATCTGGCGACAGTATAGACTTTTACATGGCGTATATCTTTTCATCTATATTGGAGAAGAGCGATCAGCAGAAAGCCTGTGAGATTGAGCTCTTTTGAATTGTCCACTAACTCGAGCAAAGTTTTTTGATAGGGTAATAAGCCTGGAGTTACGTAATGTTTGATAGGCTTGGTAGAGTTAGTTTAGATCAAACATTACGTAACTCCTTGCTTATTAATTTATCAAATCCTTTGAAGGTTGGTTGATCAAGCTGCATTGAGCAACGCTCAATAAAAGTGAGTTGTTCAACGGTTGGGACCACATCTTGAGTGTGCATCAACACATTTTGACCCTCCATGTATCCTTTAAGGCTTCTGAAGAAAGTGTTCTAAATGCCTTCTTCAATGCCATAATTTTGAAGGTAATTTTCCTGATCGAGCTTACAAGAGACCAAGAACTCTATACCAACTTCAAAGACGGCAACGACAAGCTTGGATACCAAATCGGCAAGTTGGAGGCAAGCTTGAAAATTATCGGAATTCACATAATATAACAAGCCTCTGATCTTCTCTAAGAAATGTTGAAAGCATGCTAAGGCTATAAAACATAATCAATTAATCCATATTGCTAAGGAAGTAATGATACTTAATTTGCCTTTCAATCTTGTTTGTGGTTTTGATCAGGTCAAGAGTAGTGGACCTAATCAGAACCACAAATAAGAAGGCATGGGATGCAATTTAAAATTCAAAAATTGCCGCCTTAGCTTAGATTCTTTACTTTAACTATAGTTGCTGTTGGCATAAGTTTTCTAGACTTATGTATATCATTTCAACCCTCGATTCCCGTAAGGCTACTTTCTTGGTCTTCTACTATTTTCTATCTAGGTGATAATCCCAACCACGCTACCTAGTTGCAGCTCCCTAGAAAAGTGTTCATCTGCATTATTTTTCTTTTAAAGAGACAACAAATGGATTTTTCATTACCGGGTACACTTTCATATTTGCCCTTGATTCAGATTTATCATGTTTTAAGATAATTTCATCGGCCAGATTTGCTAGAAGTTACTTTCTACCCTATGTCTCTTCTTTAATTAGCTCTCAGATGATATAGTTTTTCATCAACTCCCCTTTTCCTCGTAGGCATTTTCTTTCGGCTCCTTATCATCTTCTTGATCAACCCTTCCATATAAATTTAGGCCAAGGGAATTTCTATTAGTTTTTCATTCTTGTTTGATGTAGTGCAAGGCTTTGAAGTCCTTCTCAGAGTCTAATACACACTTAAAGTTAAGTCCAATCGCTATTGGATCTCTACAATGACACCAAATATTGATCCCTTCTCATACTTGACACGCATAAAAATGAGCAACAGCTGCCAGTAATTCATAACAGGGTATCTGCACTATCTTTATGGGGCCCTCAGCCTTATCAATTCTAACCCATCAAACTTAAATGTACAATACAGGATCTTGTTTGAATGATCAGTGCCTAATCGGTTAAAAACTGCATTCACAAAAACACTGTACTTTGTGTGTGTTGTCCAGTGACCTTATCAATAAGACTTACTTAACTCTCATACATATGATAGTGGATCCATCTACATGCACCTTATTCTTCCTAGCCCATCTATGACTTAAATTGAATAAATAGATGACTAGCAAGTTACAACAGATGTCACATCTGTTTAAATTGTGAAACAATTGCAGATATTTGTTACGATAGATGATCAATCTATTGCAAGATATGATATATCTGTTGGAAAAACAAATAGATATATCCATCTATTGCAATAGATTGTCAATATGTTATAAGTTATCTGACAGATGGAATATATTTTGCAACAAATTACTCATCTGTTAGATTTATTTTAAAGCAATTTTCTTTTCTTTTTGAAATACAATAAAATATAAATGTTGTACTTAGATCCATTTTTGTAATTCACATATTCAAAAAGTCATCAGTTTTATTTAATTAAGGGCTATGAACAGTCATGAATTTTTGTTTAACTAACCCCTTCCAATTCAATCATTTATAAATAGGTCCCTCTGGTCTCCTTACTCACTCTCACTCGTTTATTCTACTACACTTACAATACAAATATGGCTGATACAGATTCGTACAAGAAGATTCATATCAAGTCCTTGTGGGAATTTTAAAGGTAGTTTGATGAACTCCAAAGGGATTTGACCAACTTCGAAGCAAGGCTAAGGAGGGCCCTGCTGCTGTCGGATGAAAATTGTTCGGTTGACAATAATAATAGTACTAATAATAATAATAATAATAATAATGGTAATTCTATTTATTCCTTATTTTCAACATGTCGACGGAGGTTAATCTGATACAACAGATCGATCATATGTTGCAATAGGCGGTTATTGATAAAAAAAGATTATTGTTATTGTTATTGAGAGGGTGAAAAGACAAGACTTTCTGATTATTTAATATGAAAAATGGTTCGTAAATAAATAATAAAGAAATAAATGATAAACACAATTTATAAACATAACAGAATGGTTATTTAGTCTTAATAACTGATCGTGACTCTTCGACATATTTGTTTTTAAATCTATTTTTTTAATTTGTATAACAAAAAAGTCACCAAATTTGAATTAAAAAGATATGTTTATTATTAAAAAAGATAGATTATATGTGCAACAAATATATTATCTGATGCAATAATTGTCAATTTGTCGCAACAAATGGTAATCTGTTATCATATATGGTTATCTAATGCAACAGATATATAATCTGTTGCCACAACTCAATAAAAACGGTTACTAAAAAGAACTTATCAAGTCATAACTTTTCACAGTAATCAAAAAGTCACCAGTTTGAATATAATTAATAAATGGAGGTGAACAGTCACACTTTTTATTTTTGAATCTGTGTTTTTAATTTATATAATAAAAAATTCACCAAATTTGGATTAAAGATAAAGATATGATGATTATTAAAAAGATATATGTTGCAACAAATATATTATATGATGCAAGAGATTGTAGATTTATTACAATAAATGGTATATCTATTGTCACAGATGTGTTATCTAATGCAACAGATATATAATCTGTTTCCACAACTCAATAAAATGGTTACTGAAAAGAAATAATTAAGTCATAAATTTCCAGAATAATAAAAAAAGTCACCAGTATTAATAAATGGAGGTGAATAGTCGCATCTTTTTGTTTTTGAATCTGTTTTTTTAATTTATATAATAAAAAAATCATCAAATTTGGATTAAAGATAAAGATATGATGATTATTAAAAAGATATATAATGCAATGGATATATTATCTGATGCAACAGATTATAGATTTGTTGCAACAAATGGTATATCTGTCTTCACAGATGTATTATCTGATGCAATAAATATATAATCTATTGCCACAACTCAATAAAAATGGCACCGGTATTAATAAATGGAGGTGAATAGTCAAGCCTTTTTGCCTAACTCATTCAAATTCAATCTTCTATAAATAGGTTAGGTCCCTCCTTACTCGTTTATTCTACTACACATATCTAGTTATTTTTTGCTTTGGTCTTTCATATTACATCTTCAACTACTTTTTCTTCAAGGACTTAATAGCGTTTCCATCTCTGATAAGTTTTTTTCTTGATTTTTGTGTAAATATACGTTGTATTACTTTACTTTTGGATTCTTTTCTTTACTTTTGTTTTCACATTTTTGTCAATTTATGCATGTTCTAGATATGGCTGATCCAGTGTGGGATGTCGGTATTTTACGAGATGCCATACGAGAATTGCAGAGGCTGGTTCATGATAGACAGTGGGAGTTAGCTGCTATCAGAGTAAGGACGTTACGGGAGATCCGCAGGATGAAGAGGGCACTGCTTCTGTCAATCGAATATTGGTCGGCTGGCGATAATAAGAATAATGACGAAGATGATAATAATAATAATAATTAGATTATTTTGTTTCTTTCTTTTTAAGTCTATGTATATATATTTTTATTTATTTTAGTTTAGTAAAAAATTTATGTTTGATCAACTTTGAAGCTTTAATTCATATTTATTTTTCATTCTGTCTATTATCTTCTCAATAAACATGTCGACGATTAGACGTAAGGAATAATTTTGAATCCAGTAGCAATAGCAAGATTTAAGATTTATCTGTTGGTGTCACACCCCTTTTTTTCGGACTTCAAAAGATTTATGTTTTAAGTCTCGAAAGGGTTTTAATTATTAAAGTGACAAAAGATGAAAATTTGTTTCAAAAAAGGAATATTTTTAACAATCAAAATTCAGAGTCGTCACTCGACATAAATCGGGTGTGCCGAGTCACCCATGGATATCCTTTTTCAAAATGGTTTTGACTCTTTAATACTGGTTTGCGAACAGAGATTCCGGCTAAGGAATTCTGTTGACCGAGGGGAAGGTGTTAGGCACCCCTCAATCCCGTGGTTTGACCACGGTCGCTTGGCAGAGCGTATCGGCTAAATTGACATTACAAATCCATAAACCCCACAAAGCACGCAAAAATAATCACTCAAGCAAACAAAAACAAAATAATCCAAAATATAATGTCCAGTCCAATTATTACAACCCGAAATTAAAAAAAAGTACCAAAAGTAAACCTACGCTAATCCTAAACTAAGCTCCAATGCTTTACCCGATGCCCTGGCCCTTCATCACGATCATTTTCCGCCAACATGATACGTCGGGGCATTCTCCGGTGAACAAGTATAGAAGACCTCGGGGCATTCCCCGGCTAAATGAATACATTTGAATCGA
>NC_061118.1:44957440-45133283 GCF_002878395.1 Capsicum annuum
CAATATCTGTCAAATATAAGGCTCCATTGGGCAACACTTTCTTCACAACGAAAGGACCTTGCCAGTTAGGGGAGAACTTGCCTTTTGCTTCAACCTGGTGAGGAAAGATGCGTCTCAATACCAACTGACCAACTTCAAAATTCCTGGGATAGACCTTTTTGTTATATGCTCAAGCCATCCTCCTCTGATACAATTGGCCATGACACACAGACGTTAGCCTTTGTTCCTCAATCAAACTCAAATATTCTAGTCGGGTTTTTACCCATTCGTCATCATCAATCTTTGCTTCTATAATGACTCGAAGAGAAGGAATTTCAACTTCTACAGGGATAAATGCTTCTGTCCCATACACTAATAAATATAGAGTTGCCCCTATTGAAGTGCGAACAGTGGTGCGATACCTAGCAATGCAAATGGCAACTTTTCATGCCACTGTCTAGACCCTTGTACCATTTTTTACAGTATCTTTTTTATATTCTTATTGGCGGCTTCTACAACACCATTGGCCTTTGGGTAATATGGAGTAGAATTTCGATATGCGATCTTAAATTGTTGACATACTTCTTGCATCAAATGACTATTGAGATTGGCAGCATTGTCTGTAATGATCATCTTAGGAATTCTAAATCTACAAATGATATTGGCATGAACAAAGTCCACCACAGCCTTCTTTGTCACTGACTTGAAAGTTACTGCTTCTACCCACTTTGTGAAGTAGTCAATGGCTACCAAAATGAATCTATGCCCATTTGATGCCTTCGGCTCAATCGGTCCAATCACATCTATTCCCCAAGCCACGAACGGCCATGGAGTGGCCATTGCATACAACTCAACAAGAGGAGAACGTATCAGATCACCATGTACCTGACATTGATGACACTTTCAAACAAATTGAATAGAATCCCTTTCCATAGTAAGCCAGTAATAACTTGCTCAAAGAATCTTCTTTGACAAGACATGACCGTTCATATGCGACCCGCATACTCCAGAGTGTATTTCAACCATGATTGTCGAGGCTTCTCTTGTATCTACACACCTCAAAAGTCCGATATCTGGGGTTCTCTTATACAAGATTCCCCCACTTAAGAAAAATCCACTAGCCAAACGCTTAATAGTCCTTTTTTAATCGTTGGTGGCATATGCTAGGTATTCTCCTGACTGAATGTACCGCTTGATATCCAAGAACTAGGGTTCTCCATCGATCTCTTCTTCAACTGCATTACAGTAAGCAGGCTGATCACGACTCTATATATACACTGGATCGATGTAGGCTTTGTCAGGATGTTGGAGCATTGAAGACAGAGTGGCTAAAGCATCAGCAATTTCATTATGAATCCTTGGAATATGCCTAAATTTTACTAACACAAACCGTTGACATAGCTCCTACAAGCATTGTCGATACGGGATGAGCTTTAAATCTCGCGTCTCCCAATCGCCTTGAATTTGATGGATGAGCAAATCCGAATCTCCCAACACCAATAATTCTTGGACTCCCATATCAACAGCTAACCTCAAACCAAGAATACAGGCTTCGTACTCTGCCATATTGTTAGTACAGTAGAATCGAAGTTGTGTTGTTACTAGGAAATGTTGTCCCAATTCAGAGATAAGAACCGCACCTATTCTGGCTCCTTTTATATTGACAGATCTATCAAAAATTAACCTCTAACCTGGATCAACATCTATAATGACTTCATCAACACACGACACTTCTTCGTTAGGAAAATATGTCTTTAATGGCTCGTACTCTTCATTGATGGGATTATCAGCAAGATGATCTTCCAAGGCTTAGGCTTTCATGGCGGTTCGAGTCACATATACAATGTCAAACTCGGTAAGCAATATTTGCCACTTTGCCAATCGACTTCTGTGCTACCCAGGTTAGGGCACAACACGTCCTTTCAAGAAGAGTATACCTAGCCTCATATGCGGTGAACTTCTTGCTAAGATAATAAATAGCCTGTTCCTTTTTGCCTGTGACATCATGTTGACCCAGGACACAATCGAAAGAATTGTCCATGACTGATAAATATAAGATCAAAGGCCTACCAGGCTCCGGGGGTACCAGCATGGGCGGATTTGATAAATATCTTTTGATTCGATCGAACGCTTCCTGACATTCTTCAGTCCATTATACCGCAGCACTCTTTTTTAGCAACTTGAATATGGGCTCACAAGTGGTTGTGAGTTGAGCAACAAACCTGCTAATGTAGTTCAGTCTACCAAGAAAACTCATCACCTCCGTTCTATTCTTAGGCGGGGGCAAATCCTGAATGGCTTTGATTTTTGAGGGGTCCAATTCAATTCCCCGACGACTGACTACAAACCCCAACAGCTTTCTAGATGGAACTCCAAATACATATTTTGCCGGGTTGAGTTTGAGATTATACCTGCGAAGCCTTTCAAAGAACTTTCTTAAATCCTTAACATGGTCGGGCTGACTTTTTGACTTAATAATCACATCGTCCACGTAGACCTCAATCTCCTTATGCATCATATCATGAAACATAGTAGTCATGGCTCTTATGTATGTTGCTCCAGTATTCTTCAAACCGAACGGCATCACTCGATAATAATAAGTTCCCTATGGTGTGATAAAAGATGTCTTCTCCGCGTCTTCATCATCCATAATGATCTGGTGATATCCGGCATAGCAATTCACAAAAGAGGCAACCTCGTGTTTAGCACAGTTGTCCAACAAAATATGAATGTTGGGCAATGAAAAATCATCTTTCGAACTTGCTCTGTTCAAATCACGGTAATCAACACACCCTCAAATTTTGCCAGCTTTTTTTGGTACGAGAACAACATTGGATAACCACATGGGATAGCGAGCTACTCGAATTATTTTGGCTTCAAGTTGTTTCATCATTTCCTCTTTAATTTTAATACTTACATCCGTTTTAAACTTCCTCAACTTCTGTTTGACAGGAGGGAATACGAGATCAGTTGGCAATTTGTGAGCCACTAATTCAGTGCTTAAACCAGGCATATCATCATAAGACCATGCAAAAACATCCTTATAATCAATTAATGGTTGAATCATTCCATCTTTTAGCTGTGGCAAAACATGTACACTGATTTTAGTTTCCCTAACATCTTCTTGATCCCCTAGATTTATTGGTTTAGTCTCATTCAAATTAGGATTCAGTTTGTCTTCAAACTGTTTCAACTCTTTGCTTATTTCTTCTAGTGCTTCTTCTTCATCATATTCCTCATCCTGCTTCATTACATCTTGATTAGTTTGTATTTTAAGATCAGGCTGAAAATTCCGCATGCATGTCATGTCATTAGAATCAGCATAAAGAGAACTGTGTAAGAAAAGAAAAACAAAATATATTAGACACGACACAAAAGGGACATTGCATTTCATTAAATAAAAAGATAGGAGGGTTTAAACATAGATGCCAACATAACATAAACAAACTAAAATCCAAATTACAACCCTGAAATAACTCGGATAAACAGAAAGAAAAACAAAATAAACTACCAAAACTCCCTCCTGACGGGGAGAGGAGTGACTTCCCAATTATTGAGCCGAACAGCTGGACCTATGAATTGCATGTCTGCCATACTGGTACCTTCTCCTGCTTCGACCATATCAACTTCAATAAAAAGGTTTTGGAAGTCATCAACCAATTCAACTTCAAATTCCACATGCTTCGTGACACCGCTCTTAACAAATGATTCACTGAGTAGTGGCATTGGGCGAGGGAGTGACCATGTTTCCTTTTTTCTTCCTTTGACTTTCTTTAAATCTTCAGCTGTAGGCTCAAATCCCAGACCAAATGTGCCCACATTCTCACTCGGACATATGGGATGAACTATACCGTGCAGAGAGGCTCCCAAGCCCTTTCCTGGCTTGAATCCGTATTTCCAAAGTTAACTCACCATCATGATAAAAGCAGAAGACAATTGCGGTCCCGGTATAGCCTGCCATTCAAGGATACAATTCACTAGCACTGTATCGAAAATTTGATAGACGAATGTCTCCTCTACGTTATTTGCTTCAATAAAAGACAAGGGAGAATCTTCCTAGGCTGACAAATCTCCTTCACCATGAATAACTACTTCTTGCCTGTCATGCTCAAACTTAATCATTCGGTGCAGTGTAGATGCAACCGCCTTGGCCTTGTGGATCCACGGCCTTCCCAATAACAGATTGTAAGAGGAGTTTACATTCAATACTTGAAACTCTATGGCGAACTCAACAGGCCCTATGGTCAACATTAGTTCTATTTCGCCAATGGAATTATTTTGCACCATCGAAAGCCCTAACACATACATTGTTGGGTTGATCCTGTCAGCACCAATATTCAATTTTTGCAAAGTAGAAATAGGGCAAATATTTGCACCTGAACCTCCATCAATCATAACATGAGTGACATAGAAATATTCATACTTCACTATAATGTAAAGGCCCCGGTTATGCCCTGTACCTTCAACAGGCAATTCATCGTCAGAAAAACTGATCCGATTGACCTCAAAGATTTTTCCAACCATTTTCTCAAGTTGGTTGATTGTAATCTCCCTTGGAACATATGCTTCATTTGATACCTTCAGTAAAACATCACGATGCTCCTTGGAGTGCAACAGCAAAGATAAAAGGGAAATTTGAGCAGGGTTTTCTTCAACTGGTCTAATATTGAATACTCTGGCAATTTCATCTTTTTCAAAAATTCTTCGACTTCTTCTTTAGTGATAGGATTTTTGATAGATGACGGTCCACTCACCATTAGCTTGGACTTTCTTAAGCTTTCAGGCACGAAGCATCTTCCTGACCTAGTCAAACCCCTTACCTCATCTACATCTTCCACAACTTCTTTCCCGTGATAGGTCATCACAGTCCGCCCATAATTCCAGGGAATCCTTTTCGTATCAACTATCGGAGGTTGGGTCATCAGTTTGAGGATAATAGGTGCTGTCAGTGCTCCTTGCACCGTCAAGATGGGCTTACTCAGAGCTCCCACCACTGTCAACTTAGGTTTATCCTGGCTTAAATCAACATACCTTCTGGCGCCTTGTACTGTGATCAGGGGTTTGTTTGTGCTTTCTTGGGCTTTATCTTCTCTCATTCTTTCTCGGTTCAATGACATTGCTTTCAAAGACTCTGCTATATTCACCGATTTCTCCTCAATGATCTGTATCTTGACAATAGGCTTATAACCCCTCGAAGACTCTTTCCTGTCATCTATTAATTCTAATATATTGGCTTCAGCATGGGTTGGCAATGGATTCTAGTTAATGTTTAGACCTTTCGGGTCCTGGACCAGCATCTGATTTGTGTTAATTAAATCTTGGGCAGCTCTCTTTAAATGCCAGCATTTCTCAATATCATGGCCTGGCATATCAGAACAGTACGCACACCTTAAAGAATAATCGAGATCCCTCGGCGGTGGATTTGAAAGCCTTCCTTGAATTAGGCTTAAAACCTTCAACTTTCTCAACCTATCAAACAAGATAGCATATGACTCTCTAAGAGGTGTGAATTGATTTTTGACTACCTTCTCCTTCTTATACTCGGGCCTAGGCTGAAAATTGGGTCTGGAGGGGTTTTGGTAATTTGGTGGAGCGAATGGACAATTTTATGGAGCTTGCGCGCACCATTGCGGGTAAGAAGGGGTTTGGGCATATGGCTACGCGCTATATACTAGGTACGGGGGTGGTGGAATGGAATATAAAGGGTTTAGTGGAGGGTAGTAATGGTGGGGAGGAATATATGGAGCTTGGGCGTAGACTTGGGATTGGGATTGGGGATAGGGGCGAGGTGGTCTTTTGGGATAGGAATGGGTTCCAACTACGACAGTCGCCACATCTTCTTTTTTTTTTTACCTCCAAATGCACCAGATCTACCTTGAATCGCTTGTGTGGTGGATTTTAATACGGCAAAACTCACTATTCGGCCGGTCTTAACTCCGTCCTCTATCATCTCCCCCATTTTGACGATTCCATAAAAGACTTTCCCATTGTCGGAAATAAATGTTGAAAATAGGTCTCATCCTGCGCCTGAATGAAAACTTCTACCAACTTACTGTCTTTCATTGGAGGCTTTACCCTGGCGTCCTGTTCACGCCACCTTATCGCGTATTCCCTAAAACCTTCAGTGCTCTTTTTCTTCATGTTGACCAAGGATTTTTCGTCTGGAATCAGGTCGATGTTATACTGAAAATGTTGAACATATTCAAAATCCAAATCATCCCAGCTATTCCATTTATCGATATCTCGATCGATAAACCATTCTGAGGCCAGATCAGAAAGACTCTCACCAAAGAAGGCCATGAGCAGTTCTTCCTTTCCTCCTGCAGCCCTCAACTGGTTGCAATAACGTCTTAAGTGTTCCACGGGATCACCGTGTCCTGCATACTTCTCGAACTTAGGTATCTTAAAATCGGAGAGAAGGTTGATGTCTGGGAATATGCAAAGATCTTTATAGGAAACACTCCTATAATCTCCGATCCCTTGCAAATTTCTCATAGCCTGCTCTAAACTTTTCAATTTTTGGGCTATGATATCCTGTTCCTCTGCTGCAACAGGTTTCTCCTTATCAAATGAAAATGCAGGCGGCTGAGTGTACCCACACGGTTCATTCATTTGCAAAGTAGGCTCAGGGGCATAATACTGACTATCTGGAACCTTCAGTACTGGCTCACTGGCAGACCTAGGAAGCCTCATTATGGGACGCACAGCATATATGGGAGTTTCATGTGGTGGCGAAGCCACGAATACCGATGTGATTGGTGGCGCTGGCTGAGCAGCAGGTCTTGATTGGGGAGCTGCCAAGGGCACACCAGAACTGCCAGGATTATAATGTCGCGGAGTGAATCTTGGCGCGTGCTCAGGTGACTCAGTAGGAGCAGAGAATTGTGCCTGAGAGAGCGGTGGGCAGTTAGAGATATTCCCAAGACCTTCAGGGAGCGGAGGAGGAGGCATTATGCCTGGTGTAAATCTATCAATTGTTGCCTGAGCCTTACTACCTCATCATTGTGTTCAGAACTTTCTTCCCTGTGATCCTGATTCGGGTCAATGAGCAAATTTTCAATCTCCCTGCTAGCCATGGCGAGCTTTGCTTTGGATCTAGTGAAGTATGGGTGACTAGCCAGAGTGCTGCAAACCTACCACTGCTATCTGAAAGAACATGCTCATCAAAGACGACATCCGTTAGGATTAGGGCACACAACAAGCATGGGAATCAAATTGGTAAAATTGTCCTAAATTCATATTCATTTCCACCAGCTTTTGAGGGTAGCGAGGTCATTTTAACATCATCCTGATTTTTGTCTACACTTTTTTTTTATCTACACTTATTATTATTATTATTATTATTTTTCGTATCCATCTCTGTTTTTTCTTTTCTCTCGTTATCTACCTTTATTTTATCATTCTTTATGGCTTTTGTTTTTCTTTAAAAAGAGCAAAAAATAATGAAAAACAATGAAACAAAATAATTAGACCGAACCCAAAAGTAGGTTGCCTGCGTATCATGTTGTACATGAATCAGATCTTGCGTAGTTCGAGCAGTCTTGCCAAAATGACCAATTAAACTCTTTTTTCATTCTTTTGCTTGAAACTTTAAGAAGAAAAGAAAATAACAATTTGTCAAAAGAATTGGCGAACATCTTTTTGCATATTTTTGACTTTTAAAAATACCTATACAAAACGAAACCTATGATTACCAAAGAAAAATCTTTTGGGGTTTTCAATTTTGAATTTCATATAAAAATGAAACTTGAAACTATTAAAGGAAAATCTTTTTGTAGTTTTCTCTTGAAGATGTATATGAAACACCTACTCTAAATAAAGAGTGAAGAAAATCTTTTTTTGAATTTTTTGGAATAAGATCAACCAAAAATAAAACCTACGACTATTAAGGATTTTTTTTTTTAATTTTTTTAATTTTTTTTGGTATTTTTATTTTCAAGACATGTATGAAACACCTACTCTAGATGAAAAGTGATTTTTTTTTTAAAATAAGATCCCCGATCCAACAATAAGCTGCCTACGTATCTCACTCCCGAAAGAGGAGAATCAGGGGTGCGTAGTTCGTCCAGATTGGACAATTAACGATTAACTAATAAATTGACCCTAACTTAAAGACACAACCCAAAACAAACAAAAAAAAAAACTTTTGGATTTTCCGCTAGACACTTTAACTAAGACTGACACCACCAATTATGAAGAAAAAAATCTTTTTGGTATTTTTATTTTTGACAAATAAGTAGAAAAGGCAAAAAAATTTTTTTTTTTTTTTTTGAATTTACGGTACTTTGAGAAGACAAATGTAAAACGTAAAAAAAAAATCTTTTTGAGTTTTTGGATCGTGAAGAAAAAAAGCCATAAAGAATTCTAAAATAAACTACGACATTCCTCTTTTTTTTCATTCTTTTCGACTCACTTTTTCTATTTTTTTTTTCTTTTTCGTTTTTGCCTACACACCTTACTCCTAACAATTTTTTTTTCTTTTTCAAAAATTAGTCCGTCAAATGACCACGTTACCCTTAAAAATGCAACAGTTAGCCAGTAGGGATGCTTTAGAGGGGAGTCTCCTACAAAGGGCCATGTGGGTCCCACTAGGTCTCCGTATGATGCACATAAGCATAACCTTAAGGCTGACCTACATTGTGGTTTACTAACAAGGCTCTTCGGGGGAGCGTATGGTCGATAGTGGCTGCTTTGCTTTCCATCTACTCCATAACACCGACGGCTCCCCCCTAGAATAAGGGTGACTCAACTAGAGGTCGTGTACAACACGTGTACTATGGACTTGTTGCAAAAAGAAGGCCGAGGGATGGACACATGATGACAGATATAAAACGGTAACACATAGGATAAATACTATAAACAAAGAGCACGAAAAATGCACAAAAGTGAAACAATAACACAAACAAAATCACAAACAATGCTTATACACTCGTAATGCCAAACAAAGCCGATACGACTCCAAAAATAGCTCGAATTCTGAAAACTTGTCATGAGATCCCCAGCAGAGTCGCCAAAACTGTCACACCCCTTTTTTTCAGACTCCAAAAGATTTATGTTTTAAGTCTCGAAAGGGTTTTAATTATTAAAGTGACAAAAGATGAAAATTTGTTTCGAAAAAGGAATATGTTTAACAATCAAAATTCAGAGTCGCCACTCGATATAAATCAGATATGCCGAGTCACCCATGGATATCCTTTTTCAAAATGGTTTTGACTTTTTAATACTGGTTTCCGAATAGAGATTCCGGCTAAGGAATTCTGTTGACCGAGGGGAAGGTGTTAGGCACCCCTCGATCCCGTGGTTTGACCACAATCGCTTGGCAGAGCGTATCGGCTAAATTGACATTACAAATGCATAAACCACACAAAGCACGCAAAAATAATCACTCAAGCAAACAAAAACAAAATAATCCAAAATATAATGTCCAGTCCAATTATTACAACCCAAAATAAAAAAAAAGTACTGAAAGTAAACCTACGCTAATCCTAAACTAAGCTCCAATGCTTTACCCGATGCCCTGGCCCTTCATCACGATCATTTTCCGCCAACAAGATATGTCGGGGCATTCCCCGGTGAACAAGTACAGAAGACCTCGGGGCATTCCCCGGCTAAATGAATACATTTGAATCGAATGCGATAAAATAGAAAACATTCAACACGTACTCCTCATTCAAACATCCAACGAAACACTTATTTCTAAATTTTGCCTACCTGAACCTACCTTTGCCTATCTATTTCAACAAAATTTATGCTTATTCCAAATTAAACCGCTAATAATGAATTAAAACAAATACGTATTCACTTTATCAATTTTAATTCCGCCCCAAACGATCAATTTTAATTCTCCAAACGAGATATCATTTCATCACATAATCCATAATAAATGAATCAAAACAACAATAAATCAAAATTAATCCTAATTCACTTTAACAAATTTTCAATTCGCGCCCCAACTTTTTAAACACGATTAAACCAATTCAATATACAATCCACCGATCAAGCTTTTACATCCAAATCCAACATCAACCCACACATCACGAAGATTCAAACATGTCAAACACATAAATCATTCATAATTATGTAAAAACTAAAAAAAATAGAGAAGATAGAATTGAACCTTAAATGTTGCTTTCGATTAAAGTTGCTCCTTCCAACTGAACCGCGTCCATAATCTCGGATCGAACCTCAACACAAAATGAAATCCAACTCGATATTGAATCGAACTTCGAACAGAGTTAAAAGCAGTCGAAAAATCTTAAATTGAGTCTCAACCGCGACACCCCAACTCAGAATCACAAATCGCGAGGAAAATGAGATGACCCATACCCAAAGCTGTACAAAACTGGTCTGCCTCAGTCTATTTCTAGTGGATTTTACCAGAAACTGGAGTGAGGTTGGTTGTGAGACGATTGGATCGCTAATTTTGGTCCGGTGAGGGACTCCGACTAGTTTGATTGGAAACAGAAATTGATGGCACGTGGTCAGAAATGGAGCTGGTGGTGTTTTCTGACTTCGAATCCACCATAACAGGGATGGTTCTCAGTTGACTTCCGGCGAGTTGTCTCACCGGAGCCTCATTTTCTTTACTCTCGATCTCGAATCTCTCTCTAACTTTTAATGTTTCTGCCCATTTTCTACTGATTTGCACTGTTTTTCTCTATTTCTTACCCCTCTCAATCTTTTTCTCTATCGATTGTTTGTGTAAGATGTCGTGTGTAGTGGAGCGTGAAGTTGTGCGTGTGTGCGTGAATATTTCTTGTGTGTATTTTTATGAGTAAAGGTCAATGGGAATTCTGTGATGGGTGAACTCAGTGAGGGTCAGGTGAAGAAAATGATGGAAAGGAGAAAAAAATAAAAATCCCCCCTTCTGTATCCATGAAATCTGCTAAATATATCCCTTTGTGTGTGTATATATGAGGTGAGGGTGAGGTAGTGGTGAGGTAGGTGGGGTCACGTGGGGTAGGGAGATAGGGTGTGATGTAGTTTTTGATTGGATGGGTTGTTAGGATAGGGTAGGTAGGTGTTGTTTTTTAATTGGGTGGGTTGTTAGAATATTAGGATAAAACAAAATTAGTTAGGGGGTTGTTATTTTTGTCATTTTATGGAGGGATTATCACACGGGTGAGGGTACACGGTAGGATAAGGTAAACAATAGGTAAAAACGATATCGGGGAGGGACGAAATTAGGTGTCTACAGTTGGGTTTGTGGCAGGGGCTGATTTGTGTTGTTCCAAATAGATTACTCATATGTTGCAACAGATACGTAGTCTGTTTCAATAGATAACTAGTCTGTTTCAACAGATAACTAGTCTGTTACATGGCTTTGACGTTTTAATTCATACTCTCTCCGTCTCAAATTAACTCATCCAAAATTGAGATAACACATTGATTAGAAAAAATAATTAATTACCATAATACCCCTATTAAATGATGTTTACATTTTAATTTGAAGAAAAAGTGATTAATGCAAAGGGTAAAACATGGAACTTTTTTTTATCTCTTCTTGATTAATGAAAAAAGACAAGTAAAATGAGAAATCAAATTAGGAAATTTGGGATGGGTAATTTGAGACGGATGAAGTATTTAATTTTCGTTCTGTCTATTATATTCTCAACAAACATGTCGACGATTGGACGCAAGAAATAATTTTAAATCCAGTAGCAATAGCAAGAGTTGAAACATATTGGTTATCTGTTGGGTTTGTGGCAGGGGCTGATTTGTGTTGTTCCAAACAGACTAATCATCTGTCACAACAGATAAGGATGGGTTATTTGAGACGGAGGAAATATTTAATTTTCATTCTGTCTATTATCTTCACAACAAATATGTCGACAATTGGACGTAAGGAATAATTTTAAATCCAGTAGCAATAACAAGAGTTAAAACACATTGGTTATCTGTTGGGTTTGTGGCAAAGGCTGATTTGTGTTGTTCCAAATAGATTAATCATTTGTTGCAACAGATAAGCAGTCTGATGCAATAGATAATCAGTTTGATCCAACAGATTATCAGTTTGATACAACAGATAATCAGTCTGATACAATAGATAACTAGTCTGTTGCAATAGATAAATCTTCTGTTGCAACAGATTAATCATTTGATGCATCAGATGAGTGATCTGTTTAAATTATGGGCACTAATGTTGAATTCATGATCGAGTTCTATCCATTGTTGAAAAATAGCAAACTGTGTACCCAAATGATAAATTTGAATAAAAATTATAATTTTACTTACCAAATCCATCTATTAAGTAATGTCAAAGTGAAAAGTGATGTAGGAAATAAAATTTGACATAAGAAATTGGTCAGATAGCAGCAGTAGCGGTAACAACAACAATAACAATGGTCGATAAGAAGAAGATAAAGATGATGATGAAGTAAAAGATATTGATAATGAAGTAGAAGATGATGAATAAAGCAGCAGCAACAATGAACAACAATAATCGTGAAGAGAGAGAAAACAAAAATGGATGAGAAGAGAGAGAAACGCGCCCTCCCCTTTTCCTATTAAATTAACTAACATTTGGATCAAAGTATAAATTAAAAAACTTGTGGGTTATTTTCAAACTTCCCCAACTTTCTTAATCCATAATAAAGTAATTGTCACCTCCACTCAATAATTAAGACTTATGTCACCTACACCTCATTTTAAAACTTTTTTGTCACCTACAGCCCAAAGACCACCACGTCTGCCGTCACTACTATTCTCTTATCACTAATATTACTACTATGTAGTGCAGTACTACTACTTCAATGCTATCATTGTTTATTATTATTATTATTGTTGTTGTTGTTGTTGTTTTTGTTTTTGTTATAATATATTATATCATATATTTATTTTTTATTTAATACTTAAATAAATATTATTTAGATAGATTTTATAACATTTAAATATTAAAGGGGATAAATTTATAAAAGAGTAAAGGTGTATTTAGACGAGTATAATTCATACATAATCTAAATATGATATATATCGATTATTATTATTATTATTATTATTATTATTATTATTATTATTATTATTATACATTTTATAATATTAAAACAGATAAAGAAGTTAGAAATCTATTCCAACTCAAATTTTATTTAAATTAAAATATCATGTCAGTTTGTTATAAGAAGATCAGGATTTTGATTAGATAAATATAAATATAAAAAGAAGAAAGAGAAAAAAAGAGCAAAAAATTTTAGTTGCTATTAAAGAGGAGAATATACATTAAAAAAGAAATGCTCACACCCAGCTAAGCAACTAATTTTTAATTCATATTTTAAAGTAACTTTATTAGTAGAGGTAATTGGGGGTAAGAAACGTATATTAGTTGTTGTTGTTGTTGTTATTGTTGTTGTTGTTGTTGTTGTTGTTGTTGTTGTTGTTGTTGTTGTTATTATTATTATTATTATTGTTATTGTTATTGTTATTGTTATTGTTATTGTTTTTTTTTGTGGTAAGGTTATTGTTATTGTTATTGTTATTGTTATTGTTATTGTTGTTGTTATTGTTGTTGTGTTGTTGTTGTTATTATTGTTATTGTTATGGTTGTTATTGTTATTGTTATTATTGTTATTGTTATTATTATTATTATTATTATTATTATTATTATTAGTGTTATTATTATTATTATTATTGTTGTTGTTGTTGTTATTATTATTATGATGGTAACTACTACCACGTACGCGGTCACTATTAATCTCTTATCACTAATACTACAACTATGTATTACAGTACTACTACTTTTATACTATTATTTATTACTAGTTTAGGTGTACATGCCTCGCGCGTGTATGTCTCTTTAATGAGTTCAAATGTAACACTAAATAAAAAATTTATTTAAATAATAAAGATGAATACAATAATTAAATTCAACATATTTTGAATATGTAAAGATGGAGAATTTATTTAATTATCCTAACATTTATCAAAAATAATTCTCAAAGCCGATCGACATTCATCTATCACCTGTAAACTGCAATAAAACAATACGATAATAGAGACATCAAATGATACAATTAAATCTAACTTTTACACTAAAATTTCCTCAAAGCGTCTGACACTCATCTATCACCTGTTAACTATAACAAAATAATAAGATAATAGAGATATCAAAATAATATAATTATACCTAATCTTTACACAAAAAAAATTCTCAAATCAGAAATATAAAAGCAATACAATTAAACTTAATACTTACCTAAAAAAATTCTTCAAAGTCGACCGACATTTATCTACCAACTGTAAATTAGAATAAAATAATACGATAAAAGAGATTTCAAAATAATACAATTAAATTTAAACTTTACACACAAAAATTTTTCAAAGCCGATCAATATTCATCTACAACCTGTAAACTACAACAAAATAACAAACTGATAGAGATATTAAGAAAATACAATTAAACCTAATCTTTACCTAAAAAAATTCCTCAAAGTTGTTCGACATTCATCTACCACCTATAAATTAACGTAAAATAATACGATAATAAAGACATCAAAACAATATAATCAAACATAACATTTATATAAGAAATCCCTCAAATTCAACGACATTCATCTATGACCAGTAAACTACAACAAAACAATACAATAATAATCACAAAACTTCGATTTTAATGAAAATAATTCTTGTCTAAGAAAAAATTTAGACTCAAAAGAATGACTTGAATGAAAATAAAAAAGATATATATATATATATATATATACACACACACATTGTATTCTATTATGTTGACAAAAACAGTGATGTTAATTAAGAAAAAAATTATGAAGGAGGGGATTGTTGAGGGTCTATCGAACAATAAAAAGTTTGTAGTAACTTTTAAATATGTTAAATCATAAGAATTTCTTATTTGTAGTAATTTTGATCTAAGTTTTAATTATGGAAGAATAATTAAGAAATGAATAAGTAGACTAAATCTCACTTTTTTTTAACGAAAGACTAAGAAATAATGAAACCATAATGTGTATGTAGAACTCTTAATAGAATATTATTGGCTATATAGAAGTATTTCCTTAATAGAGTCCTATTTTAGGAGTATTTTTCTAGTTGATTAGTACAAAGTAAAATATTAGTTGATTCTCCTTCCATATATTTTAGGAGTCCCATATATTTTAGGAGTCTAATTAATATAATAAAAAATAATTAAATAAAATAGTGAAAAAACAATTTTGTCTAAAGGAGAGTCTTTTAATGAAGGACAAAAAGTTCAAATCACTTTTCTATGGGGCTTCATACTTTTAATATATTATAGATTATAGATATAGATATAGATTATTGTCATTATAATATATTATATTATATATTTATCTTTTATTTAATACTTAAATAAATAATATTTAGATAGATTTTATAACATCTAACTGTTAAAGGAGATATAAATTTATAAAAGAGTCAAGATGTATTTAGAAGAGTATAATTCATCTATAATCTAAAATCTAAATATTATATAAATAGATTATTATCATTAATATTATTAAAATATATTTTATAATATTGAAAGAGATAAATTATGAATAGTTATAGTTCATTTAGAACTCTCCAATATTAGGTTTTAGTTTTAAGATAATGATAAATTTTTTATATATAAAAATTAATATTTTTAAATTTAAATATTTAAATATATCTAATCTTTTAATTCAAAATTTTTATTATAATGTTTATAATCTTGTCCTAAAAACTGCCACGTGACTTTTTAATATCTTGCCACTTGACTTCTTATCTTACTTGTAGTTTTGCTTATATATATATATATATATGATCCATTAAATGCTAAGGATAATATTTTATCCGCATCCTAGAATCTTTCTTTAAATTTAAGTAACTTATGTTCTTCACTCACCACCACCTCTTTCTTTTCCTATAGATCTACTCAATCTGTCTTGGTTTGTGTTTCCTTTTTGACCAGTCTTACGAAGATTGTCACCTTTCTTTATCTGGTAATTATTTAAAGACAAAATTTCTCTTTTATCCTTATTGATCCACCTAATCTTAAATATAGTTTTTTTTTTTAATTTTCTATAAAGGACAATTTGATGAACTTCACAAAGGCTTTCTTTATTTCTTTAACTCTGTGTTTGGCCAAAAGGTGACACACAAAATAGGATGGAGTGTAATAATGTTAGTTGTGAATTTCTACTATTTATGTGTTTTGTTTGTTTTGCCCTTCCCCGTAGTTGTTATATACTATTTTTGAGTTGCGGGAATGATTCACACGGTCAACAATGTCTTTGGGAGTGATTTGGGAGAGTTTATATCATTATTTGAATTCGGACCTAGCCGTGATGGGTAATCTTAAGCCCAACATGGAACGGAGACACCCTCTTAGCTTTACCTATAAACAACGAAATCCAACCAAAACATTCAATAGGAGACCTGCACCTCCTACCATAAAAAAACTTCAAAATGAGTCATTTAAATGCTAGAATGGTAACTGTTATTGTAAGCAAACGCAATAAGAGGTAAATGGTCAACCCAACTACCTTTAAAATCAATCACATAGGCTCTTAGCATATCCTCTAAAGTTAAATGATAGATAAATAATATCAAAAGAAAATGTAAAGTAGCAAACAAGATATCATCGACATCCCAATCCTGTCCATGAAAGCTTCTAAATCAAGTATTCCAACTAAGTCAGAACATGCCCCCAACTATGACAAAAAGAATTCAAGATACTAAGACAATAAAGAAATCAATGAGATGACCGAGCCTTTCGAAAGATGGAGGCTCACCACTTTACAGTAAATCAACACATCAAACCACCTAACACTGCACAAGAGCAACAAAAGTCATTCGCACCTACATCATGAAATAATGCAACATTCGGGGACGGTTAGTGGGGCGAGCACTAGCATGTAACTTGGGATAAGGAATAAAAGAGTGCATTTATCAAAAATCAGTCAAAATCACATGCATAATATTTATATATACATTTATTGGATGCAGGGATAAGGATAATTGTTTTATCCCCTTCGAATTTCTTTGGCGAGAAAATGATTTGACCTTTTTAAAACTATTTCAAAAGATTCAAGGAAATTTCGAAATAATTTTAAAAAATTTATAGAGTCGCTACTTGATTTTTATAGAAAAATCAAGAAAAACTTAAAAGGGTTTCAAAGTTTTAAAAACAGAAATGAACCTTTAAAACTAGAAAAAATGTGTAAGAGTTCAAATGACGCCCTAAGAAGGTTTTAAGATACTTAGGAGCGTCCGTTTAAAACAGTTTACCAAAAATAATTAACTTGACTAACTAAAAGTGGCTAATTTTCGTAAAGACTCGATTTTATAAAAAGTATTAAAATTATTTATTTAAACATTTAAAAATGACATTTATTTATTCAAAGGAGAAAATAATTTATTTGAATTGAACTAAATCGTAATTTTTGGACTTGGGAGGAAAATGAATTTTACCTTTGTAGGAGAAGAAGATTATGAAATTATTTTCTTATTATTAATTATTATAAAAAAGTTGATTATATTATAGATAATACCTTTGAAAAAATGTTAAGAGAGTTAAACAAAAAGTATCTTATTAATCATGAAAAGTTAAAATTTACTAGAAAAATTAGTTTCTTGAATTTAAAGAAAGTTACTTTAATCCAAATAGACTATTAGTTATATGAGCATAACAAATGTCATTTTAAAATAAAATGCTTAATTTTTAAAAGACTTATTTTACGGAAAAAATCGAAGGAACCGGTTTAATCCATTTTAGACAATATAAATTAGGTGAAGAAATTATGAATTAAGTAAAAGAAAGCTAAGATAAAATAAAAATGACAACACTTAAGGGAATTTGTCTAGGTTAATTGATTAAAAAGTTAATTAATACAAATAAGCAATACAAGCTACAAAAATAATACAAGAATTGAAATTGGACCGTTAGCCCATCAGTAAAGCTGCCCAGCTTTGGGCTTTGAATTATGGACTTCAGTCCAATTTTTCTGCATTGTATACTGAGTGTATATCAGCCCCCTTTTCTTCCAGCGTTTTTGTATATCGGGTGTATACATGACCTTATATTGGTCATATATACACGTATTTAGTACTCTACCTGTATAATAAGCTTCCTTTTTTCTCATATTAATCATATATCTGCTGTATATCTGTTGTATCCACGCGTATAAAGCCTTGTTTCTTGTCTCTCAATCCATTTTTTGGGACTTTGGTTGAGGCTCGGACTCAACGAAGTTCGAATGCAAGGATACGGGGAGTCCCATTGGACTCATCCGGAAGAGTTCATGTAAAGAGAAGAAGAGATAAGGATTAATACGCATCCCATAAAAGCACACAGAGTTAAATAATATCTAACAACGCCAAACGTCAACTAAAACAAACTATAATAATCAAACACGTAGATGGAGACCATCAAAAGAAAGAAAGCCTGTATTTTGTACTAAAGTATCAATAGTAAATTTTCCAGAATATACCAAAGAGATGGCAAAGTTCAGATAGCGCAAAAAAGAGTCTAATCTCAAGGATTGGGCAATTACAACTCACACATAAATCCATAGAAATAAAATTCAGCCACTATTCTTTGTCATGAAAATATTCAAACACTTTCTAGAGTAGCTATCATATCCTTTGGTAAAGAAAATGTCCCAGTGATTCAGTCTTGAACCTTTTGACAATACCAAAATATAACACACAGAGAACAACATTTGGTATTCGCACACGATGAGTGAATTAAAACATGAGATTATATAGTAAATTATAGCATTGTATATAAATTTAGAGAGATGGATAAATCTACAGCTCCTAATCATCTATTTCCTAAAAAGAACAAGTCAAATAGAAAGGATGAACAGAGGTATAGATCATTGACAAATATTATAAATATCTTTCTTAACTGTAAGGTAACACACGAGGATAAACGACAATCACATAGCAAGAAGAAAAAAACATCACATGTAAACATATTGTCACTTAAGCAAGAATGAACAACCTGAGGTGCTTCATATAGGAATTTATCAGAATCAAGATACGTAAGAACCAACTGTAGCAGCATCCCAAAATTACACACGATCAAATCAACTAAATTACCCAGAATTAATCACGAAACATGCATAAAACATGATACAACACAACAGGCAACTAGTAAATACAATCACATCATCAACAAACAATATCAATAATACCAGCGAACAACCCCACAATTACTACGACAACGACGAAATCACACTCATAAAAAAGAATTTCTATAAGAAATAACTAAATATAGAAAGGTGTTTACCTTTCTTCGGGCAACTAACCGGGACTGACGAGCTTAAATTGAAAGAATTTCATCACTATCAAAACCCACTGCTAATTCGCCAAAGTTTAAAAGAATTTGCCGGGATTGAATGTTTTAAAGAAATTTCTTCTTGAATTCTTTGATTAGGTAGGATTAGAGGAATGCTCCTCCCGAATCATCAATTTTTCTCCAAAAATAATTCCCCCTTTTCAACAATGAGAGGGAGGGTTTATATAGAAACCCAAAATCCCACTTCTTTGACTGTTTTGGCGATGTGGGATAAAAAATTTAGAGGGCAATTTGAAAAAAAAATGGAAGATTGGCAGATGTTTTCCGGTTTAACGGCGTTGGTCGATATAGCCGTTGCTGGCTGTTGAAAAGGACGTTGGTTGTTGTACGCCGCTTGGACTTGTTATTGTCATATTGCTGGATGCTGAAGATTGTCGTCGTTTGGTCAAAGAGAGGCATTATAAGGGAGCTGGGCTTGGAGCGGGTCGGTGGTTTTTCGGCCTGGGCGGCTGATTTGTTGATATTGGGCTGATTGGGGGTAAAAGAAGGGTAGTGGGCTGCTGTTGTTTGTTATTTAAGTTATTGGATGTTTGTTTGAGGGTAAATAAGGAATTATAAGGATGTAGGCCGGCTGGCTTGGGAGGGTTTTTGGGCTGGTGGCCCGATTTAAAAAATGGAAAAAGGGCTAGTTATTTAGGGATAGAGGTTTAAGACTAAGTCATTTAATAACTAGTCAAATATTTATAATTTCAGTCATTTTTTATTAAATATAAACCACATTGAAAATCAATTGATCAATTACATTGAAATTATGGCCAATTTGATTTTAATTATGATCAATTTCAATAAATTGGCTAAAATTAAATTAAAATTTGAAACGAATTATCAACTGGTTTAATTCGAAGCTTTTTGGTTTAACAAAATTAAATAAATATCTTTGAAAATTTTTGAGAATAAAAATACATTTGAATTAATTTTTTACCCTTTGTGAATTTTAGGGACAACCCTTGATTAAAAAAAAATCAAATTTTTTAAGAAAATAATTATTTAAGTAATAAATTTATACGATTTTGTATACATACAGAATGAATAACCGCTACTTAAAATTATAAAATTATTCAAATGAATATTTTTCAGAAGGAACTTATCCGATAAAATAAATATTTTAATTTTATTTAAAACTGTAGAAACTCAAAATTAAACTTATTCGTGGAGGGTAAAAATTACGTGTCGACAATAAGGATTCAATAACATGATAGTTTAAACCATTAGCCTGAACTATGTAGCCCGCTTCGTCCTAAAGTCACCCACGAGCTATATGGGTTCGACTCTCTTTATAAAAAGGGCTCTAGTCTATGTTAGTCGCATATACCGAGGAAATCGAGGAAAGGCTAAGGACACCAAGGTGATAGCCATCCAAAATATAATGTGTATCTAGACACATGGTCATAGACACTGCATCGACAATGTGGTTTTCAATATTGATTCTCCCAGGACTACACCTTCACGGTGAGCTACACAATTTTCTTTAAGCTCAAATTATAAAATTTGCACATAATTCAGCCATTAATCAGGGAGTCATTCATTAAGACATTTACCAACTTAGTATCATCATACCAATATGCTTGCAAGTTATTTTATTTATGCCAAACCAATTCATATAATCATTAGACTCCCAAGTTTCATTCAAAATCCAAACCATGGCCACCAAGGATATTTCAAAATAATATTTATCCATTTGTCCTTTAATGTAAAGCAATGGGTTTAAAAGGTAAGTGAAATTATGCAAATATCCATATTCAAAATTAAGTTTACAAGGTGGGTTGAGATTAATGCCATTATCAAGTCAAAAATTCATCCATTATAGTGAAACCCATGTCACCCATTTAAACCATAATCACAATGCACCAATTTAGTCCTAAAACCATCAATTAAAGCATGAATAATTCATTTAAATCATGGGACAAGTAATTCAAGTAATAACAACCAAAAATCCTCAATCCATTTTCAAACTCGAAACACCCCAAACTTTGGCCCTTGCAAAATTTTTTGAACCTTGAACCTTCTGTGCTTCATATAATTTACACCATGCCACTCGTATGGTGTGGATACGGGTCTAGGACCCTAGTTGTATGTTAGTAAATTTCATATTGGCCAAGTTTTGTTCTTGATATGAGAAGACACCATACGAGCGTATGTACATGATACGAGAAGTATAGTGCCAAATCGTATGTTGTCCAATGTCGAGCCTAGATATTTCTGCTTAGGGTACGACTTGAAGGGTGCTAGTCATATAGTTAGGGTAAGAGTTAGGTTAAGGAGTCCTATGTTGGACAGAGTATGATGTCTAACTTTTTGATCAAGGTACGAGTGGAAGGTACCACTCGTATGATGTGGGCACAAGTAGAGGGGTCCAACCGTACCCTCTTGCGAGTTTTTTTTATATATTTTAAGCTGAGGGTAATTTATACTTTTACCACCCCAATCCCTTAATACCCCACATATATAACATTATTTGGTCCCTCATTCTTTACTTTAGAATATTAATACAAACTCAAAATGCTCTAAAAATCTCTCAAGTAGATTGGGCTAGAGTTTCATCAAGACGACCATCTAGAGGCTTAAGGATCAAAATCAATTCGTGAATCTTTGAAACTCAGGCATGTGACTCTTCCTTCATTATTAGTTCATAAAAATCATGTGTTTTAAACATGGTTCTTGAATTATAACTAGTGGTTTTGAAATCTATGGTTAAGGGTTTGAATGTATAATGTTGGGTATTATTCTCTCATGAGATTACTTGTGTTCATACATATTTTTTATAATGGTTTTGCGCATGTGGGTGCATGAGAATTATGAATTAATGAATGAGTCATGGTTAATCCAAACTTGATAGTTTTTGACTTGAAAATGGTGTGATAATGGTATGCACTCAACTTGTTTGTGAAAATGCCTATGAGAAGAATCTTGTCACATGATGAATTGTATTTTGAACTAATGCTTGGAATAAGAATGTTAATGAAGGATGAATTGTTTTGTAAAGGTCAAGTGGCTATAAAATTAATAGAATTGTGATTTGAACTAAGGCATAGGCCTAATAATGTAAATGGTTGGTAAATGATTTTATGAAGGTGTAACGCCCCGAGTCTGCACCCTGGATGCCACACGGTGCTTACGACCCCGAAGGACCACAAGCTAACCCATGACTGATACCTGTTGTGAGCATTGAATAATTATACTGAAATAATGCAAAAATTAGGCTGAAATGCCATAAGGTTCATAATCTGAATACTGATAAATATAGAAACTGATAATAATCATCTAAAAACTAAATATTATCTGAACTAGTATAGTCTGAAAAGCTTCTACTGAACTTTCTGAATGTGGAGTTGATGGGACAAGTACCCCAACTAACTATGACTAATAAAATACTGAATCTACTATAATATTGAAATAAATAATATCCTCGATGGATGAGGACTCACTACTGAATTTGCTGCTACTAACTGAATCTGGCTAAGCGCAGTCTGGAAGCTGAGCGTCTGAACCTATGATTTGAGACATCATAGCGTAAGAAAAGAGTATGAGATTAGTATGTGGAATATACTGGTATGCTATATGAGGTAAGGATAATATGCATGGGTTGATATGCATAAACAGTAACTGACTGAGTGATATGAATATAACTGAATAAGAGTACATGGATAACTGAAGCTGCTGTAAACACTAATTGTGCAATACTTTGTATATACATATATATGTGTCTGAAGTTTATACTAAAACTGAGTACTAAGTTTTGATAACTAAGTAACTGATATTTGAGATTACTTATAATAAAATTATTGATAACTGAGTGACTATTTTTGACAGTCCTGATTCTATAGGACTGAACTGAGTTCTATGCTAAGACTGAAACTGAAACTGTAGGAGGTAATAATCTAAACAACATGCCCTTTTTTAAACTGAATGGGGTCCAACCTATAATCCTAGTTGGAGGGGTGTCAGTATTGTGCCATGGGTACAGGCAAGCTGAAGAGTCACCCTCATCTGGTAGGTTTCCTAAATGAGAACGGTGTTACCCTTAACTGGTAGGTAAAAACCTTATCAACACTCAACTAGCAGGTTGATATCTCAACCTAAGCTGGCCATATAGTTCTAGAACATAAAGACTGCTACTAAGGATCACCCCCTCCACTGATAGGTGAGCCCCCATCCTTGGGTTCGCTCGGTGCTGAATCCTACTCCCAACTGAATGGCACTGATTATTGGACTGAACTGAACTGGACTGAGTTTCACTGAGTTTTGTAATTAATTGAGTACTACTGTTCGTGACATTATTAAGACTATTCGGTAGCTACTATAATTCTAGGCAAACAACTAGATTTTAGGTATTAAATACCCCAGGACTCGATAGCATTGATAGTAAAGCATGGTATGATCTTAAAAGCATAACAATAATTGCTTATTAACAATGCATTCATTTAGACATTTTGTCAAACACTTGAGACGCATGAACTTATACATGAATGGGAACACATGATAACATGTCATGATTTCACTATTCAATTTGCATAGGCATTCTATCAAACACTTCGGGAAACATAAGTAATGCACATGATAATAGTCAACCAATAAACATCATGAATAGAACACTCAACTTGCAATTCAAGGGTTTAACATGAGGATCACATAATTCAACACACATATTATATTAATTTCATGAAAATTATAATTAATCATGGATTGAAACCCAAACAACATCATGAACATGAGTACAATCTACTTCAAGCATGGAAATCACAAATTTAAAAACTTGTATTTTTAAAGAGGGTTCTAGGACTCCATGGGTGGTAAGGGCCCATGGATGAACACCTAAGATACTTGGGAAGATGAGTTCTTGAAGTTTCTTAGTGGAATTCTTGAGGATTGCTCTTGATTCTTTGAGGCCAGGGTTTTGTAATTGAGAGAATGCTCTTGATTTTGGGGGAAATTTAATAGAATGATGACTTAACTAGGTTATTAGGGGTTAAATCACGTGTCTAGACTGATTAGGGCCATAAAAAAGACTAAATTACCCCTGAAAAGAATTAAATTTCTGTCACTGAAATTCCTAATTTTTCCTTTTACCGTGATGCAGTGGCATCGCGGTGTACCACTCGAAGTTGGCTGAAAATTGTTTAAAAATGGACAATTATGAAATTACAGTTTGGCGTGACATGATGGTATTAGATCGGGCTACTGAAAATTTACAATTCTGAAATGGCACCTAGGTGCGACGCGGGCCAATTGATGTACCTTACTGGAAAATGCCAATTGGGAACTGAAACTTGACCATGATATGCTGGAATCGTGGTGTCTCACTGGAAACTGACGAATGCCATTTTGACCCTCACCACAATGCGGTACTTCTCAATTTGACATATTGTTTCACAAAAAGTGCCAATATCAGATTTGGGCAAAATTTATATCGTTGGAAAGCTGACTGAATTTCTTACACAATGATGGGTCTTAAATTGGAAAATTCTAAGTATTTTTGAAAGTATATATAAGAATTCTTGCGTACTGAGAGCTAAACTAAGCTAGAAAAGTATGGGGTATTACAATATCTTCCCCTTGGGAACATTCATCCTCGAATGAGACAGATTAAGCTGAGAAATACTAATAGACTGAGTTTACATACTAAACATGCACAACAGAAGCATGATTCTATGACTGAAACTATTGATAAATTGAGTTTTCACACTAAAATATGATTACATGGCTGAACTGATTTATGAATGCATGATTGTCATGAGAATGATATACAATGGTAACTGATACTAAGTTTGTAACTGTAACTAAAAATGGAACTGAGTAAAACTAAGAAAGACTATTACCTCAATCTGAGTCTGAGTATGCGGAGAAGAGGTGAGTATACTTAGTCTGCATATCTACTTTTGCTTCCCAAGTAGCTCCCTTAATAGACTAGTTCTGCCAAAGAACTTTGACCAAGGGAACTTCTTTGTTTCTTAGTCTACAAATCTGACGATCAAGGATTTAGACTAGGACCTCTTCAAAAGAGAGATCATTTTGAATATCTATGCCCTTTAAGGGGACTACAACTGCTGGGTCACCAATGTATTTCTTTAGCAAGGAGACATGGAATACTGGGTGTACTGAAGCTAAGTCTGAAGGCAACTCAAGGTTATAAGCTACCTTTCCAAAATGACTAAGAATTCTGTAAAGACCGATATATTGGGGACTGAGTTTTCCTTTCTTGCCGAACTTCTTCACTCCCTTCATGAGAGAGATTTTTAAGTATAAAAAACTGCCAATATGAAACTTGAAATCCTTTCTCCCCACATCTGCATATGATTTTTGTCATCTCTGGGATGCCCTAAGCCTTTCTCTGATCAACTGAACCTTCTCTAAGGCATCAAACACTAAATCAGGACCTACTACTGCGGCCTCACCTACCTTGAACTAAGCAATTGGAGATCTATATCTCCTACCATAAAGAGCCTCAAACGGAGCCATCTAAATACTAGAATGATAGCTATTATTATATGCGAATTCGATCAAAGGTAAGTGGTCATACCAACTACCTTTAAAATCAATAACACAAACCTTTAGCATATCTTCCAAAGTCTGAATGGTCCTTTTACCTTGACCATTTATCTGAGGGTGAAAAGTTGTACTGAGGTGAACTTGGGTACCAAGACCTTTTTAGAAGGATTTCTAAAAATGAAAGGTAAACTGGGTACCTTTATCTAAAATGATGGATACTGGGACTCCATGTAACCTGATCAACTCTCTGATATAGAGTTTGACATAGTCCTTGTCTAAATAGAAAGTATAGACTGGCAAGAAATAAGCAAATTTGGTCATCCTGTCTATGATAACCCAAATTGAATCATGCCGATGATGAGTACGAGGTAAAACCACCATAAAGTTCATGTTCACTTCTTCCCATTTCCATATGGGAGTACTGAACTCCTTCATGGACCCATTAGGCTTCTGGTGCTTAATCTTAACCTATTGACATGTAGAGCACCTAACTACAAACTCTGTTATATCCCTCTTCATCCCACTCCACTAATAGATCTCCCACAAATTGCGGTATATCTTAGTGGCCCCTGGATGAATATAATAACATGTACCGTGCGCTTTAGCACGAATTCATTACATCAAGTCATATACACCTGGCGTACATAACCGACCCGGGCAACAAAAAAATACATCATCTCCTCTTTGGGAGAAAACCTCTACTTTCTAATCTTTGACTGACTCTTTCAACTTAACTAGACTAGGATCTCTGTCCTACTTTTCCTTTACTTAGGAAACTAGAGATGATTCTGAACTATTCTACACTCACACACTACCCTCTGCTAAATTAACTAAGCTGACACCTAGTCGGGCTAGCTGATGAACTTCCTAAACTAACTTCTTCTTACTGATAACGCTCAAATTACACTCTTGAATGGGTGTAAGCGATCATTGTCAATATAAAACCCAACTAGATTGGTCCCATAAGGAAAAATATGAGTGGAGATTAAACTAGTTTGAAACTAAAGCTACAAGTTAAATTCAAACAATCGATATAAAAAGATAAAATGGGGATTTTGAAGATTAGCAAATAATTTTTTTGGTCACTTTAATTTCAGTGTTTGAAATCAATATTAATGGGAAACCAGAGTTATGTTCACCATGGGTTTTGGAAATTGACAGATACTAGGTAATGCTTGGGATTCTTGAAGCAAGTAGAAACAGCAGAATATCCCTGACGACGATACTATATGACTTATCACTCGACCTCACCTGACAATTTATCATCTAATTCTCTCGAACTTAGATAACTTATCTATTTCCAATAGGATTTTATCTCAGGTAGATCAATCCAGTTACGACATTGATCATTAAATAGAAGGTTGGTAGCTTTCGAGTCCCTGTTGATAATTCACGACCTCTAGTCTATTTCTCCATTAGAAGCAAATAAAACCTAAGGGATAACCTAATATTTGCAACTAGTAGATTTTAGTTAAAACAATAGAATTTCAAGACGTCCTACTACTCTTTGAATCCGTTAAATACCTAGTAACCTATCAAACCCTAGTCCATGGATCCCATAACTCCGACTAATGGAATTAGACGCTCATGATTTGATGAATAAAATACAAAGTTGAATTCATGATAATAAGGATAAACTTATGAACGGATGAAAAGCAACAAGTAGTTTCTTCAATTTAATCCAGAAAATAGGAATCCACAAATAGTAGATAAGTGTTGAAGAAAATAAAACTCTCCAAAACTAAAAAAAAGAGAACTCCCAAATAAACCCTAAAAGATGCTATTTATACTAAAGACTAATTAGGGAAATAAAATAGCAAATTCAATTAATTCTCGGATTAGGTGATGCCCAAGCTGATGCCGCGTCAAGAGTCTGACGCCCTATCACGGATGGCGTCAGACTTGCTCCAGTTTCTTCAATTCTCTACCTTAGGCTGATGATGAATCTGACGCCGCATCAAGGATCTGATGGCGTATCACCAACGTCGTCAGATGTCTTCTCCTATTACTAATTTTCTGATTAAGGCTGACGCCATTCTTAACACCTTATCACCCACTTGAGGCCACATCACAAATATCGTCAGAACTACTTTTCAGCTCTAATTCCCTAATTAAGGCTGACGCTGCTTCTGATAGGCTATCACAAGGCTGACAACTTATCACGAATGTCGTCAGCCATGTTTTCCTCTCTTTTACTCAGATTTTCAACTCTTTTGCTCCATTATCATTTATTTCTATTCCTTCAGCCTTTTACTGTAATATCATAAGCAAACACATCAAAACAACAAGAGTTGCTTTAGAATTTACAATTATTTTGAGCTAAAAAGCATTAAATGTGTTAGATTTTGCTCACATATCACTTACCATCCTCAACATGAGCAATACTACCCATAGAAAATCTACTAAGAGCATCTACCACTACATTGGCCTTGCCTGGATGATATAAAACACTCATATCATAATATTCAACAACTCTAACAGTCTTCTCTGATCCAAATTCAAATCTTTCTGACAGAAAACATACTGCAAGCTTTTATGATCTATGAAAACATCAACATACACCCCATAAAAATAATGTCTCCAAATCTGTAAGGCAGACACAATAACCTCTAATTCAAGATCATGGGTAGGGTAATTCTTCTCATAAGGCTTAAGCTGTCTAGAGGTATAGGCTATGACCTTACCTATTTTTATTAGGACACAACCCAAACCTACTCTAGATATATCACAGTACATAACAAACCCATCTGAACCATCTGGTAATGTCAAAACTGGGGCTGGATTGAGTCGAGTCTTCAACTCCTGAAAACTCTTCTCACAAGAATTTGACCACTAAAACTTGACTTTCTTCTGAGTCAATCTATACATGGGTGATGTACTAGAAGAAAACCCTTCAATAAACCATCGGTAATAGCCAGTTAAACCCAAAAAATTCCTTATATCTGATGGAGAAATGGGTTTAGAATAGTTTTTCACCGTCTCAGTCTTTTGAGAATCAATTCTAATGCCATCACTAGAAATAATATGACCAAGGAATGCTACTGACCTTAGCCAAAATTCACACTTACTAAATTTGGCAAACAACTGATGGGCTCTGAGAGTCTGAAGTATGATTTTGAGGTAATCTACGTGATCATTCTAGCTATGAAAATAGACAAGAATGTAATCGATGAAAACTATAAAGAATATGTCTAAGTACTGCTTAGACACGCGATTCATTAAGTCCATGAAGGCTGCTGGGGCATTTGTGAGACCAAAGGCATGACTAGAAACTCGAAGTGATCATACCAAGTTTGAAAAGTTATTTTTGGAATGCCACATTCTCTGACTTTGAGCTGATGATAGCCTGATCTGAGGTCTATCTTAGAAAAGTAACTGGCACCCTGAAGTTGGTCAAATAAGTTATCGATTATAGAAAGTGTGCATTTGTTCTTGACTATAACTTTGTTCAACTGACGGTAGTCTATACATATTCTGAGTGAATCATCTTTCTTATGCATGAATAAGACTGGTGCGCCTCATAAGGAAATGCTGGGTCTAATGAACCCCTTGTCTAAAAGGTCCTTTAACTATTCTTTTAACTCTCTAAGTTCAGCTGGAGCTATTTTGTATGGCAGAATAGATATAGGCTGAGTATCTAGAAGAAGGTCTATTTTGAAGTTGATTTCTCTTTCGGGAGGAACTCCAGGAAGATCCTCGGGAAACACATTTGAGAATTCATTTACTACTGAAATTGAATCAAGACTAGGAGTCTTTGAACTAGAGTCTTGGACTTACACAAGATGATAGACACACCTCTTCGATATTAGTTTTCTCGCTCTAAGGTATGAAATCAACTGACCCTTAAGCGCTGTGGTACTACCCCTCTATTTAAGGACTAGTTTATTTTGAAACTGAAATCAACAACTCTGCTTCTATAGTCAACTGAGGCATAGAATAAATGGAGCCAATCTATACCAAGAATGATATCAAAATTTGTCATCTCTAACTCTACTACATCTGCTGAAGTGACTTTCTGAGATATAATAATCGGACAGTTCCTGTATAACCACTAGGCAATGATAGACTGATCCACTGGGGTAGAGATTCAAAATGGTTCTGGTAAGATTTTTGGTCTGACTATAAAGTTGAGTTCTATGTAAGGAGTTACAAAAGATAGAGAAGCTCCTAGATTTAATAAGGCACAAATATATAAATGGAGGATCTATGACATACCAGTAACTATATCAGGAGAACTTTCCTGATCTTGTCAGTACTACAGTGCATATAGCCTATTTGGGCATTGCCTACTACTGGCACTAGAAGTGGCACCCTACTGATTTGGGCGATCGAACTGAGATGAGGGATGATTGTACTGACCTTGTGAACCTAGCTGAGGACAATCTCTAATTCTACGTCTTGGCTTTTCACACTCAAAACATACATAACTGCCAACTCTACAGACACCCAGATGGTTTCTGTGATATTTCTGGCAAAAAAGATTTGTTCGAGTGCTGCTGATACTACCATGAGATTTTAAGCCTGGCGCCTTATCTTTGTTACCATTTCTGAACTTAGGTACTGGAGCACTGGCTGAGGACAGAACTGGAACTAAAGATTTTGGATAAAACTAGGAACAGTTACCGCCTTCTGACTTAGGTTGAGTAAAATTGAAGCTACCTATTCTAGCTCTCTTATTTTCCCTCTCTCTCTCTCTCTCCTTATTCTTAGCTTTTTCTATCCGTTGAGCATAGACCATTATCCTGGATATGTCCATCTCCTTAATTAACATCATAGTTCTGCACTCCCTGACCACACTCTTTGATACCCTAGATACAAACTTGGTCATTCTAGACCTATTATCTGCTACTACATGGGGAGCATGCCTGTCTAACTGTGTAAACTTGAGGGAATACTATTTCACATTCATGTTTCCTTGCCTGATATTGATGAACTCTAACTAATACCTTGGCTTTCCTTAACTCTAAGGGAAAGAATCTATCTGGAAAAGCAGTAGCAAACTTTTTCCATTCTATAGGCTTTGATTTTGTTCCCCTGTCTACCTTCCACTACTTAAACCACGTATGAGCTACATCTTGTAGCTGATGGGTAGCTAACTCAGCACTCTCACTGGAAGTCACTCCCATAATAACTGTGACTTTCTGCACCTAATCGAGAAACTTTTGTGGATCCTTTTCAGACTTAGATCCTGAAAATAGGAGAGGATTTATTTAGATGAAGTCCCAAATCCTGGCTGCACCAGTATTGACCACTGGGCTAGCCTGAACAGTAGCTGGCTGTTCATTCTTACCTGCTACAGAATGGGCTAGAGTGGTGAAAGTAGCTCTGAATTCTGCATGGGAGACATGCTGTTCCAGGAGATCTGCCTGAATAGGCGGAGTTGCTGGCTAGTATCTAGTTCTTCTTTTATGGGTCTTTTTGAGAGGCATGTTCTATAAATAGAAGAAATAAATGAATTAGACAGAGAGTTTAACTTGAGCTCATGTTCACTCGCACGATATGGATACTAAAAAAGGGAAACTTTTCCTAAAAATGCCATATAACCTCTTCTCCATAAGTGTGGCACGCTACACATCTATGCACAAAACTTTTCTTGACATAGATTTTAAAATCCCTAGGACTATGTTGAACCTTAGGATCTGATACCAAGTTTGTAATGCCCCGAGTCTGCATCCCAGATGCCACACGGTGCTTACAACCCCGAAGGACCGCAAGCTAATCCATGACTGGTACCTACTATGAGCACTGAATAATAATACTAAAATAATGTGAAAATTAGGCTAAAATTCCATAAGATTCATAATGTGAATACTAATAATATAGCAACTAATAATAATCATCCAAAAATTAAATACTATCTGAACTAGTCTAGTCTAAAAAGCCTCCACTGAACTGTCTGAATGTGGAGTTGATGGGACAAGCCCCCCAACTAACTCTAACTAATAAAATACTGAATCTACTGTAATATTGAAATAAATAGCATGCTCTATGGAAGAGGACTCACTACTGAATATGCTGCTAATAACTGTATTTGGCTAAGCGCGGTGAGGAACTTGAGTGTCCAAACCTGTGATATGAGACATCATAGTTCAAGTAAAGAGTATACGATCAGTACATGGAATATACTGGTATGCTAGATGAGGTATGGCTAATATTCATGGGTTCGTATGCATAAATAGTAACTAACTGAGTGATATAAATATAACTGAATAAGAGTACATGGATAACTGAAGCTACTGTAAACACTGATTATGCAATACTGTACATATACATATATATATACTGTGTCTGATGTTTATACTAAAAGTGAGTACTGATTTCTGATAACTGAGTAACTGATATCTGAGATTAATGATAATTGAATTATTCATAACTGGGTGACTGTTTTTGACAGTCCCATTTCTATAGAACTAAACTGAGTTCTATGCTGAGACTGGAACTAAAACTGTGGGAGGTGATCATCTAACCGATATGACCCTCTCTAAATTGATTAGGGTCCATAATGTAACCCCAGTTGTAAGGGTGTTAGTACCATGCCGTGGGTATAGACAAGCTGAAGAGTCTCTATCGTCTGGCAGGTTCCCTAAATGAGAACGGTGTTACCCTTAACTGGCATATAAATATCTTATAAACTATTAACTGGCAGGTTGATATCTCAACCTACACTGGCTACATAGTTTTGGAATATAAGGACTGCTACTAAGGATCACACCCTCTACTGACAGGTGAGCCCCCATCCTTGGGTTCGCTCGATGCTGAATCCTACTCCCAACTGAATGACACTGATTATTGGACTGAACTGAACTAGACTGAGTTTCACTGAGTTTTGTAATTAACTGAGTACTACTGTTTGTGACATTACTAAGACTATTCGGTACCTACTATAATTCTAGGCAAACAACTAGATTTTGGGTATTAAATACCCCAGGACTCGATAGCATTGATAGTAAAGCATGGTATGATCTTAAAAGCATAACAATAATTGCTTATTAACAATGCATTAATTTAGACATTTTGTCAAATACTTGAGAGGTATGAACTTGTACATGAATGGGAACACATGATAACATGTCATGATTTCACTATTCAATTTGCATAGGCATTCTATCAAACACTTGGGGAAACATAAGTAATGCACATGATAATAATCATTACATAAGCACCATGAATACAACACTCAACTTGCAATTCAAGGGTTTAACTTAGGATCACATAATTCAACACACATACTGTATTAATTTCATGTAACTTATAATTAGTCATGGATTGAAACGCAAACAACATCATGAACATGAGTACAATCTAAATCAAGCATGAAAATAATAAATCTAAAAACTTTTAATTTTAAAGAGGGTTCTTGAAATTCATGGGTGGTAAGGGCCCATGGATGAACACCTAACATACCTGGAAAGATGAGTTCTTGAAATTTCTTGGTGGAATTCTTGAGGAGTGCTCTTGATTATTGGAGGCTAAGGTTTTGCTAATTAAGAGAATGCTCTTTATTTTGGGGGAAATTTAATAGAATAATGACTTAACTAGGTTATTAGGGGTTAAATCACATCTTCAGACTGATTAGGGGCGTAGAAAAAGGCCAAATTACCCTTGGAAAGAATTAAATTTCTGTCACTAAAATTATCAATTTTGCTTTCACCGCGATGCAGTGGCATCGTGGTAAGCCACTGTAAATTGGTTGAAAACTATTTAAAAATTGACAATTATGAAATTACCTTTTGGCGCGATGCGGTGGTATCACTTTAGACTACTGGAAATTGACAATTCTTAAATGGCATATTGGCATGCCGCGGGCCAATCGTGGTACCTCACTGGAAAATACCAATTAGGAACTAGAACTTTACCGCAATGTGCTGGAATTGTGGTGTCTCACTGGAAACTTACGAATGCCATTTGACCCTCACTGCGATGCGGTACTTCTTAATTTGACATACTATTTCACTAAAACTACCATAACTTCTCACCCGAATATCAAATTTGGGGAAAATTTATATCATTGGAAAGTTGACTGAATTTCCTACATAATGTTGTTTTTTATGATAGAAAATTTTGATTATTTTTAAAATTATATATAAGAATTCTCACGTATTGAGAGCTAAATTGAGCTAGGAAAATATCGGGTATTATAGAAGGCTTTGGCCATAACTTGATTTGAATTGTAACCTTGGTGGTTTAAATGGATAAATAGGTTTGAATCCCTAAATGTTGAATTGAATTGATGTCTGTGTATAGACAATGGATTTGAGTCCCAATATTGAATGATAAAGATTATGGCATATTGTACGCTTGCAAGTGGGGTTAGTAAGATGATATCAATGAGATGCATTTGGTAAGTAAGTAGACTAATAGTTGTGTGTATGTCTAAAGAATGTTTTAAATGGTCTTTAAAGTGGGATGTGTAGCCGAGTCATGAAAGTGGAGTCTGAATGACAATTACTCGAAACCATGCTAGTCGGTGTGGGTGTCTATATGACCGGAAGGTTTTAGTCCCCCGAATAAATATATGAATGGGAGGTTTGAGTCCCCCATATTTTATACGTTGGTGCTAAGTCACCTTAATTATGTTGGGAGGTTCAAGTCCCCTATAAAGGCATATACGATAATGGATATTCTCTGATTCGTGCGGCTACACCCACTGGGGCCCTTTCAGCTAGGGGAGAGCTGGGTCCATATAGCCGTTGGGTGCCTTGTTATATAAAGGTTATGCTACATAGCCCAGGTATATGTTTTCAAAGTTCATATTAAGCCTTGCCCCTTATCCTAGCATAATATATATAAATATTATATATATATATATGTACGTGTGATAGCATATGATGATTTGAATTGATTTTAATGATGCCATTATTTTATTCCTTTATCCGTGAGTTACATGCTAGCAATCCAACCGCTAACCATCTCTGGATACTATATTTCCATATGATACAGAGATCGGAACTTCTTCTTCTTTTCCTTCACAGTGACAAAGTGTTCGTGTGGTTCATGAGTTGACATTGAAGTGGTGAGCTTCCATACATCGAAAGGTATTCATTTTATGGTCTTTATATTTTATGTCTTAGACTTTGTTAGACTTGGTTTTATGGCTATTGTCGGGGGCATATCCCAATATTTTATTGACTTTGGATTGTAAAGGCTTTGTAAATTACAGTGGACTTGAGTGTTTTGGTTAAGTATATTGTTTAGTGGTTGGCTTAGATATTTTATGAGTTATTATTACTTTTTTTTTGCTCTATTTTGTTTTATGTTCGAAATTCATCTAACTCTGAGGTTGTTGTGTTGACTAAGATAGCTAAAGTGATCTCTAATCCATGTGGGACTTGAGATACCCATCACAGCCATGCCTTGGTTTGGGTCATTACAAAGTTGGTATCAGAGCCTAGGTTCATGGTCAATTAGGTGTCCACAAAGTCGTGTTAAGTGGAATCTTTTTTATGGGTGTGAGTGTGCCACATCTATAAGAGAGATGCTATGAGATATTTAAGAATATTTTTCTTTCTTGTTGTCTTATTTTTGGGCTATAGAGTCTAAGGTCTTGGATTCTTCTGATTTCTATTTGTTTTTTAGATCATGCCTTGAAGAAGATCTGATGTTCATACAAACTCTTCTGTCCTATTTGAGGACAATTTGGATGGACCTCATCCAACTTTCAGGGTTGAGACCTATTCAAAGATCACTGTATTTGACTATCCTCATGGAGTTCCACCTATCCCCACTAATCCTACCTTTGAGGGTGATACTCATACTCAATCGCCTCCCAAGGAGGTTACTAATGGTGCATTTTGCCACTCTATTACCCTATTGATTCAGTTGGTAAAATCTTAGTCACAATAGTTAGGTTCTGATACTGCTGTTGCTATGGGTTCATCTGAGGCCACTAGAGTTAGATAATTCATGAGGTTTCATCCTCCGATATTTACTTGTACAAAGGTTGAGAAGGATTCTTAAAGCTTCATTGATGAGATAAAGAAGATCTTTTGGGTTATGCATGCTTCAAACGTTGAAGGTGTAGAGTTTGCTGCCTACCAATTGAAAGATGTGGCATACCAGTAGTACAAAGAGTGGGAATATTTGAGAGGTGTGGATGGTAGTTCTATCGTATGGGATGATTTCTCTAGTGGATTTTTAGACTACTTCTTTCCTCAGGAGTTGAGGGACGCCAAGGCGGAAGAATTTGTTAAGTTGAAGCAAGGGAGAATGACAGTCAAAAAGTATGCCTTAAAATTCCATCAGTTGTCCCGGTATACTTCTGAATTGGTATCTACTATGAGGGCCCGAATGAGAAATTTTGCTTTAATATTAGCTCATGAGTTGATCCTTAAGAGCAAGGCTATCTTGTTAATTAAAAACATGGATATCTCCAGATTGGTTGTGTATATGCAATAGGTTGAAAAGGAGAAAAAATAGGTTGAGATTGGTGAGAGGCAAAGTAAGAAGTCTTAATTTTAATAACAGAGTGGCGACCAGTAGTAGAGTGGTAAGTGGTCTAAGAAGAAAAGTTGGGAGAGTCCTAATTCCTATTCGATAGCTAGTGCTTTCTACCCAAAGCCATCAGGTGATCGATGATTTTAGGGTGGTGATGCTTCTAGGGCACAAGGTGCCCAATCTCAGGCTAGTGGGGACCAATCAACACCATGCTACCTTCCCTGTAGATTCTATGGTCAACATTATCGTGGTTAGTGTCAGAAGGGGAGGAATCAATGTTTTATGTATGGTCAGATTGGGCATATGCAATGGGATTGTCCCTCTAGGGTTGCTTCTGGGGAAAACAAGGTTCCTATTGCCTTTTTATTATCTCATACACCAAAGGATGCTACTTCTGGATCCGACACTGGACAGAACCACTTTTATGCTCTCATTGCTCGTCAAGAGTTTGAGGCATTTCTGGATGTTGTTATTGGTATATTGAAACTCTTTTCCCATGATGTGCACTGTTTACTTAATCTGGGGTCCTCTCTTTCTTATGTAACCCCATTTGTGGCTGTGCATTTTGGTTTTGGTTCTGAGTATCTATCAAACCCTTTTTTCTCTACCCCAGTATGAGACTCTGTAGTTGTTAGAAGAGTTTATAGTGTGTGTGTGGTATCTGTTGGTAGTAGAGAAACTCTGGTAGATTTGATAGAGTTGGACGTGGTTGACTTTGATATTATTTTGGAAATAGACTGGTTGTATCTGTGCTATGCTTTCTTATATTATCGGACCCATAAAATCATGTTTAAATTCCCTAATGAGCCAATTGTTAAGTGGAAGGGTGGTTTGCTAGCTCCTAAGAGGAAGTTCATATCGTATCTCAGATCTCGAAAGTTAATTTCCAAAGGTTGTCTCTGTCATCTAGTTCAATTTAAGGATTCTAACTCGAAAGGTCGTTCTTTGCATTTGATTTCTATGATAAATGAATTTTTTGAGGTCTTCCCTTATGACCTTACCAGCCTTATGACCTTACCAGTGTCCCTACCGATAGGCAGATTGATTTTGGTATATATATCTTAGTTTGAACACTTATTCAATTTCTATTTCCCCATATAGAATGGCTCCAGCTGAGTTGAAGAAGCTTAAGGAGCAATTGAGAAACCTCTTAGACAAAGGTTTCATCCGTCCTAGTATGTCCCTATGAGGTGCACCAGTGTTATTCGTGTAGAAGAAAGAGGGTTTTCTTTGGATGTGCATTGATTATCGATAATTGAACAAGGTGACAATAAAGAAAAAGTATCCCTTTTTGAGAATTGATGACCTTTTTGATCAGTTTTAGGGTGTTAAATTCTTCTCTAAGATTGATCTTTTATTCGGGTATCATCATTTAAAGATTAGGAAGCAGATATCCCTGAGATAATTTTTTGTACCCAGTATGGGCATTTTGAGCTTTTTGTGATGTCATTTGGTTTGACCAATTCCCCCATGACATTCATAGATTTGATAAATAGGGTCTTCTGTCTGTTTCTGGATTTGTTCATCATTGTCTTTATTGGTGACCTTTTAGTGTACTCTAAGAGTAAGAAGGATCATGCCAATCACCTCTGCCTTGTGTTGCAGGCTTTGAAAGATCAAAAGTTGTATGCCAAGTTATCTAAGTGTGAGTTTTGATTGAATTCCATAACTTCTTTGGGTCATGTTGTGTCTGGTGAGGGGATTATATTGGATCCTCAGAAGGTGGCTATTGTTATGAAGTGTCCTAGACCCACAACTCCAACTGATATTTAGAGCTTCTTGGGTTTATCTGGATACTACAAGAGGTTTATAAAGAGTTTTTCTTCTATAGCTAGCCCATCGACTAAGTTGACTAAAAAAAGATAAAGTTCTTGTGGTCTGATGCTTGTGAGGGTTGTTTTAAAAAGCTGAAGGATAAGCTAACTTTGGCTCCAATTTTGACTTTGCTTGAAGATACTGATAGGTTTGTGGTCTATTCGTATGCATCTCAGGTTGGTTTAGGTTGTGTTTTTATGCAGCATGGTAAGGTGGTTGCTTATGCCTCTAGACAGTTGAAGGTTCATGAGAGGAACTATTTGACTCATGACTTAGAATTACTAGTTGTAGTGTTCGCATTAAATATTTTATGTCATTATTTGTATAGGGTCCATATTGATATTATTTTTTATCATAAGAGCCTGTAGTATGTATTCACTCAGAAAGAGCTTAACCTTAGGCAAAAGAGATGGCTTGAGGTGCTCAAGGATTATGACATGAGTCTTTACTACTATCCAGGTAAAGCTAATATGGTTGCTATTGCTCTTAGCAGGTTATCCATGATGAGTCTAGATCATGTGGATAAAGAGAAATGGGATTTGGTAAAGGATATTCACCACTTGGCACCTTAGAGTTCATCTCTTGGACTCTGAGAATAGTGGTGTATTTATACAGGAGGTGGAATAGTCATCTCTTAGTACTGAGATTAAGGAGAATCAAGTGTTAGATCCTATCTTGATAAGGATCAAGGATGGGGTAGGTGGGCAGAAGGTGATGGCCTTCAAGATCAGTGGCGATGGTATCTTGAGGTACCATGGGAGGTTGTGTGTTCGAGACATAGATGGGTTGTGAGGCAGGATTTTGGTTGAGGCTCATAAGTCATGGTATACAATTCATCCCAGTTCAACAAAGATGTATCAAGATCTTAAGGAGATGTATTGATGGAATAATAGGAAACGAGATGTGGGAAACTTTGTGGCTAAGTGTACGGTGTGTTAGTTAGTAAAGTTGGAACAAATGAGGCCCAGTGGGCTACTTCAAGAGATTGAATTACTGGTGCGGAAATGGGATATAATTAATATAGATTTTGTTACCGGTCTTTTGCGGTCATGAAATTAGTGTGATTCCATTTGAGTCATCGTGGATAGGATGACTAAGTCCTCTCACTTCTTGCCAGTGAGGACTACTTATTCTATCGAGGATTATGCTAAGTTGTTCCTTTAGGAAGAGGTAAAGTTGTATGGTGCACCTATATTGATTATTTTGGATCGTGGCACTTAGTTCTCATTGCACTTTTAGAGCTTTTTTCAGTATGGTTTGGGGACTAAAGTGAGTTAGTATTCAGACTTTGTAAGATATATTGCGAGCCTGTGTGATTAATTATGGTGGTAGTTGGTTCGACCACTTGCCTTTGATTGAATTTGCTTATAACAATAGTTACCATTTTTATATTAGTATGGTACTATTTGAGGCATTGTATGGTAGGAGGTGTAGGTCTCCCATTGGGTAGTTTGAGGTTGGTAAAGTGGAAATATTTGGCTCAGATTTTGTTCACCAAGCTACGAAAAAGGTGAAGGTAATTTGGGATAGGCTTAAGATCTCCCAAATTTTCCAAAAGTCCTATACAGATGTGAGGTTAAGGGACTTAAAGTTTGAGGTTAGAGATTAAGTGTTCTTAGAGGTATCTCCTATGAAGGGATTGATGCGGTTTGGGAAGAAGAGAAAGCTCATTCACCGGTATATTGGCCAGTATATGATTTTGAGAAGGGTTGGTAGTGTTGCGTACGAGTTAGAATCACCCTCTAGTATGAGTTTTATTTATCTGGTATTCCATATGTCTATGTTACAGAAATGTTGGGTGATCCTTCGTTGGTTGTTCCCTTGGAGAACATTGGTATTTCAAATTCCTTGTCCTATGAAGAGGTCCTATGAGGATCTTGGATCATCAAGTTCACCGGTTGCGAACAAAAGATGTGGCTTCCGTGAAGGGTCCATGGTGGAACCAAAAGTATGAGGAAGCTACTTGGGAAGCCAAGGAGGACATGAAGTCCAAATATCTATTCCTATTCCTAATTCTAAAAAATCATGCATGAGGTATGTGTTGTTCTTGACATCTTTGTTTTATGTCTTTGTTAAAGGTAGAATGTAAATTCCTTGGAGTTTTGTTTTTTATCTTAAAGGTAAGAGTAGAGATGTTTGGGGTTTAAGAGTGTTTGAAATACCCCATCCTATTATTTGATGATGAATGATCTTAGGGTGGGAGTGAGGGTGGGGTGGGGTGGGTGGGGAGACTGACACACCCTAAACTTTGGCCGTTGCAAAATTTGTTGAACATTGGACCTTCTGTTCATCATATGACCTACACCATACCACTTGTATGGTTTGGATACAGGTCTAGGACCCTAGTCGTATATTTGTTAGTGTCACATTGGCCAAGTTCTGCTCTTGATACGAGAAGATCCCATTGAGTTGCAGGCACATGATACGAGAAGTATATTACTAACCTGTATGTTGTCCAGTGTCTAGCATAGATATTTCTGCTTAGGGTACGACTTAAAAGGTACTAGCCGTATTGTTAGGGTATGAGTTAGGCTAAAGAGTCGTATATTGGACAGAGTGTGATATCTAACTTTTTGATCAAGGTACGAGTGAAAGGAACCCTTCGTATGATGTGGGTACGAGTGGAGGGGTCCAACCGTACCCTTCTACGAGTGTTCTACAACTATTAAGATGAGGGTATTTTAGACTTTTCCCACCCCAAGCCCTTAAGACCCCACATCTTATAACACTATTTGGTCCCTCATTCTTCACTTTAGAAGATCAAAACACAGTTTAAACTCTTTAAAACCTCTCAAGAAGATTGGGATAGGGTTTTATCAAGGTGTCTATATAAAGGCTTAAGGATTAAAATCTCTCCATGAATCTTCGTAAATCAGGCATGTGACTCTTCCTTCATTGTTAGGTCATAAAAATCATGTGTTTTAAACACTGTTCTTGAAATATAAATGGTGGTTTTGATATCCATGGTTGAGGGTTTGAATGTATAATGTTGAGTATTGTTCTCTTATGATTTCACTTGTGTTCATATATGTTTTTGATAATGGTTTTGCACATGTGGGTGCATGGGAATTGTGGTTTAATGAATGGGTCATTGTTAACCCTAACTTGATGGTTTTTGGCTTGAATAATGGTTTGATAATGGTATGCCCCCAACCTGTTTGTGAAAATGCCTATGAGAAGAAACTTGTCACATGATGAATTGTGTTTCAAACTAATGCTTGGCATAAGAATGTTAATGAAGGATGAATTATTTTAAATGAATTGAATTGTGACTTGAACTAAGGCATTGGACTAATAATTTAAATTGTTGGTAAATTGTTTCATGAAGGCTTTGTAGGCCATAACTTGATTTAAATTGTAACCTTGGTGGTTGAAATAGCTAAATGGGTTCGAGTCCCTAAATGTTGAATTGAATTGATGTATTTGTATAGACAGTGGGTTCGAGTCCCAATTTGAATGATAATGGTTATGGCATGTTGTAAGCTTGCAAGTCGGGTTGGTATGATGATACCAACAGAATGCCTTTGGTAAATAAGTGGACTAATGGTTGTGTGTATGTGTAAAAAATATTTTAAAAGGGCTTTAAAGCAGAATGTGTGCTGGGCCGTGAAAGTGTAGTCCAAAGGACTAACACTGGAAACTGCGCTAGCTGATGCGAGTACCTATATGATCGGTAAGTTTGATTCCCCCGAACTAATATATGACTGGGAGGTTTGAGTCCCCTATATCGTATACATTGGTGCTAAGTCACCTTGATTATGCCCGGAGGTTCAAGTCCACCACAAAGGCATATACGGTTATGGATATTCTATGGTTAGTGCAGCTACCACACTGGGCCCCTTCAAGCTAGGGGAGAGCTAGAACCATATAGCCCAAGGTGCCTTCTTATATAACACTTATGCTACACAAACTAGGTTAATACTTTCAAAGTTCATATTAGCCTTGTCCCCTATCCCGGCACAACATATATATACATATATGTATACATGTGATTGCATATAATGATTTGACTCGGTTTTAATGATGGCATTATTTTATCCCTCTATTCTTGAGTTACATTCTAGCTCCAACCGCTAACTATCTTCAAATGTTGTGTCCCCACATGATACAGGTACCAAAATTTTTTGTTCTTTTCCTGTACAGTGACCAGGTATTCATGAGTTGACATTGAAGTGGTGATATTCCATACTTCGAAAGGCATTCATTTCATGGTCTTTATATTATATGTCTTATACTTTATTAGTCTTTGTTTTTTGGCTATTTTTGGGGCCATGTCCCGATATTTTATTGACTTCGGATTGTAGAGGCTTTGTGGATTACTATGGACTGGGGTGTGTTGGTTCTGTGTATTATTTGGTGGATTGGTTTAGAAATTTCATGAGTTATAATTAGTCACATTTTGCTTTATCTTGTTATGTAATACCCCATATTAGTCTTAGCTCAGTTCAGCTCATAGTGCATGCATAAGAGACTTAGAACCTGAAAATTTAGCTAAGTATTGGGGACTAGTTTTATTTTTGGCCTCTTAACTTCGATGATTTTTAAAGTGACCTTCCCGATCCCGAGTTGTATGTTTTTGAGTTAATTTATGTTCAGGAATGTAAGAAGCATGTCTCGGGGAAGTTTGAGATTTTTCAGGCGAGGATTGAGGAAGTTTGCATTTCGTTTCCAGAACCTCACTGTGATTACATCGTGTCTTGGTGGGTATAGTGATGGGGAGTTCATCACGTCGCAGTGATGGGTCAATCAATGTTCCTATTGTGAATTTAAATTCCAGAGGGGCAGTCTTGTCTTTTCCCTTTCCCCAATCCATAATAACATAGGATTTACCTTCAATTAAGGCATTATTTACCCATATTCCCTAATTTTTCTCTCAAATAAACCCTAAGCTTTCCCCTAGTTCATCAAATTAAATCCTCCCCCCTTCAAGAAAACTAAATAATTCAAGCTTCACCATCCAAGAACTTTCAAGAAAATTGTTCTCTTTCAATATTTAAGTATTAAAGGTATGTGTGATGTTCATCCATGGGCCCTTTCCACCCATGGAGATTCTTGACCCATGGAGTTCAAGAATCCTTCTTTTATATCAAATTTTGAGTTTTTATATGTTTAATGATGAATTATCCCCATGAGTTGTTGTGAATTTTGATTATACATCAATGGAAATTGAACATTACATGTTGGAATGGTGATGTTTTCCCGATAATTCCTTGAATTATGGTTTTTGTATTGTAGCCATGTGATTATTACATGTTTTAAACTATTCCCATGCTTTAATTCATGACCCTCATGTGTTTGATGAAATGTCTAAGAGTCAAACTTTGAACAATGATCCCTTTTATGGTATTTAAGGCTTCATATGTCCTTATTATTATTTCCATTTAGTGCTGGGGGTTATGAACACCTGAAATTTAGCTATTTACATAGTTTTTAGTAATTACAGAATGATTTCAGATAAACCATGAACATCGTCTTCAGTTAGTTGTTATGATCAATTGTGGCTCAGTTAAACTTAGGTCAGTTCAATTTTCAGTGTCTTTCAATTGGGAGTAAAACGTAGCACCTAGTGTACGTAGGGATGGCATCTCCCCCGTCAGTAGGCATGAGGCACTTGTCTCCTCCGTCAGTAGGCATGAGATGTTAGTAGAAGTCCCTAGTTTCAAGACCTATGGCGCCACCGTAGAATTTAAGGGGTCCCCTATCAGTTAGGCATAACACCCCCATCCTTCGGGATGTTAGATTAGTGAATCCACATAGCCAAGGTTAGTACCTGTGGCACAGTACTGACACCCTTCAGACTAGGGTTATATGTTAGACCCTGATAGTACATTGGGGCATGTCAATTATAGCTAGCTCTCACAATCTCAGTTCAGTTTTTAGTACATAGTTCAGTTTCAAGTTTTCTTGACCATAAAATACAATTATAAGTTACTCAGTTATCAGTGTTACAGTATTTCATTTTACAGACCATATCAGAACATGTTTTATGCTTGGTCATTCATTCTCAGATTTTACAATTTTCATGTATTTATATTCAACTATCTCATGCTAATCAACCAATCATTATCTTATGCATATAACCTATGTATTTCAGCCTAACCTCATCTCGTATACTAGTACATTCATAGTACTGATTGCATACTCATTTCTGGTGCTATGATGTTAGTATCATAGGGTCAGGTGCTCAGTTTCTTGACTGTGCTTAGGCAGATCAGCTTATCAGCAGTAGCAGAAGAGGTGAGTCCTCATCCTTCAAGGACGGGTTTATCTTGTATTCAGTTATGTCAGTAGTTTAGTTATTTAGTCAGTCGAGTTAGTTGGGGGTTTGTCCCATCAACTCCAAAGTCAGTCAGTTTTAAAGGCTTCAGATATTCTGACAGATAACCAGTTTATCAGTTTTTTTATTAGTATTTTAGTATGTTTCCAGATGTTTAGAACTATGATTCAGTATTGTTTTCAGTTTCTAAAACCTTATGGCATTATTAGATAATTTTTCGCATATGTATTCATTATCTATATATTATTAATTACTCATAGCAGGTACCAGTTCATGTGTTAAATCTTGGTTTTTCGGGACCATAAGCACCGTTGTCGCGACTAGGGGGTAATCTTGGGTCGTGACATAACTTGGTATCAGAGCCTAAGATTTTAAAGTGTCCTAGGGAGTCTGAAAGCCACATTGAGTAGAGTCTTGTACATGGGTGTGAAGCACGCCACACTTACAGATAGGAGGCTACAAGATGTTTTAGGAAAAGTTTCCCTTCTTTCAGTATTCATGTCGTGCGAATAAGAATGAGCTTAATTTAAATTCTTTTTATAATATAATCTTCCTTTCATTTACAGAACATGCCTCCTAGAAAGAATAACGAAAGAAGAAATGGGAATCAGCTCGTACCTCAGCCCATTGAGGAAGATCCCCTAAATGAGCATTTTTCTCATACTGAGTTTTGAGCTGTATTCACTACTTTTTCTCACTCAGCAGCAACTCATAATAATCATCGGGATGCTATCCCAGCCAATCATTGGCTAATACCGCCACAGCTAGGATTCAGGAAAACCTTTCTTATTTACGAGATCCAAGTCTGATAAGGATCCATAAGAGTTTCATGACATAGTTTAGAAGATGACTAATATTTTTGGTGTCACATCTAGTGAGAGTGTAGAGTTGGCTGCTTATCAGTTGCAGGATATAGCTCACACCTGGTATAAGCAGAGGAAGAGGGATAGAGGCGTAGATGCAGGGCTTGTAGAGTGGGAGGAGTTTGCCACAACCTTTTTAGATAGTCTTTTTCCTTTAGAGTTTAGGGAAACTAACCTACAGGATTTCATAAATTTGAAATAGGGTAACATGAGTATGAGAGCCCAGTTGGCTATGCTCCTTTGATGGTGGCTGATAACAGGTCTAGGATGAGTAAGTCTGTCTCTGGTGTAGCTGATAGTATGGTCAAGGAGTATAGGACAACAATGTTGATTAAGGAGATAGACTTGTCTAGGATTATGGTCCATACTCAACAGATTGAGGAAGAGAAGGTTAAGGAGAAAGAAAAAGAGAATAAAAGGGCTAGGACAAGTAGCTTTAATTTTGCTCAGCTGAGGTTGGAGGGTGGTAACCTTTCTCAATTCTCTTAGAAATTTTCAGCCCCAGATCTGTCTTCAGCTAGTGATCCAATGCCAAAGTTTAGAAATGATAATCGAGTTAGAACGCCAAGCTCTAAGACTTAGGGTAGTGTGAACAGTGGTCGGACTAATCCCCTTTTCCAGAAGTATGGCAGAAATCAACAACATGTATGCAGGGCATGCAATGGTGTGTGTTATAGATGTGGTAAGCCATGCTACAGGTTGAGGGAATGTCTGATAGGTATGTGGAAAGGTAGGAATGATCACCACTAGGGTCAGACTAACTCTGCAGCAGCACCAGCAGGTCACCCAACTCAACAAGGCACAACTTCCAATGCCACCAATGGTTAGCGCCAGAATAAATTATATGCACTCCAGTCCCGTCCTAATTAGGAAAGTTCTCCTGATGCTATTATGGGTACGTTTTAGGTCTTTCATGTTCATGTTTATGCTTTGTTAAATCTTGGGGCTTTACTTTCTTTTTTGACCCCTATATAACTGTCAATTTATGTGTAAGTCTTAAAACTTTAGTAGAGATTTTCTCAGTGTCTACCCCAGTGGGTAAATCTATCACAGCCAAATGGGTGTACAGGAATTGCCTGGTTACAGTATCCCAAAAAGTCACTTCAGTAGACCTTGTGGAGTTAGAGACTGATTTTTATGTCATTATCAACATGGATTGGCTTCAATCATGCTATACTTGAGTTGATTATAGAAATAAAGTTGTTCATTTTTAGTTTTCAAATGAACCAGTCCTTGAATAGAAGGGTAGTACTTCAGCGCTTAGGGATCAACTTATTTCGTACTGTAGAGTGAGAAAAGTTATATACAAGGGGTATGTTTACCACCTTGTTTGATTCAAAGACTCTAGTTCAGAGACTCCAGTCTTGAGTTAGTTTCAGTAGTGAGGGAATTTCTAGATGTGTTCCTTGAAGATCTTCCCGAAGTTCCTCCCGACAGGAAAATTGACTTCGAAATAGACCTTCTTCTAGATACCCATCCTATTTCTATTCTGCCCTACAAAATGGCTCCAGCTGAGCTTAGGGGGTTGAAAGAGCAGTTGAAAGATCTCTTAGATAAGGGTTTCACCCGGCCCAGTATTTCCCCATGGGATGCTCCAGTCCTTTTCGTGTGAAAGAAAGATGATTTTCTTAGAATATGCATCGATTACCGTTAGTTAAACAAAGTCAGTCAAGAATAAGTATCCACTCCCCAGAATTGATGACTTGTTCGACCAACTTTAGGATGCCAGTTATTTCTCTAAGATAGACCTCAGATCTGGCTATCATAAACTTAAAGTCAGAGAATATGACATTTCAAAAACAGCTTTCAGAACCCAATATGGTCACTTCGAGTTCCTATTTATGTCCTTTGGTCTAACGAATGCCCCAGCAACCTTCATGGACTTGATGAATCGAGTGTTCAAGTATTACTTGGACATGTTCATCATAGTCTTCATTGATGATATTATTGTCTATTCCCGTAATGAAAATAATTATGCAGACCACCTCAGAATCATAATGCAAACTCTTTGAGCCCATCAGTTATTCGCCAAATTCAGTAAGTGCAAATTTTGGCTAAGATCAGTAGCTATAATTGGCCATATTATTTCCGGTGATGGAATTAGAGTTGACCCTAAAATGATTGAAGTAGTTAGAAATTAGCCCAAACCCATATCTCCATCAAGTATCAGGAGTTTCTTGGGTTTGGCTGGCTATTACCGATGGTTTGTTGAAGGGTTTTTATCTATTGCGTCCCCTATGTCTAGATTGACTCAGAAGATAGTTAAGTTTCAATGGTCATATTCTTGTGAGAATAGTTTTTAGGAGTTAAAGACTCGACTTACCTCAGCCCTAGTTTTGACGTTGCCAGATGGTTCAGATAGGTTTGTTGTTTACTGTGATGCTTCCAGAGTTGGTTTAGGTTGTGTTTTGATGTAGAGAGATAAGGTCATACCCTATGCCTCTAGACAACTTAAACCCCATGAAAAGCATTACCCTACCCATAATCTTGAGTTGGAAGCTGTTGTTTTTGCCTTGAAAATTTAGAAACATCATTTGTATAATGTTCATGTTATTGTTTTCACTGATCATAAAAGTTTACAGTATGTGTTTTCACAGAAACATTTAAATCTCCATCAGAGAAGGTGGTTAGAATTGTTGAAAGATTATGATATAAGTGTTTTGTATCATCTGAGTAAGGCCAATGTAGTGGCCAATGCCCTTAGTAGATTGTCAATGGGTAATGTTTCTCATGTAGAGGATAATAAGAAACAGTTAGTTAGGGAGGTTCATCAGCTTGATAGACTAGGTGCGTGGTTGGTGGATTTAACTAAGGGTAGTGTATGAGTTCAGAATAGTTTGGAATCTTCTCTAGTTGCCGAAGTGAAAGAGAAGCAAGACAGGGATTCTAGTTTGGTTAAGTTGAAGGAATTAGTTAGATATCAGAAGGTAGAGGTTTTATCCCAACGAGAAGATGGGTGTTGCGATGTTAGGGTAGGCTGTGTGTGCTGGGTGTATATGGTTTGAGACATTGAATCCTTGCAGAAGTGCATGGTGCATATTATTCTATTCATCCAGGAGCCACTAAGATGTACCATAATTTGCAAAAAATCTATTGGTGGAGTGGCATAAAGAGGGATATTGCAGAGTTTGTAGCTAAGTGTCCTAATTTTCAGCAGGTTAAGGTTGAGTACTAGAGGCCTAGTGGCATATTGCTAGAGTTTAATATTCCTACTTGGAAGCGGGAAGAGGTGAATATAGATTTTGTGGCAAGGTTGACCCATTCGCGTCGTCAGCATAATTTGATATGGGTTATTGTAGACAGAATGACCAAATCAACCCATTTATTGCCAGTTCATACCCCCTACACCACCAAGGACTATGCCAAGCTTTATATTAGAGAGTTGGTTTGATTATATGGAGTCCCATTGTTTATCATTTCAGATAGAGGTGCTCATTTTTCCTCTCACTTTTGGAAAGGTTTTCAGAAGGGTCTTGGTACCCAAGTTTGTCTCAGTACGGCCTTTCATCCTCAGATAGATGGTCAGACAGAGAGGACCATTGAAAACCTATAGAAATGTTTAGAGCATGTGTTATCGACTTTATGGGTAGTTGGGATGATACTTTCCTTTAATTAAATTTGCGTACAATAACAATCATTCCGACATTCAGATGGCTCCATTTGAGGCTCTTTATGGGAGGAGATATAGCTTTCCTATTGGTTAGTTTGAGGTAGGTGAAATTGTGTTGATAGGGCCAGATTAAGTATTTGATACGATGGAGAAAGTTTAGTGAATCAGGAAGAGGCTTAAGACAACCCAAAGTCGTCAGAAATACTTTACAGATGTGAGAAGGAGAGATCTTGAGTTTGAGGTGAGCGATTTAGTTTATTTGAGAATCTCTCCCATGAAGGAAGTGAAGAGGTTTGGCAAGAAAGGGAAGCTCAGTCCCCGATATATTGGCCCTTACAGGATCTTGAGCCACTTTGGAAAGGTATCTTATGAGCTTGAGTTTCCTGCAGATTTGGCATCAGTGCATCTAGTGTTCCATGTCTCTTTGTTAAAGAAGTGTGTTAGCAACCCAACAGTAGTAGTCCCTTTAGAAAGTACGGGTGTTTAGGATAACCTTTCTTATGAAGAAATCCTAGTAGAAATCCTTGATCGTCAGAATAGTAGACTAAGGAACAAAGAAGTTCCCTTGGTCAACGTGTTTTGCGGAATCAGTCGGTTGAGGGAGCTACTTGTGAAGAAGAAGCAGACATGCGTACCAAGTACCCAGATCTTTTCTCTGCAAACTCAAACTCAACTTAAGGTAATAGTTTTCCTTAGATTATCTCTTTTCCATTCTCAGTTCCCGGTATATAATCATCTTTATATCATTGCATGCATTCACGAATCAGTTAAATCATGTACCATGTCTCAGACTCAGTCATGTAACCCTGTTTTCAATTATGCATGTTCAGTATATGATTTCAGTTCTCTCAGTATTCTCAGCTTAATTAGTCTCATTCGAGGAAGATGTTCTCAAGGGGGAGATATTGCAATACCCATTCTTAGTATTAGCTTAGTTCAGCCCATAGTGCATGCATAAGAGGCTTAATGACAGCGCCCAAGTGCACACGCAAGTGTACGTGGTCTTATTAAGTAATAAAGTAGCCTTTAAGAAAGCCGAATATCGATTCCATAGGGACTTGGTTTCGCCAACTATCTAATTCTAGTTTAATGATTGAGAAAAAGTAAACAATAAAGTTTTGGAATTGTAAACTGAAAAGTAAACTACACTAATGTAGAAAAGTAATGACTTGGGATAATCAATAGATAGAAGCCCAGGCCTAAGGCTTACGAACAATCATACTACGTTATTGAATTTCATTTGTTAGATTGTTTATCTTGGTTGTTGATTCATAGGGTTAATTGCATAATCATGGTCTCTCGACCTCTAACCTTTTACCTAACTTGGACCTTACAACTACATCGTTGATCAGGGATTCATTAATACAATTAAGTGTTTTAAAGCTATCATCCTACATTGATAAAGTAAGGCATATAAGTACATCCATGTCCTAGACACTAATTCAAATTCTTTATTTAATAAAAGAATAAAAATCATACTTTATTTATTCCCATGTTCTATCTCCCTATTTTCTCTCCTGAGATCAAAACGTTGACAATTGATGTATTCTAAGGGTAGCTAATCCTTAAAATAGTTAAATAAGAATAAATGAATAACCAATAATAATAAGCAAATTAAACGAAATTAATTCAAAACAAAAGTATTCATGATCTTGGCCTTAACCCCGGAAAGAGGGTTTAGCCTTTAATGGAAATATTCATCATCCAATCCCTTGGAGTGATGATAAAAAACATACAAAAAACTAAACTAAAGAATGATTAAACCTAAAAAGAAGTGGTAGTCTCCAATGATGTCCCAAGTGATCTCGGGTGTTCTAAGATGTTTAAAATGGAGTTTGGGACGTTATATTTATAGTATAAAAGTCATAAATTGACTTGGATTGGGTTTCCATGCTATTTTCTTTCAGCTATACAGAATTATCCCAATTTATGGCATCATCGCATCGTGGTGACATGCCAGTTCACAATTGTCAAAAATTCTGTCAAAATCCAGTATCTCATCGCGGTTCACCGCATCACGGAGCCTCCTTAAACCCCATTATAAACTACACGTTCTAGTTGGTCAAAAACTTGGGCCTCTTATGAATCCAGAGGCATTTTTTATGCATCCATTTTCCACTTATAAAGTGTACACGCGCCCCATATATTTTAGCGGTCCAAATTAAGTCCAACTTGCGTCTTGGGCTTCTGTGGTCATTTCCGAGCCTTTTTGAGTTGTTTATACTTGATTTAAAGCATTTATATACTTTATATATCAAAATAATCCATTAAATAAGGATCCTATAGTATTAAACACAACAATTTAGAGATCAAAACAACACAACATCTTCAACGGTGAACTAGAAACACGAGCAAAGCATAGGGTAAATTCACATTGAGCTTAAGCTTATTGTTTTGACTCTTGTCTTGATCCAATTGAACCTTGAACATTATAAATACGTTTTTTAGCATATAAATACATAATAAAAATCTTAGTAACTCATTAAAACACATTAGAATCCAACACGATAGACTAGAAAAACACCTAGCTCAAGCTAGTTACACTAGTTTTCTCGGTTGACTTCTAAATGATCTATTTGAATCAAAACTCATGTGAAACCACCATTAAACATTGTAAACACATAATTGGCCACATAAATGATCATTTACATCATTCTCGATGCATTAATCACATTAATCATCCTCCAAACGAGGCTAAAAAAGCTAGAATAGTAGCGCTCAAATGCATAAATACACCCAACATCAGCACCCCACACTTAAAGCCTTGTTCGTCCTCGAACAACTCTTAAATATAAACACCATGAGCTGAAGAGACTCCACACTTATACTTCAAGAAATACATTCAAGATAGCACTACAATGATTACCCAGAATGCAAGTTTTTACACTATGTTATGTACATAATTGATAGCTCAAGAATTCTACTTCAAAACATCCTTGCCTCAAGAATGGAATCCACAAGTGGCAAGCTCATGCTAATTGCTCAATAAAAGACATCAAGAGAATCAACCATACTCATCAAACATGTGCCCCTCACCAGAAGATAGTTACCCATAATCACTCATAATTAAGCAATTTATAACACAATGGGTACAAGAATCAAATTACGCTCACTGTCACAAGGAATTCTCAAGTTACACATAATGAACCATAGGCTTTCCCTTAGTGTAGTGCTCCATTAATATCAGAGTGTTAAATTTAGGATCAAATAGGTCTTTTTTTGGGTTGTAATATAGGCTAAGGGATGAATAGGAACTATTGAGAATAATGACTAGCCTTTCTAAATGCTTTAATACACTATATTATACATTTAAAACCAATATCCAACAGCCAAATTACACCATTTTTGTCTACTCCATTCTATTATTGTTTCCCATCTCTTTTAAGCCTTTTCACAAACACATGGTGAGCGTATTTTTTATTCCTTCAAAATTCAATTTTTTTCTTTTTCTACAATCATGGATATATTTCTAACACCATTTATATCACTTCCACCCACCACACATCAACTATAAACACCAATAACTATTACCTTGGGTCATCAATTTCACCTTTTTCTTATTCAATTTCTCATACTCCTTACTAAATTATTTTTTCATTAAAGCACTTAGGAGCTTTTTGGATCAAATTATGGTCTATCAAAAAAGGGATTAGGCTACAAATGAGTCTACTAAAGAAAAAGCTAAAGGCTTAATGGGGTTTAACTAGGAAAATGCACAATGGTAGGACAAATAGAAGGTATAAGACAAGGCTATCAAGGAAAGGCCTATATCATCTCCCAAACACACATTCTTTATTTTGCTTCACACACACACCGGGAAAGTTCTAGACATCACATTCAACAAGGAATATACAATAATCTCACACACACATGACACATGCTCAACTCAAAATGATCATCATAGAATCCCAACCAACAATAGCATGAATTCAAAATTAAGTTAACAAGTACAAGTGTCACATATATGAGCCTAAGAGTCTCAAAAATAGTAATTCATTCAATCAAAATGCTTTTACAAACAAACCCACTTGCATTTTGTAATAAAAAATAGCACCAACTCAAGTATCTCACTCATTTTTTTTAAATTGAGCCAAAATTTGGGAATTTCCCTACCCTACACTTAAAATATACTTTGTCCCCAAACTGAACTTAAAAGTAAGAGATAGAAATACTCTCTGAGGCCACTAGACCTAGCTAGTAGCATCTTTTTACATTAAAAAGGTCTGTTCGAACCTATACTCAGTTTTTGCTATGTTTCTTAGCTTAAGTTTCCGGTGCTCAGACTTCTCATCAGCCTATGACTCAACAAAAATAAAAACTATGTGAAGTAAAAAAAACTAAAAACTAAAAAATAAAATATACCTTCTTAACTTTACTTGGGTTGCCTCCCAAGAAGCGCCTAATTTAGTATCGCGGAACGACCCAATAAAGTTTTTCCTCCACCTTGAGGATATAAATTTTACCCCAACATCAGATCTATTTTTTTGCATCAATCATAGGGAGGTGGTACAAAAATTAAGGAATTGAGTAAAGGAATATGCATAGTAAACTACTCGGCCTTGAAGTGAGGTGTGATCTTATGTTGCTTATCCGGTGTAAAATCAAGAATATAGGATTCTTATTCTTCATATTCACACTCTTTCACTATTTTAAATGATTCCACAGACAAGACAACATTTTAACATAATGTAGAAAAGTGCTTTGAGTACGGCCGAATAAATATTACTTCAAAATTTACACTATCCACAACACCTTCACTCAGATTCACCTTCTCAATTTTAGTCTCAAAAGAAAGATGACAGTTGAGTGGCTGTGATTCTTGTGTTTGTTCCACAGATTGGCTCATATCCTTCTAATATTTTTCTATTCTTAGCATCTGTAGACTTGGTGGCGGTGGTCTCTCCTCAACCTATTTAAGATCTTTGGTTTCCGAGTGCTCAAACTTTCTCGCATTATAAAAAACTTTATTTGCTAACGGTTGGAAAGTCAATTTCGTACCTATCTCTAGCTGTTTATGCAATTTCTTTGCAGACTCCTGATGGTTCTTCAAGTCTACCAACAACTATACTTGAGACGCTAAAAGTTATTTCATCATTTTTTCCAAAATGCTCGTTTGAGTTGTAGCCTGCATGTCTAGTTGTTGCTGCTGAAACTACTGCTGGTTGTTCCATGATTGAATTTATGACTAATTCTGCCCCGTTAAATCTTAGTAGTTTATATAATTTGGCCTTTCAGCATATCCCATAAATAATTCTGAATCGAGTTTGATAGCACACATAGCTACAGTATGACCACTTTGACCACAAACCAAACACCAAGTTGTAGTCTGCTCCACAGATAGGACAATATCTGCATCATATTGTGAAGGTCCCGTCCACGCAATTCCATCAAAATCTAGAAAATAAGCCTCATGATGTGGTCCTCTGCAAAAACAACAAGAATCGTCATCACTCAAAAACCATCTATACCAGGCTGATATCTCAAGAAGAGTGTGAGAAAAATAGAAATAAAGAAAAACAAGAATTAATTAAAAAAGAATAAAAAACTATTTACAAATCAATTTAGAAAAATTAAAAATAAGATAGTTTCCTAGTCAAAGGTACCCGACAACGGCGCCAAAAACTTGACAGCGCCCAAGCGCACCCGCAAGTGTACGTGGTCTTATCAAGTAGTAAAGTGGCCTTCAAGAAAGCTGAATATATCCATGGGGACTTGGTTTTGCCAACTATCTAATTCTAGTTAAACAATTGAGAAAAAGTAAATAATAAAGTTTTGAAATTGTAAACTAAAAAGTAAACTAAACTAATGCGGAAAAGTAATGACTTGGGACAATCAATGGATAGAAGCCCAGGGTTAAGGCTTACAAACAATCATACTACATTATTGAATTTCATTTGTTATATTGCTAATCTTGATTGTTGATTCATAGGGTTAATCGCATAATCATGGTCTTTCGACCTCTAACCGTTTACCGAACTTGGACCTTACAACTACATCGTTAAGCGGGGATGTATTAATTCAATTAAGCATTTTAAATCTATCATCCTACGTTGAATCAAGTAAGGCATCTAAGTATATCCCTATCCTAGACGCTAATTAAAATTCTTTATTTAATAAAAGAATGAAAATCATACTTTGTTTATTTCCATGTTCTATCTCCCTATTTCCTCTTCCGAGATCAAAAAGTTGACAATTGATGTATTCTAAGGGTAGATAATCCTTAAAATAGTTAAATTAACAATAAACAAACAACCAATAATAATAAGCAAATTAAACAAAATTAATTCAAAATAAAAGTATTCATGATCTTGGCCTTAACCCCGGAAAAAAGGTTTAGCCTTTAATGGAAATATTCATCATCCAATTCCTTGGAGTGATGGTAAAAACCATATAAAAAGCTAAATTAAAGAATGATAAAACCTAAAAAGAAGTTGTGGTAGCCTCCAATGATGTCCCAAGTGATCTCGGGTGTTCCGAGATGTTTAAAACGGAGTTTAAGATGTTATATTTATAGTATATAAGTCATAAACCGACTTGGATTGGGTTTCCATGCTGTTTTCTTCCAGCAGGACAGAATTATCCCGATTTTTGGCATCACCGCTTCATGGTGACATGCCAGTTCACAATTGTCAAAAAGTCTGTCAAAATCGAGTATCTCATCGTAATTTCACCGCATCACGGAGCATTCTTAAACCCAATTATAAACTATACAACCCAGTTGGTAAACAATTTGGGCCTCTTTTGAATCTAGTGGTCTTTTTTATGCATCTATTATCCACTCCTACTGTGGACACGCGCCCCATATATTTCAGGGGTCCAAATTGCATCCAGCTTGCGTTTTGTGCTTCCGTGGTCATTTCCGAGCCTTTTTGAGTTGTTTCCACTTAATTTGAAGCTTGTATATCCTTCATATATCATCATAATCCATTAAAAAGCATCCTATTGTATTAAACACAATAATTTAGAGCTCAAAACAACACAACAACTTCAACGGTGAACTAGAAACACGAGCTAAGCATAGGATAAATTCACATTGAGCTTAAGCTTATTGTTTTGACTCTTGTCTTGATCCACTTGATCCTTGAACATTATAACTAAATTTTTTAGAATTACATAATAAAAACCTTAGTAACTCATTAAAACATATTAGAACCCAACACGATAGACTAGAAAAACACCTAGCTCAAGCTAGTTACACTAGTTTTCTCGGTTGACTTCTAAATGATCAATTTGAATCAAAACTCATGTGAAACCACCATTAAACATGTAAACACATACTTGGACATATAAATTCTCATTTATATAATTCACCACGCAATAATCACATCAATCATCCTCAAAACAAGGCTAAAAAGGCTAGAATAGTAGTGCTAGAATGCATAAATACACCCAACATCACCACCCCACACTTAAAGCCTTGTTCATCCTTGAACAAATCTTAAATATAAACACCATGAGCTGAAGAGACTCCACACTTGTACTACAAGAAATACATTAAAGATAGCACGACAATGATTACATGGAATGCAAGTTTCTACACTAAGCATGTTATGTACACAATTGATAGCTCAAGAATTCTACATCAAAACATCCTAGCCTTAAGAATGGAATCCACAAGTGGCAAACTCATGCTAATTTCTCAATCAAAGACACCAAAAGAATCACCCATACTCATCAAACATGTTCCCCTCACCACAAAAGAGTTACCCATAATCACCCACAATTAAGCAATTTAAATCATAATGGGTACAAGAATCAAATTACGCTCACTCTCACAAGGAATTCACAAGTTAAACATAAAGAACCATAGGCTTGCCCTTAGTGTAGTGCTCCTCTAATATCAGAGTGTTAAATTTAGGATCAAATAGGTATTTTTTAGGTTGTATTGTAGGCCAAGGGATGGGAAGAAACTATTTAGGAATAGTGACTAACCGTTCTAAGTGCTTTAATACACTATATTATACATTTAAAACCAATCTCAAACAACCAAATTACACCATTTTGTCTACCCCATTCTATTATTTTTCTCCAACTCTTTTAAGCATTTTCTCAAACACATGGTGAGCGTATTGTTTATTCCTTCAAAATTCAATTTTTTTATTTTCCTACAATTAAGGGAATATTTCTAACTTTATTTATATTACTTCCATCCACCACACATCAACTATAAACACCAATAAATATTACCTTGGGTCATCAATTTCATCATTTTCTTATTTAATTTCTCAAACTCCTTACAAAATTAATTTTTCGGTAAAGCAGTTAGGAGTTTTTTGGATCAAATTATAGTCTATCAAAGAAATGATTAGGCTACAAATGAGGCTACCAAAGAAAAGCTAAAGGATCAATGGGGGTTGACTAGGATAATGCACAATGGTAGGACAAATTGAAGGTATAAGACAAGGCTATCAAAGAAATTCCTTTATCATCTCCTAAACCCACATTCTTTATTTCGCTTCACACACACACTAGGCAAGTTCTAGACATCACATGCAACAAGGAATATAAAAAAAATCTCACACACATGGAACATGCTTAACTCAATAGGATCATCATTGATTCCCAACCAACAATAGCATGAATTCAAAATTAAGCCAACGAGTACAAGATTCACATTTATGAGCCTAAGAGTCTCAAAAATAGTAATTCATTCAATCAACATTCTTTTACAAACAAACCTACTTGCATCATGTAATCAAAAATAGAACCAACTCAAGTATCTCACATATTTTTTTTTTAAATTGAGCCAAAATTCGAGAATTTTCCCACCCCACGCTTAAAATCTACTTCGTCCCTAAAGTGAACTTAAAAGTAAGAGATAGAAATACTCCCTGAGGCCTCTAGGCCTTGATAGTAGCATTTTTTTACATCAAAAAGGTCTGTGGGACCCCAGACTCAGTTTTTTCTATGCTTTTTTGCTCAAGTTTTCGGTACTCAGACATTTCATCAACCTATGAGTCAACAAAAATAAAAACTACATGAAGTAAAAAAACTAAATACTAAAAAATAAAACATACTTTCTTAACTTTATTGGGGTTTCCTCCCAAGAAGCACCTAATTTAGTATCACGACAATCAACTTTTTCCTTAACCTTAAGGATATAAATTTCACCCCCAACATCACATCCATCTTTTTGCCTCGATCATAGGGAGGTGGTACAAAAATTAAGGAACCAAGTGAAGTAATGTGCATAGTAAATCACTCGGCCTTGAAGTGGCGTGTGTTATTATGTTGCTTATCCGGTGTAAAATCAAGAATATAGGATTCTTGTTCCTCATCTTCACACTCTTTTATTATTTTAAATGATTCCATAAACATGACATCATCTACACATAATGTAGAAAAATGCTTTGAGTGCGGCCCAACAAATCCTACTTCAAAATTTACACTATCCACAACACCTTCACTTATATTCACCTTCTCAATTTTAGTCTCAAAAGAAAGATGACAGTCGAGTAACTGCGATTCTTGTGTTTGTTCCACAGATTGGCTCATATGCTTCTTTTATTTTTGTTTTCTTAGCATATGGAGACTTGGTGGCAGTGGTCTCTCCTCAACCTATTCAATATCTTGGTTTTCGAGTACTCAGACTTCCTCGAATTATCAATAACTATGTTTGAAACCGCTTGGGAATTCAATTCTATGTCTATCTCCAGTTGATTATACAATTGCTTTGTAGCCTTCTGATGGTTCTTCAAGTCTGCCAACAACTTTACTTGAGACGCTAAAAGTTGTTTCATTATTTCTTCCAAATTGCTCGTTTGAGTTGTGGCCTACATGTTTAGTTGTTGCTACTAAAACTGCTGTTGGTTGTTTCATGATTGAATTTGTGACTTATTCTATCCCGTTCGATTGTAGTAGTTCATATAATTTTGCCTTTCGTCATAGCCCACAGACAATTTTGAATCGGGATTGACAACACACAAAGCTGCAGTATGACCACTTTGACTACAAACCAAACACCAAGTTGCAGTAACCTCCATAGATAGAAAAATATCCACATTATATTGTGAAGTTCCCTTCCACGCACTTCCATCAAAATCTGGACATTAAGCCTCATGATGTGGTCCCCTACAAAAACAATAAGAATCATCATCACTTGAAAACCATCTATCCTAGGTTGACATCTCAAGAAGAGTTTGAGAGAAATAGTAATAAAAGAAAATAAAAATTAGCTAAAAAAATTAAAAGCTATTTACTACTCAATATAAAAAAACTAAAAATAAGATAGTTGCCAAGTCATAAGTCCCAGAAACGGCGCCAAAAACTTGACAACACCCAAGAGCACACACAAGTATGTGGTCTTATCAAGTAGTAAAGTAGCCTTCAAGAAAGCCGAATATAGATTCCATAGGGACTTGGTTTCACCAACTATCTACTTCTAGTTTAACGATTAAGAAAAAGTAAACAATAAGGTTTTGGAGTTGTAAACTAAAAAGTAAACTAAACTAATGCGGAAAAGTAATGACTTGGGACAATCAATTGATAGAAGCCCAGGGTTCAGGCTTACGAACAATCATACTACGTTATTGAATTTCATTCGTTAGATTGCTTATCTTGGTTGTTGATTCGTAGGGTTAATTGCATAATCATGGTCTCTCGACCTCTAACCGTTTACCTAACTTGGACCTTATAATAACATCGTTGAGCTGGAATGTAATAATCAAATTAAGTGTTTTAAAGCTATCGTCCTACGTTGAATCAAGTAAGGCATCTAAGTATATCCCTGTCCTAAACGCTAATTCAAATTTTTTATTTAATAAAAGAGTAAAAATCATACTTTGTTTATTCCCATATTCTATCTCCCTATTTCCTCTTCTGAGATCAAAAGGTTAACAATTGATGTATTCTAAGGGTAGCTAATCCTTAAAATAGTTAAATTAAGAATAAACAAACAACCACTAATATTAAGCAAATTAAATGAAATTAATTCAAAATGAAAGAATTCATGATCTTGGCCTTAATCCTAGAAAGAGGGTTTAGCCTTTAATGAAAATATTCATCATCCAATCCCTTGGAATGATGATAAAAACTATACAAAAACTAAATTAAAGAATGATAAAAACTAAAAAGAAGTTGTGGTAGCCTCCAATGATGTCCTATGTGATCTCGGGTGTTCCAAGATATTTAAAACAGAGTTTGGGATGTTATATTTATAGTGTACAAGCCATAAACTGACTTGGATTGTGTTTCCACATTGTTTTATTCATTTGTACAGAATTATCCCAATTTTGGGCATCACCGCATCGCGGTGATCTGCCAGTTTATAATTGTCAAAAAGTCTGTCAAAATCCAGTATCTCATCGCGATTTCACCACGTCCCGGAGCCTTCTTAACCCCCATTATAAACTACACGCGCTTGTTATTCAAAAACTTGGGCCTCTTCTGAATCTATTGGTATTTTGAATGTATCAATTGGCCACTCCTACAGTGTACACGCGCCCTATACATTTAAAATGTCCAAATTGCGACCAACTTGCGTCTTGTGCTTCCGTGGTCATTCCGAGCCTTTTTGAGTTATTTCCACTTGATTTGAAGTTTGTATATCCTTAATATATCATCATAATCCATTCACAAAGAATCCTATAGTATTAAAAACAACAATTTAGAGACCAAAACAACACAACATCTTCAACGGTGAATAGAAACACGAGCTAAGCATAAGCTAAATTCACATTGAGCTTAAGCTTATTGTTTTGACACTTGTATTGATACAATTGACCCTTGAATATTATAAATAAGTTGTTTAGAATATAAATACATAATAACAACCTTATTAACTCATTAAAACACATTAGAACCCAATACGATAGACTAGAAAAACACTTAGCTCAAGCTAGTTACACTAGTTTTCTCGGTTGACTTCTAAATGATCAATTTGAATCAAAACTTATGTGAAACCACCATTAAACATTGTAAACACATAATTGGAAACATAAATGCTCATTTATATTATTATTAACCCATTAATCACATAAATCATCCTCAAAACTAGGCTAAAAGGCTAGAATAGTAGCGCTAGAATGCATAAATACATCTAGCATCACCACCCCACACTTAAAGACTTGTTCTTCCTCGAGCAACTTTTAAATATAAAAACCATTAGTGGAAGAGAATCCACACTTTACTACAAGAAAGAAATTTAAGATAGCACTACAATGATTACATGGAATACAAGATTCTACACTAACCATGTTATGTACACAATTGATAGCTCAAGAATTCTACTTCAAAACATCCTAGCCTCAAGAATGGAATCCACAAGTGGAAAACTCATGCTAATTTATCAATCAAATACATCAAAAGAATCATCCATACTCATCAAACATGTGCCCTCACCAGAAGAGAGTTATCCATAATCACTCATAATTAAGCAATTTATAACACAATGGGTACAAGAATCAAATTACGCTCACTCTCACACAAGTTACACATAATGGACGACAGGCTTGCCCTTAGTGTAGTGCTCCACTAATATTAGTGTGTTAAATTTAGGAACAAATAGGTCTTTTCTGAGTTGTAATGTAGGCTAAGGGATGGGTAAGAACTATTTGGGAATAGTGACACTACATTATAAATTTAAAACCAATCTCCAACAACCAAATTACACCATTTTTGTCTACCCCATTCTTTTATTTTGACCCATCTCTTTTAAGCATTTTCACAAACACATGGTGAGAGTATTGTTTATTCCTTCAAAATTTAATCGTTTTCTTTTTCTACAATTATAAGAATATTTATCACACCGTTTATATCACTTCCATCCACTACACATCAACTATAAACACCAATAACCCATCCAATCATAAGAAAAGGCACAACTAAGAAATATCATGTCCATATACTTCATTTACAACAATTCCCTTTCAGTCATATAACACATAATATCATAAATATCACATAGTCAATCAATAACATAGTTTTTAGGATTAAAGTAAAGTTCTTATGCTCTTATCCACCCCAACTCCACACCCGAAAGCCTAGACATATTTTCTCTCATGAATTTTAAATTATGAAAATATAAAATAACACAGTCTTCTACTCATTAAACTAGCCTACTTGGACACCGAGAATTTTGAAGAAGCAAGCTACAACAAGGATGCTTTTTCCTTTCCTTCATGTATTGGATTGATCAATCCTCTAAAAATCAAGTAATAATAAGTGTAATTAAACACATACTCTTCTAAAAAATATATTAGGGATTCAAATCCACTAATTCTACCCTCAATTTAAGGTCTATATCATTCCTAAGTTCTATTACCTATTAACTAGTTTTTTCAAGATTAACCCATCTCCATTAATGAAGTTTTTATGCTAAAGGTCTCATCTTTATAGAATTCAAGTTTTCCAACCATCAAAATTTATAATCTAGTTTATGAAATTCATTTAGAGATCTTTAATTTATAATTTAGAATCAGATATAGGTCATATTTAAAATACCCATAAGTTTTTCCATACAAAATCGATCATTAAAGGTCTTTCTAAGGTATCTAAGATGTTAAAGGATTAGAAGACGAAGGAGATAATGAAAAACTTACCTTAATGAAGGACTTTCACCTTAAGCTTGGGAAATTACCTTTATAGGGGTTGGGGAATGAATTTTGGGGTTCTAAGACCTAAAATGCAACTAAAACTGATTTAAATATCACCAGAATTCTCACTATAGCAAAATTTCTATTTCAGCTCGGACAATGCTTAGTAAAACAATCATAACTTTTTACCCTGAATTTGGATTTGAACAATGGTTTGTTCCATTGAGAGGACTTAGAGATCTTTAATTTGGTGGGTACTGGTCCCCGTAATCCTTTTATTCTAAGAGATATGATCATTTGAAGTTGGCCCTAATAGAAACCCATATCAAAACTCTATCAGAAAGAAAGTTTTACATTTAACTTTGTGTTAGGGATATTGTATGACCTTAATTCGCACTGTAATTCATTGAGCTTGATTCTATCTAGGCACATCAAAATATTTAAATGTTAGTTGAAAAGCTTGAGGTGACTTAATAAATAAAATAATGGTTATTTTGGACTCAAGTTAATATTGGGGAATGAAAAATAAGATTTTTCATGAATTTATCATGGATAATTTAGTAACGATGAATTTGATAAATACCATCAGATACCAATTTACCATTTGTTCTTCCTTGAATGGGCATTTGATGGAGAAAAACACAAGGTCAGAATTAGAGAGACATTGTTAACAGAGTTTCTTATAATGTACCCTGTTCTCTAACTTGATATCCTTATCATCCTATTTCATGGTAAATTCTTAGAAATTCAGTCTTAATTGATTTGGCCCTTGATTCTTGCATCATTTATGCTCAACTTTTGATTGCATATTTTTTATCCTTCGCAGGACCTCGTGATGGGTTCAATTTTAGATTCCTTTTGCAGGCCCTACAGGCTCGTTCTTGACCTAAATTTTGAATCAATCCTTAATATAGCAATTTGGGTCTCATTTTACTCCTTATGATATGTAGATTACTATTTTGATAGAGTGGCAACATTTTAGGATTTTGGAGCAAGGGCAGATGATTTATAAAAAATTCAAGGACTTATAGTTCCATATCGAGGTAGGCTTCTATATACTCTTATTCACGAGATAGTGTATTCTATATATTGCGTGTTAGTTAAGGATGTTCAGATAGGATTATGGGTAGATTACCATAATTTATCCTAAATTATGAGTTTGGGAAATAAAAGGGTGAATCAACCCATAAGATGAAATATTTATCATGCTTCTATAATCTTATTACGCTAGGTTACCAGTATATTAGACATATTTAAGGCTAATAACCCTTTAGTATAAGGTTAACCACTTAACTTGGTGGATTAGCGTGATTTCTTGGATTATGGTATTGTGGTTATGCTGTATATACTTTATTGGGCCCAAGGCCATGATGACGATGTTAGTTGGACTTCAGGTGAGTGATTTATCATTGTAAAGGACATAGCTTTAGTCTGTGGACATTTAGGCTCTTATAATTGTATTTTTTGGATATTGGTGATGGCATGTATAGATTCGGTACATTCATGCCTACTTAATGGTATGATTCCTACTATAAACATAGTTTTCTACTATTATCCTAAAAAGAGATTTATCTTTTCTTTCACTTTTAAAACAGATTCATTCAAAAGAGGAATCATACCACCTTAATGTATAATTTATGAGCTTTAGAACTAAAATGATATTTTAGAGATTTGACTGAGATAGATTTCGATCCATGGATGTATCACTATTATTTACTTTAGTTGGGAGAGATTCTAGACTTTTACACACTTTTATGATAATTTCATCCCTGAATTGACCCTAGGCAACAAATTTACCTACACTCTTTTAGCCATGGTTTGAGTCTGTGCATTTATCATATATATACATATCTCCGATACTGGACAGAATAAATTGATGATGATCATTATTGTAAATCTGGATTGGGTCTAGGTCGTTGTATATGAGTACTCCCGAATCCCTTAGAGGCCTCTACATCTACAAGCCATCGTACTAGAGAAGAGAGGCCACTGTAGGTCCTGCCTTTGCGGGACTTCGAGATAGAGGAGATGTATACAATAGGTTACTTTATAACACTTGGACTAGTTATGATATTTTGGACTTACTTTGATTTCATTGTTGTACGTGCATTGCCTATTACAAATATATTGCTTGATTCCTTTATCTATCAGCCTTTTGGGGTGGAGGGTGGGTAGGTTGCATAGGTATGAGTTATGAGTTGTTGTTATTGTATGCTGTGTGCTGATCGAGCCTTCTGGATTATAAGTCCAGTAACGATCAGTTTTCAAAACAAGTCAAAAACGTTCCATAACTTCATGACAAAAAATAAAAGAAGAAGTCTTTTTGATTTTACTTTAAAAAAATAACTTAGAGTCGCCGCTTAATTTTAGAAAAATTAAGAAATCATTTAAATAAAGGTAATTTTTAAAGAAAACATTTTATTAAAAATAACTAGAGTCTGGATAAGAGTTTAAGTATATTCGAAAGAAGGTGTTAGGAACTTTAGAAAATCTACAAAGTGTAGTTCTTGATGGATTAAATTTGCTTGGCTAATTTTGAAAAATTACTTTTAAAAATTCTTATTTAAAAATCTTGAATTTATTTGAAAGCCTTAAACCTACTTTAAAAACTTTACTTAAAAATGAATAACATTTATTAGGAGTTATCCATTCATTTTATTCCAAGTGATGAAATAAACTAAATGTCGGAGTTTCAATATAATTCTAACTTTAAAAATGTTATCTCGATTAGGACTTTAGGCTAAAAAATTAAACCAACTTCGTAAACGTGGATCTTGAGTCGATAATAACTATGAAAGGATATAAGTAGATCCTCAATATTCTTCGAGCTTAAGTTTGCCTAAAATGGAAGAATTAAAAATTAAAAACATAAAATAAAGAACATAAATGAATAGTTTCAATATAATTAGCTCTTCAAGGACTCATTAAGATTAAATTAAATTACAAACAAATAATCAAATCAATACAAGGAAAGAAAGGAATAAATGATGAATTTTTGGGCCCCTTTATGACCCATTTTCAAATTTGCCCAAGTTTTGGGCCTTTTAATGGACCCTTCTTTAGCCCTTTTTCAGTTGTATACCCATTGTATATCAGTTTTGTTCGACGTTTTGACTGTATATATAGTATATATCAGCTTACAACATTGTATACCAGCTTCGTTCTTTCATTCTTTTCTTCTTTTAACTTGTAAATCAACTTTAATCACATGTATATCATGTATATTCGCTGGATATCACTGTATACAGCCTTGTTTCTTCATGTATTAGTTCATTTTGGACTTTGGTTGAGGCTTTTAACTTGAGGATGATAGATGTCAGGGAGAAGGGAGTCCAAATAGACTCGTTCAAGGGAGTTTACAAGAACAGTAAAGCAAATAAGGAATTAGTGACTAATCTAAGAAAGAGCCTACTGAGACTAACAAGTTTGCAAATAATACTACTAAAAACACATTTAATGTTAATCAAAGAAAGCAAAATTGATTCATATAGCTTATAAGAACTTAGTAGTAGAATGAACTCAAGCAAGTAGCATATTTTAAAAATAGTTTGGTCTATTTAACATATACTAAATGAGAGATCCGAAAATCGCCATTGCTTTATATGTTAAATGCATCTAAATACACACTTCGGTAAATAGCCAAAAGAAAATAGAAGTAAGGCAAACAAGTTGCACTTTTTAAAATACACACTTTGTAAACTTTAAGAAAACAGTAAGGAGCAAGAATTGTATAACTACAAATGTCTAAAATGAACCCATGCTATCATCAAATTATTTTAAAGAAAAAAGATTCTGATATGGCTAGAACAAAAGAAAGAGTAGACATCGATGGGAAAATCACTTAGGCTATTCCATTCCACAGATAATCTTTAATGAACTAGCTAAATATAATAACTAATCCACATGAACCCTAATCAATCATAGGCTTAAAATCTACCAAGTTGAAGACTAAAATAAACATCTACTACTTATAAATGGATACTAAGTTATATACACAGAGGTGGAAATAAAAAACTAGAAAATGAACATAAGACCAAAACTACTTCGCACATAAACTAGGGAAGTCACACACATCTTTAATACATCATACAAATTTAAATGTCAATACGCCCTAGAGGAGTCATAAGATTAATTGAAACCAAATATAAATATCAAAATCATTCAAAGCTTCAACAAGTAAGCAAGATCAACTAGCCCACACATCAATGAATCATATATTTTCAAACATATTCCTTCCTCCGCAAACAATATTAGACGGACAATGAATTGAATTATAATAAGAACATGTAACAACGGACTTTAAAGAACAATAATCATGAAACTAAACATTAAAATGAACCACTATGGCAAGAAATATTGCATTCCACAGGTACCGTAAAAATAACTATCTCACGGAAATCCTACGTCCATCGAGGCTTGTACAACAAATAGTTCCACCGTTAACACATTTATGAATAGTACGAATAAGCAAGGATGACAACGAATAAGAGACAATGAACAAAAAAGAAATGTGTGTTCACCTTTTTTGGGACAGCTCATCAGGACAACAAGCTAAAAATCTTTTTCGATATCTAAAATACCTTACAAATTGGGGATCTCTGCTATCCAACCTTCTTTTTTCTCAATATAAATAGTAGGCTATTTATAGGGATTTTCAAAATGGGATTCTTGATGAATCATCGATGCGGGATAGGAAAATTAGGGGGCTCTTGGGAATTTCATTGAGAAAAATCCAAATCTTCATTGAGGATAAAGGATGAGCTGGCAATAAATTGTATGAATTGTGTATGAAAAATTTGAATTTCAAATATTGGCCACTGAGGCATTGCTAGGTTCTGGTGCCGGCCACTGGGTTGGTTTGTCGGATCGATTGTATTTGATGGTTTGCTGGAGTTGTTGTTTGGGCTGAAGTTGTTATTGGTTTCACTGTTGTTCTATTTTAAGGTTGTTGCTGGTGCTTTGTTAAAGTTGGATTTGGTAAAAGGAGAGAAGAGAGTGGTGAGCCAGGTTGGTACTGGTTGGGCTAGGGATGTATGATGGGCTATAGGTATAATTGGCCCAAGAATGAGTAAAAGGGTTGGGGTATAAGACTAGTTTATTTTAAAAATAGCCCTAAATTATAATTTCAGTGAATTTTATTTAAATTAAAATCATATTTAAAATCAATTGGCCAATTGCATTGTAATCCTGGACAAATTGATTTCAATTATATTCAAATTCAATAAATTGGCTAAAATTATATTAAGATCTGATACAAATTATTAACCGATTTAATTCAGAGCTTTTTGGTTTAAGAAAATCAAACATATATTTTTCAAATAAATTATTCCTCAGAATAAATTATATTTAAACCAAGACTTTTCTCATCTGAATTAATTTTAAGATAACCTTGGTTAAAATCTATAATTATTTAAGTAACAAAATTATATGATCTCTTATGTACAAATGCAAAAATATATAATTGTTACTTAAAATGATAAAGTTACCTAGATAAATATATATTTGAAAATTTTTATCCTAATAAAATATATATTGTAATTTTATTTAAAACCAAAGAAACTTCGAACTAAACTTATTCGTGGAGGGACAAAATTAGGTATCAACAACTGCCCCCTCTCCTGGACAAAGAAAGGTTGATGTTCCTAATTTTGACCAACCACAAATTCATTTCTTGAAAGAGGTTGGTTTTCACATAAATTTCGAGAAGTTATAGCCGGACCTAGGCATCGTATTTCCTAAATATCTCAAGTTTCATGAGAATTCAGGCCACTTGTAGTTCATAAATCCTGTTTTAAAGCATAATTTTGAAAGAATTCATAAGCTATTTTGGTTTTTAAATTCAGGTAAAATTGAAAAGCTAGAGAATAATAGGATTAGGGGAGGTTGGAATGCAATCGAGTTTTCAACACGGAGCCAAACCTACATATCCCAATGATTTAGGGAATCAAACTGCTTGTAGTTTGACTCGATCAATAAAAAAGGTAGTCTTTTATTTTAGAAGATCTTTGGCTTAGGATGAGTAACAGGTGAATTGAGTTAAGGTAAAGAGGCTTGTAACCTCTTAACCATCAATTTGGGATCTTTCACATTTGTAGGTAAGAATTTACCTAGACATATTTTCCATAACTCAAAAAGCGTTATCACCTAGATTTGAAGGAAAGAGAAGGTTACTTCCAGTAAGAGTTTAGAAATATCCTGAAAGTGAAACAGAAACCAGAATATCCTGAAGTACCCCACATACCTTCTAAAATGGGCGTGGTTTGATGATGGTAGAAGTCGTCCTTCAGCTCATTTCCAAAGAGTTTGATATTCCTCTTTGGACTATATCCCAGTTTGTTGCTAATAAAAAGTTCTATGTTGTGCTGCATCCTTTTTGGAGTCATCCACACCTATAGTTTTGATTTGAAAATTTCATCCTTTTTGATGCTCTCGACAAAAACTCAAACAAATGATTAGTTCTAAATGTAGCATAGCATAAACTTAAATTGTTTCAAACCTGTTTGAACATGCTATTCTTAGATAGTTGATGAACTAATTTGCACAACCTGTTCTAAAAATACTATGCCACTTTGAATGAGGTGACAACCCAATATGTCTAGTAAAAGGAAAATGACTTATCTCGAATACAACATGCCGCTTTGAATGGAGTGATGGTCCACCATGTCTCATTCAAAGGCGGACGACCTATTTTGAATGTAACATACCACTTTGAACGGAGTGACAGTCCAACGTGTCTTATTGAAAGACGAACGACCTATTTTAAATGTAACATACCACTTAAAATGGAGTGACAATCCAATATTTCTCATTGAAAGGCGGATGAATTATTTTGAATGTAACATACCACTTTGAACGGAGTGACCATCCAATGTGTCTCATTGAAAGATAGATGATGGATGGCTTATTTTAAATGTAACATGCAACTTTAAATGGAGTGATGGTCTAATATTTCTCATGAAAGGCGAAAGACTTATTTTGAATGTGACGTACCACTTTGAATGGAATGATGGTCCAACATGTCTCATTGAAAGTCAAATGACCTATTTTGAATAAAACATGCCACTTTGAATGGAGTGGCAGCCCAACGTGTGTAATTGAAAGGCGGATGACCTATTTTGAATATAAACTTCCATTTTAAATGGAACGACAGTCCAATGTGTCTCATTGAAAGGTGGACAACCTATCTTAAATATAATATGTCACTTTGAATAGGGTGATGGTCCAACGTGTCTATAAATCACCTGCACTAAACTTATTACTAGTAAATATAATATAAGGGTAATTGTGAAAACCTTGTTTTAGTATGCACACTGAAGGAGGTCACAATCCATAACATATCATGTTGAAAGAGGTGACAATCCATATAATAATGTGTCATCTAAAGGAAGTGATAGTCTAATAACATGCCACTCCAAAAGAGGTGATGATCCATATAATAATATGTCACTCTCAAGGAGGTGACAGTCTATTATATAATAACATATCATGTTAAAGGAGGTGACGGTCCATAATATAATAGTATGACACTCCGAAGGAGGTGATGATTCATAATATAATAATATGTTATTTTGAAGGAGGTGATAACCCATAATATAAAAATATATCACTTTAAAGGAGGTGAGGGTACATAACGTAATAATATATTACTTAGAAGGGGGTGATGGTCCATAACATAATAACATGTCACTCTGAAGGAGGTGACACTCCATAACTTAATAAAATGTCACTCTGAAGAAGGTGATAATCCATAACATAATAACATGTGACTTTGAGGAGCCGACCATCCATAACATAATAACTTGATGTATCAAATAAATTAATGGTCCAATGCATCCTCCTAAAGGATGAAAAATAGGAATATAATAATATGTGCCCTTTTGAAAGGGTGGATGATCCAACAATAATAAAATGTGTCACCTCGAACGAAGTGACAATTTGGTATGTCCTCTTGAAATAGTGGATGACCCAAATATAATAAGATACATCATCTCGAATAAGTTGACAATCCAATAATTTTCTTGGAGGGTAGAAAACCCTAACATATAAGAAAATATAGAAGTTTATTTGTTGAACTTCATCCTTTGAATCAGAAATCCTTAAAAGAACTTGTGCATGTCATAATCTTCTGGATTGAATTCTCAAACTTTGAGAGGATTGGTTTGTGTTATTTATTAAAGTCAGTCTTGCATAACATCACTGCATAACTCATACAACCCTCATTAATAACATAACAATTTGTTGTATCTAAGACAAGAGTGTAATAGAAAATAGCGTTTAAAGGTAGTCTTGTGACTTATGATGATTTAGAGACAGTGATTTGAATCTCAATTGTTATGACTGATAATTTCCCTACAACATTAAAGAAAGTGTTAGATATCATAACGAAGTAACATAAACATAAATCAAGAGGAAAAGGGAGAGGAGAAGTTGTCTATATTATTATGGATGGTGGATCAGGTAATGCCCTTTGTCATGCTTAATGTTGTCAACGTTGTGACTTCACTATTCCTGCATCCAAAGAAAAGTCTTAATTTTTATAGAATGACCGTGTTGGTTTTTCTTGCTCTCTTGATGCTCCCGATTGATTATTGACTTCTGATCATGAAGCATTATTTTGTGGAATTTTTGAGGATCTTTCTAAAAAATTTTGCCCTAGTTTAAAACTTAGAAACTCTTGAACTTTCTTGTAACTTATGAAATCATTTAGTATGGAATTTTTGATATTTTCTTAAAAATTCTTCCCCAGTCCAGAATGCAAAATACTTGGGTTCTTCTTATGCAATTTAGCTTGAAATTTAATAACTTCTTAAAAACTAAGCCCCAATTTCAGCTTTAACAATGTCTGGTGGTCACCTTTGTAGCAAATTTTGAGTTTTGTTAAATTTTTAGGTCCTTCTCAAAAATTTCTTCCCCATTTACATGCTCCAATTTTATCTCCATGTAACTTCAAAAAAATCCTCTTGATAAAATTTTGAGATCCTCTCTAAAATTTATCCCTGATTCTATAAAAATCTTATGGGGAATATGATCGAGCTAGTGGGGTGCCCAGATATTCCATTGAGGTAGGAATTATATCAAACGTAGTTCCACCATAAGATGAAAAAATAATTTTTTTATAGGGTTGATCCAAGTCGACATACACCCTACGTATTCCATTCTTAAAAATTCAGGTCCAATGTAGTTCGTCATGCTAAATAAATATTTAATATTTTGATAATGTGACCAATGCCAATATAGTCCGCCTACATATTCCACTAGGAAAATCAAGTCAAACGTAGTTCATTAAAACTAAAAAGTATGATTTTAAGAAAATTATAAAGTGTGAATGCAAGGAAATCAAAATGAGAAAGTACAACCTATCATTATATCCTTCAATTTAACACATAAGGGATGATAGTCTGTTATGATTCTTGGTTAATAGATGGAAGGTAGGTTTTATAATAGGCCCAATACCCCCTTAGGCATTGGGTTGTGACAGCGCCCAAGCGCACACGCAAGTGTATGTGGTCTTATCAAGTAGTACAGTGACTTCAAGGAAGCCTAAGTATCGATCTCTTAGGGACTTGAGTTCGCCACCTATCCAATTCTAGTTTAACGATTGAGAAAAATTAAACAAGGAGGTTTAAGAATTGTAAACTACAAAATAAACTAAGCTAATGAAAAAAAGTAAATGACTTTGGACAATCAAAGGATAGAAACCTAGGGTTAAGGCTTATGAACAATCATACTACGTTATTGAAATTCATTCGTTAACTTGCTTATCTTGGTTGTTGATTCGTACGGTTAATTGCATGATCATGGTTTCCCAACCTATAATCTTTTACCTAATGTAGATATTACAACTACATCGTTGAGCGGGGATGTAATAATCTAATTAAGTTAAATAAAGCTATCATCCTACGAATGAATCAAGTAAGGCATCTAAGTACATACCTGTCCTAGATACTAATTCAAATTTCTTATTTTATAAAGAAATAAGAACCACACTTTTCTTATTCCCATGTTCTATCTCCCCATTTCCTCTCCCGAGATCACAAGGTTGACAACTGATGTATTCTAAGGGTAGCTAATCCTTAAAATAGTTAAAACAACAAACAACCAATAATGATAAGCAAATCAACAAACTTAATTCAAAATGAAAGTAATCATGATCGTGGCCTTAACCCCGCAAAGGGAGTTTTAGCCTTTAATGGGAATATTCATCATTCAATCCCTTGGATTGATGATACAAACCATAAAAGAAACTAAAATAAAAGAATGATAAAAACCCTAAAAAGAAGTTCTGTAGCCTCCAATATCTTCCAACGATGTCGAAAAGTAAGTAAACAAATGTGATTAATGTCCTATTTATAGTGGAAGAAATAGCCCATGCCTTGTTGAACAAGAAAATAGTTTCTGGTCGTTTGAGAACCCAGTGATGCTCGCGTCGATTATCACGTTGAGCACATCGACTTGACGCGTTGAATTCTCATTGGTTCACTATTTTTGGTGACTTCTGAATCCATTTATATGTCGTACGCTCCAATAATACTTCTCACACGCCCACACTTTCCCAATACTTTTCAGACATCCAAATTGGTGTCAAGCTGTGTTTTGTGCTTCCGTGATCCATTCCAGGCCTTTTTGAATTGTTTCCACTTAATTTGCAGCTTATAAATCCTTCATATATCATCATACTCAATTAAACAAGCATCCTATATCATTGAAAGCAACAATTTAGAGTTCTAAACAACACAACATCCTCAACGATGAACTAGAAACACTAGCTAAGCATAGGCTAAATTCACATTGAGTTTTAACTTATTGTTTTGACTCCTTTCTTGATCCAATTGACCCTTGAACATTATAACTAAGTTATTTCACATATAAATACATAATAAAAACCTTATTAACTCATTATAATACATTATAACTCAACACAATACACTAGAAAAACAACTAGCTTTAGCTAGTTACACTAGTTTTCTCGATTGAACTCTAAATGCTCAAATTGAATCAAAACTCATCTGAATCCTCCATTAAACATTGTAAACACATTATTGGACACATAAAATCTCATTTATATCATTATTAACACATATAGCATAAGAATCATTCTCAAAATAAGGGTAAATAAGCTAGAATAGTAGCGCTAGAATACATAAATACACCCAACATCACCACCCCACACTTATGCCTTGTTCATCCTCGAACAACTATTAACTACAAAAACCATGAGTTAAAGAGACTCCACACTTCTAATACACACAAGAGATTCAAGCTAGCACTACAATGACTACACGGAATGTAAGTTTACAACACAAAGCATGTTATACACAATTGTAAGCTAAAGAATTCTACTTCCAAAACATCCTAGACTCAAGAATGGACTCCACAAGTGAAAAAATCATGCATAATGCTCAATCAAAGACATCAAAAGAATCACCCATATTCATCAAACATGTGCCCCTCACCACAAGTGAGTTACCCATAATCACTCACAATAATGTAATTTATCACTATGGGTATACAAATCAAGTTACGCTCACTCTCACAAAGAATTCACAAGTTACACATAATGAATCCTAGGCTTGATCTTAGTGTAATGCTCCACTAATAGTCAAATGTAAAGTTTAGGATTAAGTAGGACTTTTTCAGGTTGTATTGTAGGCTAAGGGAGGGTAGGAACTATTTGGGAATAGTGACCAACTTCTCTAAGCGCTTTAATACACTACATCAAACATTTAAAGCTAATTTCCAACAACCAAATTACACCATTTTTGTCTACCCCATACTTTTATTTTTACCCCATCTCTTTTAAGCATTTCACAAACACTTGGTGGCATATAGTTTATTACCACAAGAATCAATTTTTTTCTCTATTTTTTCACAATCATTGCAATATTTTTAGCATAATTTATATCACAACCATCCACCACACATCAATTATACACTAATAACCATTACCTTGGGGCACAATTTCACATTTTTATTCTTCAATTTCTCAACCCCTTTCTTAATTTTTTTTTATTAAAGCACTTAGGAGTTTTTTTGGATCAAATTATGGTCAATCAAATAAGGGAATTAGGCTACTTATGAGGTTTTTAAAGAAAAATCTAAAGGCTCAATGGGGGTTAACTAGGATAATGCACAAGGGTAGGTAAAAAGAAGGTAAAAAAATAAGGCTATCAAAGAAATGCCTATATCATCTTATAAGCCCACATTCTTTATTTCGCTTTACACACACACCAGCAAAGTTCTAGACATTACATCCAATAAGGAATATACAAAAAAAACATTACACACATGACACATGCTCAACTCAAATAGGATCATCATAGACTTCCAACCCAACAATGGCATGAATTCAAAATTAAGCCAAAAACATACAAGAGTCACAAACTTGAGCCTAAGAGTCTCAAAAATAGCAATTCACTCATTCAACATGCTTTTACAAACAAATCCACTTGCATCATGTAATAAAAATAGCACCAACAAGAATATCTCACTTATTCCTAACCTAAATTTTTTAAAATTGAGTCAAAATTTAGGAATTTACCCCCACCCCACACTTAAAAATCTACTTTGTCCCTAAAGTGAATTTAAAGGTAAGAGATAGAAATACTCCCTGAGGCCTCAAGGCCTAGCTAGTCGCATCTTCACATAAAGGAGATCCATGGGACCGCATACTCATTCTTTGCCATGCATCAAGCTCAAGTTTATGGTACTCAGAATTCACAATAACCTGTGACTCAATCAAAAACAAAAACTACGTGAAGTGAAAACTAAAAAAAGCTAAAATAAAAACATACCTTAGCTTGGGTTGCCTCCCAAAAAATGCCTAATTTAGTGTCGCAGCACGACCCATATCAAATCAATCATATTCCTTCACTCTTTTACTCCTTTTTGGGAGCCATTTTTTCATTCATTTTTTACCTCTTTTATCTTTTAACATATTCGGAATTGGTAGTTTCATATTAGGCCGCTCAATCAAGTATTGTAAAAAGGTTTTTAGTAGATTAGGCACCCCACACTCATCCTTTTCACACACACTGATCATGCATAAATTTTATATAAGGGATTTTCAATGGGGGCTTTGTAAATATCAAATCCACCTCTTCATCATCTACCCTCATCTTGAGCGTGCCTTCTCTAACATCAATCACAGCTCCGCCGATTGCTAAGAATGGGCGCCCCAAAATAATTTGTACCTGTTCGTCTGCCATAAAATCAAGAATAAGAACTTCAGCAGGAATAACAAATTTACCAACCTTTATGAGGACATCCTTAATTATTTCTTTTGGATATGCCATGGAATTGTCTGCTAGCTATAAAACCATGGTGGTCGATCTAGTCTTTCCAAAGCCTAATTTTTCAAACCAAGATAGGGGCATCAAATTTATACTTTTCCCTAAATCACTCAATGCATGAACCTCTTTATTCCTAATTTGAATAAGGATGACAAACTTCCCTTAATCTTTCAATTTCTTAGGGATTTTCTATGTCATCACTGCACTACACTCTTTAGTGAGTGTTATTTCTCCCACATCTTACAATCTTACCTTTTTCACCACCACATCCCTTAAGTACTTTGCATACTTAGGCATACTCTGCAAAACATCTAGCAGAGGTAGATTAATATAAAACTTATTGAATGTGTCAATGAACTTTTTGAACAATGCATCCTCCTTCGCTTTTATGTACTTTTGAGGGAAGGATAGTGGTAGTATCTTTTTCTTCTCTGGTTCAACAACTTTTTTATTCAAGTACTCAGACTTTCTTAAATTTTTAGCAACTCTGTCATTTACCTATTGGGTCACCACATCAGTATCTACCTCCTTAGTTGCCTTTGAAGGTTCTTCGTGAAGCTCTTTACCACTCCTCAAAGTAATTTCCATGACTTGCTTGGGATTTTCTATATCAACGGGCGAACCACCTTGTGGTTTGGTATTTAACACTTATTGTATCTGCCCAACCTGCAACTCTAAATTTCTCTAGGCCACTTTTTGATTCTGTAATTCCGCCCTTTGACTATTTAGATCCGCAATTAATTATACTTGCCCAGCTATGAGTTTTTTCATCATATCTTTCATATTTCTTCTTGACTAATTCAATTGGGCCTGTGGCTGTGGGGTGTTCCATGACTGATTTGGTGGCTGAGCTTGCCACTATATGTTGTAGGTATTAACATAATTTAGCCTTTGAGCATTGCCTACATACATCACAAATTTCAGATTTGAAGAACACATGGTAGCCATATGACCACTATTTCTGCATATCTCACACCAACCTGCACCTTGTTGGATGGCATTGACTTTGGCTGCAGGTTGTGCTGCTCCCAACTTCATGGTATTGAATATTGTGTTAATCAAATTCTACAATGTAGAAACTTGAGCTTATAGAGCTGTGAATTGGTCCACCTCCAATACACCCGCAATTTTTTTTGTGACAATTCTAGAATCTGAATGCCACTCTAGATTTCTTTGTGCTATGTGGTTCAGTAATGTGTACAACTCTGCATAAGTTAGCTCCAACGCTTGACCACCTACGGCTGAATCTAGCAAAATCTTAATGTTTTGATCAAGAGCTTCTACAAAAGTATAAGCAAGTACCTCATTAGACTGTTGGAGATATGGATAATCCCGAAGAAGGGCCTTAAAGCATTCCCAAACATGATAGAGATTTTCATCAGGCTTCTATTTAAAGCTCACTATCTCACTGTGAAGTCTCCCAGTCGTGCTTGAGGGAAAGAATCTGATGAGTAACTTTCTAGCTAAGTCGTCCCATGTTGTGATTGAATGTTCGGCTCTACATTCAACCATATTTTTGCTTTCCCCAATAGAGAATAGGGAAACAGTGTCAGCCTCACATAATTTGTACTCACCCTAGTCGGAATGAATGTGTCAGTAAGCTCAATAAAATTCTGCAAGTGGACTTGTGGATCCTCACATGAAAGCCCTACAAATTGTCCACTGCTAATAAGAAGTTGTACCTTATTGTGTTTCAACTCAAAATTCCCCCCAGCTGCCAGTCTTTGAATTGGGGAAGTCAAGTTTGTTGGAAGTGGGACTTCCACTTCCCTAACCTTCCTACCAGTAGCTTGTTGTTCAGCCATAGGAACAATATGCTCTTGGTCTTCTCAAGTTTGCAGAATTCTTGGGAGAAAGATTACTTCTCTCCTGCATTGATGGTAAAGCTGCTTGGGTTCTGAGTTTGGTTCAACCAACTCCCGATCCCTTGCCATCTTATTATCCATTTAACCTATTTCCTGCAAATCACAAAAACAAGACCAAGCGTAAAAAAATACCAAATAAATCTAAAAGTAAAACTAAAATAAAAAATTGCTAAATTACAAGTCCCCTACAACGGCGCCAAAAACTTAACAGCGTCCATGCGCACACGCAAGTGTACATGGTCTTATCAAGTAGTAAAGTGGCTTCAAGGAAGCCCAAGTATCGATCTCTCAGTGACTTGCATTTGCCACCTATACAATTCTAGTTTAACAATTGAGAAAAAGTAAACAAGGAGGTTTAAGAATTGAAAACTAAAAATAAGCTAAGCTAATGCGGAAAAATAAATGACTTTGGACAATCAAAGGATAGAAATCTAGGGTTAAGGCTTACGAACAATCATACTACATTATTGAACTTCATTCATTAACTTGCTTATATTGGTTGTTGATTTGTAGGGTTAATTGAATGATCATGGTTTCCCAACCTGTAATCTTTTACCTAATGTGGATATTACTACTATATTGTTGAGTGGGGATGTAATAATCCAATTAAGTTAATTAAAGCTATCATCCTACGTATGAATCAAGTAACGCATCTAAGTACATACCTATCCTAGATACTAATTCAAATTTCTTATTTTATAAAGAAACAAGAACCATACTTTGCTTATTCCAATGTTCTAACTTCCTATTCCCTCACTCGAGATCACAATATTAACAATTGATGTATTCTAAGGGTAGCTAATCCTTAAATAGTTAAAATAAGAATAAACAAACAACCAATAATGATAAGAAAATCAACAAACTTAATTCAAAGTGAAAGTAATCATGATCATGGCCTTAACTCCGGAAAGGGAGTTTTAGCCTTTAATGGGAATATTTATCATCCAATCCTTTGGATTGATGATACCAACCATGAAAGAAACTAAAATAAAAGAATGATAAAAATCCTAAAAAGAAGTTGTGTAGCCTCCAATATCTTTCAAGGATGTCCAAAAGTAAGTTAAAAAACATGAATAATGTCCTATTTATAGTGGAATAAATAGCCCATGCCTTATTGAACAAGGAAATAATTTTTGGTTGTCTGCGAACCCAATGACGCGCCACATCGATTATCGTGTTGAGCACATGATGCGACGCGTCTACTTCTCATTCGTTCACTGTTTTGGGTGCTTTATAAATTCATTTATTTGTCGCATGTGCCAATACTCCTTCTCATATGGCCACACTCTCCCAATACTTTTTAGGTCTTAAAATAGGCATCAAACTATGTTTTGTGCTTTCGTGATCCATTCTAAGCCTTTTTGAGTTGTTTTCACTTAATTTGAAGCTTGTAAATCCTTCATATATCATAATAGTTCATTAACCAAGAATACTATAGCATTAAACACAACAATTTAGAGATAAAAAAACACAACATTCTCTGCGATGAACTAGAAACATAAGCTAAATTCACATTGAGCTTTAACTTATTGTTTTGACTCTTTTCTTGATCCAATTGACCCTTGAATATTATAACTAAGTTGTTTCACATATAAATACACAATAAAAACTTTAGTAACACATTAAAATACATTATAACCCAATACAATAGACTAGAAAAATATTTAGCTCAAGCTAGTTACACTAGTTTTCTCGGTTTAACTCTAAATGCTCAAATTGAATCAAAACTCATGTGAATCAACCATTAAACATTGTAAACACATTCTTGGACGCATAAATGACCATTTACATAATTATTAACACATATAGCATAATAATCATCCTCAAAATAAGGCTAAATAAAGTTAGAATAGTAGCGCTAGAATGCATAAATACACCCAACATCAGGTTGTTCTAGACTCTTATCTAAAAAAAGATTTTGGTTTTGCGTTATCCTAGGTGTATAGAGTGGTTTTCAACCAGGTTCCCAAGTGGACAACTTGAATTTGGAAATACAAACAGCCATCAAATGTCTAATGTGCCAATAAACCATTGTATTTCCAACACTTTATTTGGAATTGATCAATAGGAGCCGTAACAACCGTGAAACCCCAAATCAATTTATTAATAATAATGCGGAAGGATGCCATGAATGCAATAGTTTATAATTTCTAAAATTTAAACACATAATTACAAAAATAACAATTAATACGAATATAAGCCAAACACATAAAATTCTTATGGTTAGACCCTAGATGAATCCCCAGTAGAGTTTCCATTCAGTTACGATCCATTTTTAAAACTAGTAAACATTGTTCCATAACTTCGCGGTGAAAAATAAAAGAAGTCTATTTGATTTTATTTTTAAAAAATAATTTAGAATTGTCACTTAATTTTAGAAAAATTAAGAAACCATTTAAAGAAAGGTGATTTTGAAAGAAAACCTTTTATTAAAAATAACCAGAGTCTAGGTAAGGATTCAAGTAAATTCGAAATAAGGTGTTAGGAACTTTCAAAAATTCACAAAGTGTAGTTCTCGACGGATTAAATTTGTTTGGATAATTTTAAAAAATTTTTATTTAAAAATCTTAAATTTATTTGAAATTCTTAAATTTACTTAAAAAAACTTTGCTAAAAAATGAATAACATTTATTAGAACTTATCCAATCATTTTATTCCAAAGTAATGAAATAAACTAAATGTTGAAGTTCCAATAAATTTCTAACATTAGCAATTTTATTCCGATTAAGACTTTAGGCTAAAGAACTAATCCGACTTCTTAAGCGTGAATCTTGAGTTAATAATAACTATGATGTGATGTAAGTAGTTCCTCAAGTTATTCTTTGAGCCTAAGTTTGCCTAAAATGGAGGAATTAAAAATTAAAAATATTATATAACGAAAATAAATGAATAGTTTTAGTATAATTTACTCCCCGAGGATTCATTTAGATTAAATTAAATTATAAACAAATAATCAAATCAAAACAAAGAAATAAAGGAATAAAGGATGACTTTTGGGCCCCTTTATGATTCATTTTCAAATATGCCCAAGTTTTGGGCCTATTTAAATGAACCCTTCTTTAACCCTTTTTCAGCTGTATACGCACGGTATATCAGGTTATTTTTTTTCACGTTTTTGCTGTATACATAATGTATATCATCTTGTAACTTTGTATACCTTCTTCCTTCATTCATTCTTTACTTCTTTGACCCTGTAAATCAGCTTTCACCACTTGTATATCATGCTTATTCACTGTATATTATTGTTAACACTTGATTTTTCATGTATTAGTTCATTTTTGACTTTGGTTGAGTCTTTTAACTCAAGGATGATAGAGCGAGGGAGAACGGAGTCCAAATAGACTCTTTCAACTAACAAGTTTGCAGACGATACTACGAAAACCACATTTAATGTTAATAAAAAAAACAAAATTGATTCACATAACTTATAAGAACTTAGTAGTAGAATGAACTCAAGCAAATAACATATTTTAAAAATATTTAGGTTTATTTAACATATAATAAATGAGAGACCTGGAAATTGCCACTACTTATATGTTAAATGCATCTAAATACACACTTTGATAAACAACCAAAAGGAAATAAAAGTTAGGCCAACAAGTTATATTTTTTAAAATACACACTTTGTAAACTTTAAGGAAACAAAAAGGAGCAAGAATTTCATAAAAATGTTTAAAAATAACCCACATTTGCATCAAATTATTTTAAAGAAAAAAGTTTCTGACATGGCTAGAACAGAAGAAAGAGTAGAAATCAATGGGAAAATCACCTAGGCTATTCAATACCATAGATAATATTTAATGAACTATCAAAATATCATAACTAATCCACTTGAACCCAAATAAAAAATAGGCTTCAAATTTGCCAAGTTGAAGACTAAAATAAACATCTACTACTTACAAATGGTTACTAAGTTATATACATACAGGTGAAAATCAAAAACTAGAAAATGAATGTAAGACCAAAAATTTATAGTTATGCACATAAACTAGGGAAGTCACGCACATCTTTAATACGTCATAAAAATTTTAATATCAATATGCCCTCGAAGAGACATAAGATTAATTGACACCAAATATGATAATCAAAATCATTCAAAAATTCAAAAAATAAGAAAGATTAGATAGCCCACACATTAACAAATCATATGTTTTCCAAGATATTCATTCCTCCCGAACAGTATTAGACGGACAATGAATTGAGCTATAATAACAACATGAAATAGTGGACTTTAACAAATGAAAATCACGAAACTAAACATTAAAATGAACCACTATGGAAAGAAATATTGATTTGACTGGCGACATAACAATAACTATCTCTTGAAAATCCTACGTCCATTGAGCCTTCTACAAAAAATAGTCCCGCCATTAAAACATTTATGAATAATACGAAGAAGAAAAGATGATGCACTAGAAAGGATGACGACGAAGAAGAGACAATAAACTAAAAATAAAAGTGTGTTCACCTTTTTCGGGGGTAGCTCATCGAGACAATGAGCTAAAAATCTTTTTCAACAACAACAACAACAACAACAAACCCAGTATATTCGAACATAGTGAGGTCTGGGGAGAGTAAGATGTACGCAGTCCATACCTCTATCTCTAAAGAAGTAGAAAGGCTCAAATTGGGGATCTTTTCTTTTCAATCTTTTTTTAATGGAAATAGGAGGATATTTATAGGGATTTTCAAAATAGGATTCTTGATGAATCAACAATATGTGATTAGGAAATTGGAGGTCTATTTGGGGATTTCATTGAGAAAAATCCAAATCTTCACTGAGGATGAGCTGGCAATAAACTGTATGAATTATGTATGAAAAAATGGAAATTTTAACATTGGCTACGGAGGCATCAAGGGTTTGGTCATCGGGTTCTGGGGTGGGTCATCGAGTTGATTTGAATTTGATGATTTGCTGGAGTTGTTGGTCGGTTGATACGCTAAAGTTGTTGTTAGTCTCACCATTGTTCTATTTATGGGTGGTGATGCTTTGTTAAATCTGGATAGGGTAAAAAGAGAGAAGAGAGTGGTGGGCTAGGTCGGTGCTGGTTGAGCTGGGGTAGTGTAATAGGTTGTTGGTATAATTGGCCTAAGAATGAGAAAAAGGGTTGGGGATTTAAGACTAGTTTATTTAATAAATAGCCCTAAATTATAATTTCAGTCAATTTTATTTAAATTAAAATTATATTGAAAATAAATTGGCCAATTACATTGCAGATATGGCTAAATTAATTTTAATTATGATCTAATTCTTTAAATTGGATAAAATTAAAATAAGATTCGATACAAATTATTAACCAATTTAATCCAGAGCTGTTGGTTTAACAAAATCAAATATATATTTTTCAAATAAATTATTTCTCAGAATAAATTATATTTAAATCAAGACTTTTCTCATTTGAATTAATTTTCAAATAACCCTAGTTAAAATCTAATTTTCAAGATTACCCTACTCCCGTTACTAGCCTGCGCGTCGCGACTTTCATTCCTGTTTGCACAACTCGCGACATAAGGTCCACTTTAGAAACAAACAAGAATGCTAATTGAGTCCTAAATGTCTTGGGACTACTTGGACACTATAAATACATCTTTGTACTTGTTATTATTTACTTTTGGACGTCCTTGGAACATCAAGGGGGCTTCTATAACTTCTTTTTAGGGTTTATATCTCTTTAATTTTAGTTTCTTTCATGGATTGTATCATCAATCCAAGAGATTAGATCATTTATATTTCCATTAAAGGATAAAACTCCCTATCTGGGGTTAAGGCCAAGATCATAAATACTTTCATTTTAAATTATGTTTGATGATTTACTTGTCATAATTAATTATTCGTTTATTCTTATTTTAACTATTTGAAGGAGTAGCTACCCTTAGAATACATAAATTATCAACCTTGTGATCTCGGGAGAGGAAATAGGGAGATAGAACAAGGGAATAAGCAAAGTAAGGTTTGTAGTCTTTTATAAAATAAGGATTTCAAATTAGGATCTAGGACAGAGATGTACCTAGAAGCCTTACTTGAATCATATGTAGGATGATATTTGTAAAAAACTTAAGTGAACTATTACATCCCCTCTCAACGATGTAGTTTTAAGGTTTACCTTAGGTAAACGATTAGAGGTTGGGAAATCATGATCCTGCAATTAACCCTACGAATCAACAACCAAGATAAGCAAGTTAATGAATTGAGTTTAATAATATAGTAGGATTATTTGTAAGCCTTAACCCTGGGCTTCTATCCTTTATTGTCCAAAGTCGTTTACTTTTCCACTTTAGTGTAGTTTATTTTTAGTTTACAATCCTAAAACTTTATTTTTTACTCTTCTCAATTTGTTAAACTAGAATTAGATAGGCGGTGAATGCAAGTCCCTGAATGATCAATTCTTGGGCTTTCTAGGAGCCACTTTACTACTTGATAAGACCACGTACACTTGCATGTGCGCTTGGGCGCTGTCAAGTTTTTGGCACCATTGCCGGAAACTTGTATTTTGGAAATTGTTTATTTTAGTTTTACTTTTAAATTTATTTGGTATTTTTATTCTTGGTCTTGGTTTTGTTTTTGTAGAAAACAGATTTCCAATGTAGAATGCTGGAAATGGATCATGACTTAGTTGAACCAAGCTCTGAACCTAAGCAATTTTATCGTTAATGTAGGAGAGAAGCAATCCTTCTCCCTAGAATTTCGAAATTCCAAGAAAACCAAGTGCATACTATTCCTATGGTGAACAACAAGCAGCTGGTAGAAAGGTTAGGAAAGTGGCAGTCCCACTCCCAATGAACTTGACTTCCCCAATTCAAAGATCGACAGCTAGGGGAATTTTGAGTTGTAACACAATGTGGTGAAGCTTCTTATTAGCAGTGGACAGTTTGCATGGCTTTCACACAAGGATCCACAAGTCGACTTACTGACCTTCATTAAGCTTACAGATTCATTCACTCCGACTAGGGTGACTCCAGATTATGTGAGGCTGACACTGTTTCCCTATTCACTTTTAGGGAAAGCTAAAAGGTGGTTGAATGTGGAGCCGGCTAATTTAATCACATCATGGGACAACTTTTCCAGAAAGTTCCTTATTAGTTTCTTTCCATCAGGCAAGACTGCGAGACTTTGTAGTGAGATAGTGAGCTTCAAACATAAGCCTGATGAAAATATATATCATGTTTGGGAATGCTTCAAGGCTGTTCTTTGGGATTATCCACACCACTAACAGTCTAATGAGGTACTTGCTCATACTTTTGTAGAAGCTCTTGATCACAATACAAAGATTTTTCTAGATTCAGCCATAGGTTGTTAAGCGTTGGAGCCAACTTATGATGAGCTGTACACATTACTGAACCACATAGCACAAGGAAATCCAGAGTGACATTCAGATTCTAGATGTGCCACGAAAAGAATTGCAGGTGTGTTAGAGGTGGACCAATTCACAACCCTATCAACTCAGGTTTCTGTATTGTAGAATTTGATCAACACAACATTCGGCAATATAAAGTTAGGAGCAACACAATATGCAACCATAGTCAATGCCATCCAACAAGCTGCAGGTTGGTGTGAAGTATATGGAAATAGAGGTCATGTGCCTACCATGTGTGCTTCAAATCTGGAATCTGTGACGTATGTAGGCAATGCTCAAAGGCAAAATTATGGTAATTCCTACAACATGAAGTGGAAAAATCAGCCACTAAATCATCTATGAAATGCCCCACAGCCACAGGTCCAATTAAATCAAGCAACGAGTAATATGGAAGAGATATTAAAACAACTTTTAGTTGGTCAAGTATAACTGTTTGCAGATATGAAAAGTCAATAGACACAATTATAGAATCAAAAAGTAGCCCAGAGAAGCTTAAAGTTACAGGTTCAACAGATACAATAAGTATTGATTACTAGGCCACAAGGTGGTTTACCAGCTGACATAGAGAATCCAAAACAGGTAATGACAATCACCTTAAGGAGTGGTAAAGAGCTTCATGAAGAACCTCTAAAGGCAGCTAAGGAGGTAGATGCTGATGTGGTAAACTAGAAGGTAATTACCAGAGTTGCTGAAAATTCAAGGAAGTCTGAGTACTTGAATAAAAAACTTTCTAAACTAGAGAAGAAGAAGATGCTACCACCACTCTTCCCTCAAAAGTACATAAAAGTGAAGGAGGATTCCTTATTCAAAAAGTTCATTAACACATTCAAAGAGCTTCATATTAACTTAAATTTGCTAGATGTTTTGCAGAGTATGCCTAAGTATGCCAAGTACTTGAAGGATGTGGTGGCTAAAAAGGTGAAATTGCAAGAGGTAAGAGCTATAACACTCACTGAACAGTGTAGCACGGTGATGTCATATAAAATCCCCAAGAAATTGAAAGATCAAGGAAAGTTTGCCATCTCTATTCAAATTAAGAGTAAGGAGGCTTATGCACTGAGTGACTTAGGGGAAAACATAAATTTAATGCCGCTATCATTGTCTAGAAAATTGGGCTTGGGAGAGCCTAAAGCGACATGAGTGGTTATGCAGCTCGCAGATGGATCCATAGCATATTCAGATGGAATCATTAAGGATGTCCTCATAAAGGTTGGTAAATTTGTTATTCCTACTGACTTTTTTATTCTTGATTTTAAGGCAGACGAACAGGTAACAATTATTTTGGAGTGCCTATTCTTTTTGATCAAAGGGGCTTTGATTGATGTTAGAGAAGACACACTCAAGATGAGGGTAGATGATGAAGAAGTGGTATTTGATGTTTACAAGATCCTCATTGAAAATCCCTTATGGAAAGATTTATACATGATTAATGTGATTGAAAGGGATGAGTATGGGGTGCCTAAGCCACTAAAGACCTCTTTCAAATACCTGATTGATCGTCCTAAGATGAAACCACCAATTCCTAATATGTTAAAAGGATAAAGAGGTCTAAAACAAATGAAAAATCGGCTCCTAAAAAGGAGTAAAAGGGTGAAGAAATATGGCTGAGTAGAGTTGGGTCGTGCCGCAGCACTAAATAAGGTGCTGCTTGAGAGGTAACCCAAGTTAATTAGGTATGTTTTCTTTTTTACTTTTTAGTTTTTATGTCACGTAGATTTTATTTTTTGTTGAGTCATAGGTTAATGGGAAATCTGAGTACTATATTATTCAGCTAAGGAGCATGACAAAGACTGAGTGTGGGGTCCCATGGATCTCATTTATGTGTAAAGATGCTACTAGCTACGCCTAGAGGCTTCAGAGAGTATTTCTATTTCTTACTCTTAAATTCATTTTGGGGACAACAAAGATTTTTTAAGTGTGGGGTGGGGGGAAATTCCCAAATTTTAGCTTAATTTAAAATTTTTTAGGTTAGGAATAAGTGAGATATTCTTGTTGGTGCTATTTTTGATTACATGTTATAAGTGGGTTTGTTTGTAAAAGCATGTTGATTGATGTGAATTACTATTTTTGAGACTCTTAGGATGATGATTATGGCTCTTGTATTTGTTGGCTTAGTTTTGAATTTATGCTATTATTTGGTTGGGAGTCTATGATAATCCTATAGAGTTGAGCATGTGCCATGTGCATGTAAGAATTTTGTATATTCCTTGTTGTATGTAATGTCTAGAACTTTCCCGGTGTATGTGAAAAGTGAAATAAAGAGTGGGTTTAGGAGATGATTTAGGCATTTCTTTGATAGCCTTATTTTATACCTTCTTTTTGTCCTATCCTAGTGCATTATCCTAGTTAACCCCTATTGAGCCTTTAGATTTTTCTTTGGAAAACTCATAAGTAGCCTAAACCCTTCTCTTATATACTATAATTTGATCCAAAAAGCTCTTAAGTTCTTTAATGACAAATTAATTGAGTAAGGAGTTTGAGAAATTAAAGAAGAAAAAGGTGAAATTGATGCCCCAAGGTAATAGTTATTGGTGTTTATATTTGATTTGTGGTGGATGTTAATGATATAAATGATTTTAATAATATTCCAATGATTATAGAAAATAAGAAAAATTGAATCTTGAAGGAATAAGAAGCATCCACCAAGTGTTTGTGAAAATGCTTAAAAGAGATGGGGGCAAAAACAAAAGATATGGAAGGATGAAAATAAAATGTAATTTTGTTATTTGAGATATGTTTTAAATGTTGAATGTAGTGTATTAAAGTTCTTAGAGAGGTTAGTCACTATTCTTGGCCAAAATAGTTTCTATCCGTCCCTTAGCCTACATTACAACTCGTAAAATTCCTAATTGATCCAAAGCTTTACATTATGATATTAGTGGAGCATTACACTAAGGGCAAGCATGTGGTTCATTGTGCATAATTCTTTGTGAGAGTGAGCGTAATTCGATTATTGTACCCATCATGTACTAAATTTCTTAATTATAAGTTATTATGGGTAACTCTCTTGTTATAAGGGGCACATGTTTGATGGATGTTGGTGATTTGTATGATATCTTTGATTAAGCAATAAGCATGGGTTTTCCAACTAGGTGAGTCAATTCTTGAGGCTAAGATATTTTGGAGTACTGTTCTTGAGCTTTCAATTGTGTATAACATGCTTAGTGTAGTAACTTGCATTATGTATAGTTATTGTAGTACTAGATTGAGTGTCTTGCATGTATTATAAGTGTGGAGTCTCTTCATATCATGATGCTTATATTTAAGAATTATTTGAGGATAAAAAAGGCTTTTAAGTGTGGGGTGGTGATGTTGGGCGTATTTACGCATTCTAGCATTACTATTCTAGCCTATTTAGCCTTGTTTTGAGGATGATTCCGGTGCTTAATGTGTGATAATTCTATAAATGTGTATATAACTGTCCATGTATGTGTTTACATTCTTTTAAAGGTGTTTTCAAATGAGTTTTGATTCAAATTGATCGTTTAGAGTTCAACCGAGAAAACTAGTGTTACTAGCTTGAACTAGGTGCTTGTCTACTCTATTATGTTAGGTAATAATGCGTTTTAATGAGTTAATAAGGTTTTTATTGTGTATTTATATGTGATACAACTTGTTGATAATGTTTAAGGGTCAATTGGATCGAGACAAGAGTCGAAACAATGAGTTAAAGATCAAAATGAAATTGCCTATTCTTAGCTCATGTTTCTAATTTGTTGTTTTGGATGTTGTGTTGATTTGAGATCTAAATTGTTGTGTTTAATGCTATATGATGATTTTTAGTGGATTATTATTATATACCAATGATATACAAGCTTCAAATCAAGTGTAAACAACTCGAAAAGGCTTGGAATGGATCACGGAAGCATAATACACAACTTGATGCAAATTTTGACACGTGAAATGTCTTGGGCAAGTGAGGGAGTGTGTGAAGGAAAATTGGTCCGTGATATGTACCAAAAGCTTCATAAGCAACCCATAAAATGGACCCATCATGATGAGGGCTCGTCGCAACCTCCAATATCCTTTTTAGGCCTTGCAACGTGACCCTTACTCCCATTTCCAGCTCGCGCGTCGTGACTTTCATTCCCATTTGTATAACTCGCGACTTGAGATACAGTTTAGACATGGAAAATAATGATAATTGATTCCTACACATCTTAGGACTACTTGGGCACTACAAATACATCTTTGTACTTGTTATTATTTACTTTTGGATATCCTTGGAACATCAAGGGGGCTTCTACAACTTCTTTTTAGGGTTCATATCTCTTTAATTTTAGTTTATTTCATGGTTTGTATCATTAATCCAAGGGATTGTATGATAAATATTTCCATTAAAGGCTAAAAATCCCTATTTGGGGTTTAGGCCAAGATTATGACTACTTTCATTTTAAATTAAGTTTGTTGATTTGCTTATCATTATTGGTTGTTTGTTTATTCTTGTTTTAATTATTTTAAGGAGTAGGTACCATTAGAGTACATCAATTTTCAACCTTGTGATCTCGGGAGAGGGAGTAAGGAGATAGAATAAGGGAATAAGCAAAGTAAGGTTCGTAGTATTTTATAAAATAAGGATTTTGAATTAGCATCTAGGACAGGGATGTACCTAGAAGCCTTACTTGAATCATATGTAGGATGATAGTTGTAAAGAACTTAAGTTATTGAACTATCTCTTCTTATTGATCTGAAAAAACAAATGGCACTTTCCTCTGAGTCAGACTCATCAAGTTCATTGCGATGGATGCAAAGTTCTAGATAAACCTGCGGTAATAAGTAGTGGGATCCACAAAGCTCCTAATCTTGATCAATGAACTAAGATAGATCCAATTCTTAACTTTCTCAATCTTCTAGGGGTCCATCATTACCCCCTTTTGGAAACAACATGCCCCAAAAAGGCAACTGAAGAAAACTAGAATTCATACTTCAAAAATTTGGCAAATAACAATATCTCCCTTAAAATATCCAACACTATACGAAGATGACTTGCATACTCCTTCTTAATTTTAGAGTAAACTACTGTCATCAATGAACACAATAACAAATGAATCCAAGAATCATTTAAAGATACCATCTACCAAGGTCATAAAGGATGCTGGCATATTATTTAGTTGGAAGGACATCACTAACAACTCATAATGGCAATAATGGGTTCCAAACATATGTTATGGGCTCAGGTCTAGTTTTTAGCTGATGATTTCCTGAGCAAGTTAATTTTAGAAAACAATATCACACCCTATAACTGGTCAAATAAATTGTCTATGTGTGGTAAAACATATTTATTTCTAAAGAAACCTTACTCAATTGTCTATAATCAATACACATCCTTGTACGACCATCCTTTTTCTTAGCAAATAGGACTGCAGCACCCTAGGGTAAAGCATTTGGACTAATAACCCCTTGTAAAATAGTTCAAGCAATTGAGTTTTGAGTACTCATAACTCTATTGGAGCCATTTGATAGGAAGGATCATATATAGGTGAGTACTTACTTTAAGTCAATACAGAAATAAATGTAAATATTTGGAGGCATACTTAGTAAGACTGAAGGAAATACATCCCGAAATTTGAAAACCACCGAAATTGACATAATAGAAGGAGACTCCACACTCACATTTTGGAGATGAGCTAAAAATGTTGAACACCTCCTCTCCACCAACCTTCTAGCCTTGACAAATGATATAATTTTCACCAGTTTTGGCCTTATACACTCCCTCCCACTCTTGTTTTTTTCCAGTCATAGCTAGAGTAACTATCATAGCTTTACCATTTATGACAACATGATATGGAGATTACCAGGTGATGTCACATAAAACTAACCTCTAAAGAAATTATGCTGCGGTCAATGCCAAATATAATAACCTAACTAGGTTGGGGTTGAACCCACAGGGAAAACATTGAAAATTTACTTAATTTAATGTAATTCATGAGTAGTATAGAAAGTAAATGAGGGGAATTTGGAATTATTAGTAACTGGTAACAAAATCTTGAATGCTTTTTAGTTGTAAATAATAGAAGATGAACACTAGGCTTGTGTTCCCCCAGCTTCTCAACTCCATAAATTTCTCGTGTTCAATCCACCTATTCTACGACTCTGCATGTAAAGTCAATAAGATATGTATTATCAACGTCTTGTGAACGTATTGATAAACTAACCCTTTACCTTGTGAGTCTTAGGGTGTCGCCTTATTGCTCCTTGTTTATGACTTCAGTTCACTTTCACCTTTTGCGTCTCAAGTGATTAGATTAGATGATGGAATGGTACGATGGATGTTAATCTCAAATTACTATCTTAGTTCTCTTTTCCCAAACACAAACTTCCTTGTGAGAACGTATGCAAATATAAGCTATCCCCAAGCTTCTGTAGTAGCTCTGAGGTCAATTATTGAGAAGAAGATTAAGATACATGCATAAACCTTAGAATAGATGAACCCACCACATTCTTTATATAGCTAATACAGGGTTCCCACAACCCTAGTCAGGGAGACTAGTTGCTCATATTCATGCAAAAATCTATAATTATCAATGAAGAAGACATGTAATTAATTGTACAATAATAACATAAATGAAATCCCAAGTCTTTAATTGAATAAAAACCCCAAATCTCAAGAATAATTGTAAACGTATGTAAAAGTAAGTAACTATTTTAAGAATGTGTAACCTAATAAAAGATAAACCCTAAGGTATTTATAGTATCTCACAAATAGTTAAAAATCCTAATAAAAATGAAAAAGGTAAAGTTAAGTTGGCACAAGGTACGACTCACTCTTCAACTTATATTGACATCATATGAGTCGTACCATGGCTCACATATCCACTCCAGTATATGCTCTTCCTGGCTTCAACTTTCTTTTCTTCTTACAACTACTGCTCATGAGTCATACCATGATTATACGACTCGTGTCCTTTACTCATATCCACTTGGGACTTCTTACTTTCTTCTCTTGAATACGAGTCTGCTTACTATTAGATTATATGAGTTGTACTCAGACTTCTGACTTATATTCTTCTGGAACTTCAACTCTTATTTGCTTCCTTGGGTTCTTATCTATGTACGACTTTATGATACGACTCTTACCCTCATCATACGGCTCGTATTCTTAATAGTATCTTCTATACTTGATTTTTTTTCTTGTGCTTGGTTTCTATTGATATTATGATTTAGCCTCCGAGTCATATGAGGTGTTGATGACTTGTGGGGAGGCTCGTACCTTGCTACAACTTTGTCTTTTTAGGTCTTTTCTTCCAGTTTCTTTTCAATAATATGCTAGACCTGTTTTACCTACAATAACCACAAAATCACATCATCTACTAAAATGATCTAAGTTCAAACATAATTTCATGGTTTTAAGCATCAAAAGTTTCATATTTCTATGCCCCATCAATACCCTTAACTTAGAAGTTTGTGTGTCCTCAGGCAAAACAGAAATCAAAACTATCATAAGACAACATAATGCTTAAACAGAAAGATCCTAAGATACCTATGGTAGTGAACCTTCAATTCAATTTCAACCTTTTTACTCCCCCTCCTAATTTCAATTTTTTGAAAAGTAACAGTGCACATGATTTCTTTCATGGCATGACAAAAAGGAATATGATGATAGAATTAATTAACAACAAACAACGAGGCATAGAAACTAGCCACATTATCTAGATAGTGTATCAACCTAACAAGATAACCCGTGTGCTCTCACGATAAAGGAAATCCCATTTGCTCTTAGTTGTGATCAAGTAAATTATTTAGGGATGTATCAAACAGCTCTCTCAACACAAGAAAGTTTCACCGATGTATACAGAATGCCATCGGATTGCCCTTATTCTCTCTTGCTAAGTTTTATGACGGTCGGTGTAGCTTCACTAAAGGACTTTATTTGGCTTGAAATGTAGGTTAGGGGCTGGTATGGTATCTTTTTGGAATTTTATTTAGTGACTAACCCTCCTTGAAACAATGCATTTTTTTGGGGTCCAATTATTTTCCACTTTTTCCTTTATTTCCACCCTTATGTCTCCTTTTTATTTTAACACACATTTCAGTGTCCCGGTGTGATTTTCTTTTTCTTGATCTTTTATTTGTAACTTTTTTTTTCCTTTTGGTTTTCTCTTATTTTTTTACCGCACCTGTCCTTTTTCTTGCACACTTCTTTCTTCACACTTGTTTTTCCTATGCACCCCTATAATAGCCACCCTCAACTTAAGTGATTTGCCTAAGTTGAGATGCACAGTGTCCAAGAAGGATTAGGGCCAATATAGGTTCATTGAAGAAACGGGTAGGTGAAATAGGTGTAAACAACAAAATTGGTCGATTAAGGTTCAAATATTTGGATCGAAGGGATTCATTCATTTTTTTTGGGAATTTAGTCTTAAGTGGACTTACAACAAAAACTACCTCTTATCATCTCCTACTCGATTATCCTAGTCCTAGGTAAAAGCAATCGGGCATGTTCAAGATTCTGATACACCGGTAACTCAGTAATACCTCACACACTCTTCCACGGGGTTATACTGCTAGGTACTACTTATATGGCTATGCTCAATTTTCCCTAGTTGTTATACCCTAATCCTAATACCATTATCAAATTCTCAGTTATATCACACATATACAAATCACACAATTACCATAAAAATTTAGATCGGGTGTTAATTTTCAGCATAAAATTTTTCAAATCAGACTATTTTTCAACATTTTCATTCAAAACACAGTCTACTGCCATAAGCATAAATTCTCCTCTTATCTCAGATATTCCCAGCACACAATACACACAAAATACTTAACAACAAAAAATATAAACAAAACATATACAACATGCCAGTTCTTTAAAATTTTTAGAATGTGGATGTGGGCTTCGAAACACGAAAAGTATAGCCCAAGGCAACTTGGTACTCTCCCATTCCCAACTTAAATTATGTGCAATTTTCTCCAGTGCGCATAAAAATTAAGTACAAGGGAATGGGATATACCTGGGCTTATATGGCATTAACTCAAACAATATCATCACGTGGGCCCTCAGATCGGGTCTTCTATCATCAGTATGTACCCCATCAGCTATGGGGACTGAATTAGCAATGGTGGCACTAAGCAGGACTGACACACCACCTCTCTCAACATCAACAGTTGGTAATCTCAATCCACCAGCTCCAACATGTATATCACAGACCTTTACCTCTCGGTCCTGCTTATCCTATAGGCTATCTTTCTTATCCTTCTTCATAGACTTTTATCCTCTTTCTCTCTTATATTTCTTATCGGCTCTCCTCTTCCAGGCCCAGAACCACCCAAATATTAAGAATATGAATGTCAGGCATGAAAGTCGTAACCTCGGGCTCTGAGATAATTGATCGAGCATACAAATCATCCACCATGCTCCTAGTCTCAACTACCTCAGCCTTCACATCTATTTTTGAGGTTTGGTCGCTACCCAACTATTGGGTAATCCTTATCTCAAAAGCATATAACCACAGCTGCACCCATCTATCCTGGTTGTCCAGCTGTGTATCAACCCAGGGCTTTATACCCCTTTCCATATTTTGGACTTTGGCCTCTAGTGTGCCCAGTCTAGTCATCACCTTAGTCTATGTTGCTTGTGGATTCATAATAAATCCAAAAAGCATACCTCTCGGTTCTGAATGTACAGACTGCGCCAGAGGTGGGGCACTAGATGTACCCTTTACAACTAAAGTTTGTGCTATCTGAGTCTGTCTACCCATCTCAGTAGTCTCAACAGTCTCAATAGCCTCAATCAGGCTTCTATATATCTCAGAAAACATATCTGCTCCCTACCTACCCTGCCTGGCCATTAGGTTGGCTGCATCTCCGATCAGGCATAAGTCTGAGGTGTTTGTGGCCTTTATCATCTCATTAATACTCAGGAGTTCCTCTACCTTAGCAGCTAGACATAACTGTGTGATCAAACATAGATATACTAAAAACTATTTTTATCCCCCTGCAATATAGTCTCTTATCTCCCGAGCTAATAACTCTCCTCTATTAAACTTATAGTCAGCTATGAACTTAGCTATCAAAGCTGCACGCACTAGGCTCAACACATTGTCCCCAATAGTGGGACACAACCAGTGTTGGCCTAGTTTCCACCATGACTTGGCCTCAAAGTTAAGAGTATGCTTTTCATTCTTCTGGGGGACCACTCTCGGGCCTCTAACTACCCAAGGATAATTCTTCCCATTTGCCTATATAAAGCTGGCAATCCACCTCAAATACCCTGTCTTGTCCTCTGTAACCATATGTTTCATAGTGATTTTCCATATTTTCTCGAGTTTGTACTCCATCTTACCAACATTTATCTGAGGCTCATACACTGGCCCATATAAGAATTTGGAAATAGTATAAGGTGAGATATTTATCTACACACTCTAAATAAATAATGAGGCAATGGGGTCACCACCTCCCTACAACTAGCCCTGCAGATACTATCTTTGTAGCTCACCCTTGTATGCCATGTAGAACTTTCAAACTAGTGGTACACTATATTTGTAGGAGCCCAGGTCATTTACTCGAACCCATACTATCCGAAGCACTCCTTGAACTAAGGTAGCTCAGTCATCCCCATAGTAAGTAACCTCTACTAGAGGTACAAATTTCATTTGATTTTTCTATTCCAGAGTCTGCTCAATTTGTCATTATATATAGCCTGCATACTGGGGTACTCCCACCATTCAATGGTGGGAATCGGAGCAGGTGCAAAAGCAAGTGGAGGCTGATTCCCATCAATCGAAGGCACATCAACTTTCTCCACAACATTCTCTGAACTCTCTACCTCAGAACTAGATTCAACTTTTTCTTTTTCCTCGGAAGGTTGAGTTGAGTGTGGAGGAGAGGTACTTGGATTCTTTCTCCTTATTCCCTATGGAGGTGTGTCCTCCAGGGTTGCTACTCTCTTTTTTGTTGCCTTTTGTTCTTTTCGATCACCTTTGCCTTCTATTGGGTATTTGTATAAGTCACCGCTACTATTGGATGACTCAATAGACTCATAACTAGTAGACGCTGCCTTTTTATTGTCTTTCATAGCCACTTTCTTGGAAAAATATGCACCTTTTGGAGGCATTGTACCTGAAAGTACACATTAATTAGTAAGTAAATAAAGAAAAGAAAGCAAAAATCAGATAATAATTATCAGTGTGCATGGTTTATACAAGGTACGAGTGGAGGGTACTAGTCGTATGAACTAGGTACGACTCGTATGACCGAGTTGTATGATACTTAGTGTATACATGGGTGTTCATTGGCTTGCTTACGAGTCCTCCTAATGAGTCATAATCTAAGGTACAACTTATTATCAACACCCGTAAGCTAGTCAGAAACAAAATTCTAAAATATGACATCTATCCAGGCCCTTAAGACTTTTGTGTACGAGTCGTATGAGTTGGGTACGACTCATTTAGGTAAGTCGTACCCATACCAGAATTTAAAATTAGTTATAATTTCATGTTGTTAGTGGGTACGAGTCTCATTATGACCCCACTACCAGTGGATATGAGTTGTAAGGAGTCTCGTATCCACTTCAACATAGAAGTTCAACTTTAATGTTGACTCCATTTAAAATTTCCCAAACTACCCCTACTTTATGCAGCAATATCAGACAAATCAGTCCAAACGCACAATATTAACACCAAAAATCAGATTCACCCCTATTTTCCATTTTTAACTAAAATTCTATGATTTAGGGTACCAAATTTCAATACTTGTGTAAATAAACTCAAAGCAAGTTTACCATACCACACATTCCCAATATCAACTAGAAATAAAAAGAATTTGTCCAAGAACTTACTCGAATAGTTGTAAATAAAGGGTTCTCACGTTTATGATTTCCCTCCCCAAATTTGTGCCTGCAATGTGAAGAATTTGAGCATGTTTTAATATGATTCTAAGTGAGTTCATGCCTTGGAAGCTTAAAATTCATTAAAAAATTAAAGGTATTATGGTGTAGAACTTGTTTCGGATCTCAGGTACCCGTATCGTCTACCTTTTTTTCTTTTAAATTGGTTTTGGGTCGGGTTGACTCGTGACCCCGGACCTGGTAAGCTTGGGTATAAGTTATGGGTACAACTCATACCTAGGCATACAAGATTTTTCTTTAACTTGTATGGACTTGGGTTCTGGAGTGGATACGACTCATTGTGATAGATCGTACTTTATGGGTACGACTCGTTTTGATAGTCGTAAAGACTCAAAATTTTTTTACCCAAATTTGCTTAGTCTCCCAGGTCCTTAAGACTCTTTGTCATGGGTCATACCATTAAGACACTACTTGTGAAGATTCTGTATGACCTAACTTCTTTAACTTTTCTGGATATTTCTTGCAATCTTCAGTCCTGCACACTGAATAAACATATTAACATATATATAAACTAGTACAAAACATAGGTTTCCTCCTACACAATGCTTTATTTAATGTTACATCATGATGTGGCTAAGTGGGATACTCAGATTTCACCAACTAGCCTCATGGGTTGCCTCCCATGTTAAAATACCCTAGGTTTTGACCCTCAGAAAATTTCCAGGAATTTTAATCTCTGGATCCAATAAAGCTCATAGGAATGGGCCGTATGATAGGGTAAGAATAGTTTTGACCCTTAGAAAATTTCCTAGAATTTTGATCTCTGGATCCAATAAAACTCATGGGAATGAGCCGTATGATGGGGTAAGAATGGTATGGTCCTATTTTATGCTAGCCATGTTGGTTGGTGAGATGGATTTTATTTGCTGGAATAGATACGACTTATGGGTACGAGTCGTCTTGGTGGTTATGGATAATTTGTTTCCTTAACTTAATCTTAAACTTGGTTACTTGGATTCGATCTGAGTACAAGTGGCTCAACATGTGTCGTAGGTTAGGGTACAAGTTGTACCATGGACTCGTAGGGTAGACAGTATTAATCTTCCTTGAGCTTGAATCTGCCAGGGGTTCGGGTGAAAAGTACAAATCATATAATTTGGATACGCCTTAGTTAGATGAGTCATATAATGGATAGTATTTGATCCAAAGGTTGAGGCTTAGGTATGAGTTAAGGGTACCACTTGTATCAAAGGGTACGACTTGTGTGGGTCAGTCGTACCCCAGTGATGAGATTTTGGTGCAACTTAAGTGGGGGTATTTTAGATATTTCCCCACTTATCCTAATATGGTCTCATGACTTCTAGCCTACTTGAGAGGTTATTTACCCTATTATTCCATTCATTAACACTTAGAAACTCTTCTAAACACTCTAAAATTCTCTCAAAACCTTTTGGGTAAGGGAAGCTAGGGTTTCAACTAAAGGATCAATTTGGGACTTGTCTTGGTATTTTTTTCCATCATCTTCTTTGTTTAAGGCATTTTCTCTTCCCATTGTTAATTTTAACTAAAGGAATGGTTTTTATGAACGTTTTCATGATTTCATTGATTGTATAATTTTGGTTTTCAAATATGATTAGGGGGTTTGATGTTAAATGGTTTGTTATGGTTTACCATGGTTTTAGTTATGCTTTTATATCTATTAATGGTGGTTTTGGATAATTGGATTGCATGGTAATGGTAAATGGAATTGGTTTTGGTCATATTATGCCCCCAATGTGTTTGACAAAATGCTTATAAAGATATGTTTATTACATTGACTACTTTTAATGGAGCTCTTATATGTCTTGAGGGGCACATGGAATCCCCCTAGTGGTTTAATATGGTAATTAGAAAAGGCACTTGAAAGTCCCCTTAAACCTATAAGTGGTTGTCTACTGATTATACTTATAAGTAAGGATTGGTATAACGATACCAATATCAGTGGCCTTGGTTAATAAATGAAAAATGGTTTGGTTATTTGGAAATTGGTTTTGACTGGGCAATAATTATAGAATGTGTAGCTAAGTCGTGGAAGGTAGAGGTCTCGGGGGGACCAAAATTGGAAATTCATATTTACCGATATGAGGTTTCTCTTGGTGACCTGTGCATGATGTAATGCTGTATTTTTGGGAATGTAATAGTCATCCCAAGGTTTTCTTCCCTGGTCATGCGGCTACACACAATGGGGACCTTTCAGTAGGGGGAGCTAAACCCATATAGCCTATGGGTGGTTTAGGACGACAAAGCTATACAACCCCAGGTAAAAATTTTAAAGGCATGCTAAACCAGATCCATTTTCCCAGCATAGTTATAGAAATATGTATGGTTTTGGGCATATGGATGGTTTTACTTGGTTTTATAAATGGAATTGTTTTATCCTTAGCCTAAGATCATGCTATCGGTTACTCTCTAACCCCATCTACTAGTGGCTGTATACTCATGCTATGCAGGAACCTTCTGTTCTACTCCTTCTACGTAGTGATTGACTCAGGGATCAATATTTGGACTAAAGTGGTGAGCTTCTATCTTTTTGAAAGGCTCCATTTCATGTTATGGATATTTTTAGACACTTTTATTTTATTTCTGATAATGGTTTTGGCTATGGTTTGGTGAATGGCCCAATCGAATTTCATTACTCCTTTGGTTAGAGGCTTTGTGGTACTTCTATAGGTTGGAATGTATGGGATCTATATAGGTGTCAACCTTAGCATTGGTGTTGGTATTAAGGCTGGTATCATCGGACATAATTTCTCACTATTCGATCATATTTTATTTAGGGATAAACGATATTATGTTTTGGAAGATCCTTGGTTACAACCTGGTTTGTGGCCCTTGTTTTGGTTGGTTTGGTATGGTTAGATTATTGGCATGGGATGGTTGGACTTGGTTGGGTCAAGTCTTTATGTGAGCTATTATACTATCTTGGTACATGCTTAAAATTCAGTCAACTCAGGGCAGGTGATTTGAGGTTGGATTGGGTAATGGGGATGGTCTCCAGTCCTGGTCGAATTTGGGATGCCTATTATGACAAGGACCCAGGGCGGGTCATGTTAAGATGGAATCAGAGGCTAAGTTCAAGGTCAACTTAGATTCCACAAAGTCGTATTGAGTAGAGTCTCTTTTTGGGGTATGTAGCACTTTGCACTCATAAGGGAGAGGCTATAAGGCATTTAGGCATGTTTCACTTTCTTGGTATTCTATTTTCAAGCTTTGAGTCTCACTCTTGGAGTCTTCTCTAATCCTTGTTTGTTCATCTTTCAAATCATGCCTCATAGATCTGAAACATAAGGAAATTTTCTATCCCATCTAGGGGCAATTCTAAAGGGATGCATCTTACTTTTGGGGTTCATCTTTGATCTCACGGTCTTATCCCTGTGTAACACCCCAATTTGCTGAACCGGAATGCTACACAGTGCTCCTGACCCCGAGGGATCACAAGCTAACCCATGACTGATATTTGTACCTGTATACTACAAATCATGATATAATAATGCGGAATATATAGAACTATAAGGCCATAAGGTTCAATTGAATTAAACCATGTGGGTGAAAATACCAAAAACAACTCAATCTGAACGTAAATCTGAACATAAATCTGTAAGCCTCTAAACTATCTGAATAAGGAGTTGAAGGAACATATCTCCAACTAACTCTGTAAACCTGAACTGAAGAAATAAATAAATGTATCAAATCATATTATCCTCGAATCAATAAGGACTCACTGTGTCTTTGCGATTGGAATGCTACTTCTATTGCTGGGCTGGAGCTCGTGTCTCGGAACCTATGGTGTAACATGAAAAGAAAGCACCATTGCGCAAATACGTCAGTACAACTGGAGTACTGAGAATACGAGGAAGGTAGGCTGAACATAAAGGGTTTCATGCATGAACAACACTAACTGACTAATATGAACTTGGGAATGTAAACACACATATATAGAAACTAGGACTGTAAATACATGATAGCATGACCTGTAAGCTAATACATGGTTTACTGATAGCTATCATGACTGATACTGAAACTGATAACATGGACGACAGTATCTGATAGTCCTGTATATACTGAAATCTGAAGAACGCCCTGAGTTCTTTTACTGAGACTGATACTGAAACTATAGGAAGTAGTGCTTAACTGACATACCCCATGTATACTGTTATGGCTAAGCTGGGGTCCAATCTCTGCCCGAAGGTAGGAAACAAGTTAACCCCTGAACGCTGAAATGCTACCCTTCTACTCTAGGACGGGCTCATTCGGGAACTAAAACTGAACTATCCTATTTTTACAGTCGACTGTGGCATAGCAGGAATGAAGCCAATCCATGCCGAGAATGACATCAAAATTAGTCATCTCTAACTCCACTAAATCTACTGACGGGGATTTCTGAGGTATCATAACCGGGTAGTTCCTGTAAACCCGCCGAGCTATGATGGTTTTACCCATTGGGGTAGAGACTAAGAAGGGCTCTGTTTGGGCGTTGCCGACTGGTAGCACTGAAAATGGCAACCTGCTAGTTCGGGCGACTGGACTGAGCTGTAGAATGATTTTCCTAACCCTGAAGACTTAACTGCAGACACTCCCTAATCCTGTGGCCTGGCTTGCCACAACTAGAACAGATATCACTACCAGCTCTACAAATGTGCTTGTGGTTCTTACGACAAGTCTGACAAAGGGGATTCATTCGGGCACTGCTAACACTACCCTAAGATTTATAGCCTGGCGCTTTGTTTCTATTTCCGTCTCTGAACTTCAGCACTGGAGCACTGGCAGAGAAAGGAGATGGAACGGCTGACTTGGAGAGAAACTATGAACGGTTTCCTTCATCTGACTTGGGGTGAGTAAAGTTGAAATTACCTGACTTTGCTCTCTTGTTTTGCCTCTCCCTAGTCTTAAACTTCTACTCTTCTACTTACTGGCATGGGTCATGAGTCTTGCTAAGGTCATATCACCGATCAGCATCGCAGACCTATTCTCATTTACCACGCTATTGTTGACCCCTGACATAAACTTGCTCATCTTAGCTTTATGGTCTACAACCACATGAGGAGCATACCTGGCTAGCTGAGTAAATCTGAGAGAATACTCCCTAACCGTCATATTCCCTTGCCTGAGGTTAATGAACTCAAGAACTTTGGTTTCTCTCACCTCTTTGGGAAAGAATCTATCTAAGAAGGCCGTGACAAATTCCTCCCACTCGATAGGGCCTGAATCATCTAACCTCTCAGACTTCTACTGTTTGTACCAATCATGAGCAATATCCTGTAACTGGTAGGCGGCTAACTCAGCACTCTTAATACAAGTAACACCCATGATGTCGATAACCTTCTGGACTTGGTCAATGAACTCCTGAGGGTCCTCATCAGGCTTAGACCCATGGAAAGATGGAGGGTTCATCCGGGTAAAGTACCGAACCCTAGCTGCTTTGGGAGTGGCCACTGGATTGGCCGGAATGACTGGTGGCTATTTATTCTATGCAGCCATGGACTGAGTAAGTGTGGTAAATGCGACTCTAAACTCTGTATGGGAAATATGTTCGCCTAAAGGATCTTCGGGCTGAGGAGCTGGCTGGTTTCTTCTCTTTGGGGCCATGGTCTGGAATAAGAGAAGAATGGATTAGACTGAGAGTTTAACTTGTGATTATGCTCACTAGCATGACATGAATAATGAAGAAAGGGGATTGTTCCTAAAACATCTTATAGCCTCCCGCACATAAATATGGCGCACAACAAACCCATGTACAAGACTCTACAAGATGCGGCTTTCAGACTTCCTAGGACTCTATTGAACCGTAGGCTCTAATACCAAGTTTGTAACACCCCGATTTGCTGAACTGGAATGCTACACGGTGCTCATGACCCTAAGGGACCACAAGCTAACCCATGACTGATATCTATACCTGTATACTACAAATCATGATATAATAATGTAGAATACATAGAACGGTAAGGCTATAAGGTTCAACTGAATAAAACCATGTGGGTGAAAATACCCAAAACAATTCAATCAGATTGTAAATATGAACATAAATCTGAAAGCCTCTAAACTATCTGAATAAGGAGTTGAAGGAGTATGTCTCCAACTAACTCCGTAAAATTGAACTAAAGAAATAAATAAATGTATCAAATCATATTGTCCTCAAATCAATGAGGACTCACTGTGTCTCTGTGACTGGAATGCTACCGCTACTGCTGGGCTGGAGCTCATGTCTCAGAACCTATGGTGTAACATGAAAAGCAAGCACCATAGTGCAAATACATCAGTACAACTGGAGTACTGAGTATACGAGGAAGGTAGGCTGAACATAAAGGGTTTCATGCATGAACAACACTGACTGACTAATATGAATGTGGGAGTGCAAAGACACATATATAGAAACTGGGATTGTGTATACGTGATAGCATGACCTGTAAGCTAATACATGGTTTACTTATAACTGTCATGACTGATACTGAAACTGATAACATGGACAACTGTATCTAACAGTCCTGTATATACAGAAATCTGAAGAATACCCTGAGTTCTTTTACTGAGACTGCTACTAAAACTGTGGGAAGTAGTGCTTAACCGATATGCCCCATGTATGCCGTTATGGCTAAGTTGGGGTCCAATCTCTGCTTGAAGGTAGGAAATAAGTTGACCCCTGAATGCTGAAATGCTACCCTTCTACTCAAGGACGGGCTCATTCGAGAACTGAAACTGAACTATTCTGTTTCTACAGTCGATTGTGGCATAGCAGGAATGAAGCCAATCCATGCTGAGAATGACATCAAAATCAGTCATCTCTAACTCCACTAAATCTACTAACGTGGATTTCTGAGATATCATAACCGGGCAGTTCCTGTATACCCGCCGAGCTATGGTGGTTTTACCCACTGGGGTAGAGACTAAGAAGGGCTCTGCTAGGACTTTGGGACTGATTTCGAAATCACCTGCTATGTATCGAGTAACAAAAGAAAAATATGCACCTGGGTCTAGCAAAGCATAAACATGAACATGGAAAATCTATAACGTACCAGTAATGACATCAGGAGAATTTTCCTGATCCTACCGAGACTGAAGAGCATAGAGTTTGTTTGGGCGTTTCCGACTGGTAGCACTGAAAATGGCACCCTGCTGGTTTGGGTGATTGGACTGAGCTATAGAATACTTTTGCTGACCCTGAAGACTTGACTATAGACACTCTCTTATCTTGTGGCCTGGCTTGCCACAACCAAAACAGACATCACTACCGGCTCTGTAAATGCCCTTGTGGTTCTTACCACAAGTCTAACAAATGGGATTCTTTCAGGCACTGCTAACACTGCCCTAAGATTTATAGCCTGGAGCTTTGTTTCTATTTCTGTCTCTGAACTTCGACACTGGAGCGCTGGCAGAGGAAGGAGATGGAATGGCTAACTTGGAGCAAAACTGTGAACAGTTTGCTCCATCTGACTTGGGGTGAGCAAAGTTAAAATTACCTGACTTTTCTCTCTTATTCTGCCTTTCCCTAGTCTTAAACTTCTGCTCTTCTACTTTCTGGGCATGGGTCATGAGTCTTGCTAAGGTCATATGATAGATCAGCATCGTAGACCTACACTCATTTACCATGCTATCATTTACCCCTGACAGGAACTTGCTCATCTTAACTCTATTGTCTGTAGCCACATAAGGAGCATACCTGGCTAGCTGAGTAAATCTGAGAGAATACTCCCTAACCGTCATATTCCCCTGCCTGAGGTTGATGAACTTAAGAACTTTGGCTTTCCTCAGCTCTTGGGGAAAGAATCTATCTAAGAAGGCCGTGACAAATTCCTCCCACTCGATAGGGCATGAATCATCTAACCTCTCAGACTTCTACTGTTTGTACCAATCATGAGTAACATCCTATAACTAGTAGGCGGCTAACTCAGCACTCTTAATACAAGTAACACCCATGATGTCGATGAACTTCTAGACTTGGTCAATGAAATCCTGAGGGTCCTCATAAGGCTTAGACCCATGGAAAGATAGAGGGTTCATCCGGGTGAAGTCCCGAACCCTAGCTGCTTTAGGAGTGGCCACTGGATTGGTCGGAATGATTGGTGGCTGTTTATTCTGTGCAGCCATGGACTGAGCAAGTATGGTAAATATGGCTCTACACTATGCATGGGAAACATGTTTGCCCAAAGGTTCTTCAGGCTGAGGAGCTGGCTGGTTTCTTCTCTTTGAGGCCATGGTCTGGAATAAGAGAAGAATGGATTAGACTGAGAGTTTAACTTGTGGTTATGCTCACTAGCATGACATGAATAATGAAGAAAGGGGACTGTTCCTAAAACATCTTATAGCCTCCCGCACATAAATGTGACGTGCAATACACCCATGTACAGGACTCTACTAGATGCAGCTTTCAAACTTCCTAGGACTCTATTGAACCTTAGGCTCTAATACCAAGTTTTTAACACCCCGATTTGTTGAACCGAAATGCTACATAGTTCTCATGACCCTAAGGGACCATAAGCTAACCCATGACTGATATCTGTACCTGTATACTGCTAATCATGATATAATAATGCGTAATACATAGAACTGTAAGGCCATAAAGTTCAACTGAATAAAACCATGTGGGTGAAAATACCCAAAACAACTCAATCTGAACGTAAATATGAACATAAATCTGAAAGCCTCTAAACTATCTGAATAAGGAGTTGAAGAAATATGTCTCCAACTAACTCCGTAAAACTGAACTGAAGAAATAAATAAATGTATCAAATCATATTGTCCTCGAGTCAATGAGGACTAACTATGTCTCTGCGACTAGAATGCTACCGCTACTGCTGGGCTGGAGCTCGTGTCTCGGAACCTATGGTGTAACATGAAAAGAAAGCACCATAGCACAAATACGTCAGTACAACTGGAGTATTGAGTATACGAGGAAGGTAGGCTGAACATATAGGGTTTCATGTATGAACAACACTGACTGACTAATATGAACGTGGGAGTGCAAACACATATATATAGAAACTGGGACCGCGAATATGTGATAGCATAACATATAAGCTAATACATGTTTTACTGATAACTGTCATGACTGATACTAAAACTGATAACATGGACGACTGTATCTGACAGTCCTGTATATACTAAAATATGAAGAACGTCCTAAGTTTTTTTACTGAGACTGATACTAAAACTGTGGGAAGTAATGCTTAACCGACATGCCCTATGTATGCCGTTATGGCTAAGCTGGGGTCCAATCTCTATCCCGACTGGAGGGGTGTCAATACTGTGCCATGGGTAAGGACAGCCTGTGAGTGATCCTTATCTGGCGGGTACTCAATGAGAATGGTGGGAACCCTAAACTGACGGGTTAAGCCACCTCATCAACCCTAATCTAACGGGTTAAAATGTATCAACCTACGCTGGCTACGTAGTTTTGGAACACAAGAATGACTACTAAGAATCACACCCTTAATTGGTAGGTGAGTTCCCATCCTTGGGTTTACTCGTGGCTAACCTCTACTCCCATATAGAGGGACTGGACATGAATAACTGACTGTGCATGACTTAATCTTACTGAATTCCGTTGACTGGCGGAATATTACTGATATCTGATAACTGATAAAGATCATGAGGTTTTCCTGAGTCACATGATTGACTGAAGTCTATGGAATCATAGTTTAAGTTCGGATATCGTGAAACATGAAATGGATCTGGCACATAGCTATAGTTTTCGGGTACAAGTACCCCAGGACTCGATTGAAGGAAATTGACACATATGACTGACTTGATCATAAGAGTAGAGTCCATAATTTATAATATCATAAGTAGGGATCTCATACTAAGCATGGTTATCAATAATGTATTGCATGGAAAGGATTTCATATCAAATGGAAGTACTTGCACAATCTTAATATCATGTTCACTGCATAGTCATATTGGCAACACATACCAATAGCATGGAGGTTCATATGGATTACATGGTTATCATACATCTTGTTCATAAGTAGGATTTGCAAATAAACATAGCATGATCTCATAAGAATAGTTCATGAGTATTCCAACAACATTTACAAGGCATATTAACAACATGGAAGTCATTGGAACATAGGGGCATATCATGAATCCTTCACTTAGTCACAATTTAGCTATATTGCATAATTTCTAGTTTCTTAGGTATTTTATCAAAAACCTTACATGCACATCTTAAGCATAGGTGAAATCATCAAATTATACATCATGGACAACCAAATATACATGTTTCCAACTCATATGATATCATGAATTCACAAAAACATATAAAGATTCTATCTTGGGAATCACCCAATATCAACAACATAATCATCAACACCCAACAATATAGAAATCATACTTTTATAATGAAAAAGAGGGTTTTTGAGCTTTATGGGTAAAAGGGATCCATAAATCAACTCACGCATACCTTAGAAGGAAAGATTCTTGATGATTGACGGAGGATTTCCTTGAAATCGAATCTTCAAGCTTAATTATACAACTCTAGTTGTTTTTCTCTTTTAGTGCTCTTGGATGATGAGCTTTGAGATGAAAATAGGGTTGTATTATGTTCAGAAGCTATATATTTCATACGGTTAAGTTTAGGGACATGTAAGGAGTGTTAAAAGAATTAATTACCCTTAAAATAACTCAAGATGAAGTGTTTTTGGCACCTGGAATTGACTTAGGCGGTGCCCAAGTGATCTCCTATGCTTGGGTTGGGCGGCGCCTAACCAATTGCCTATGATTAGGTTTGGCGGTGCCTAACCAATCGCCTATGCTTATTGTCTCTCATGAAAATGGGCATAACTTTTCGCTCGAGTATTGGATTAAGGCAAAATTGGTATCGTTGGAAAGCTAATTAGATTATCTACAATTTGGTGGGTCTAAATCAGCCAAAATACCATATTACCATAGAGTTATACTCATTCAAAGATGACCCTTACAAAATTGAACACTAAAACTTGATGGATTCAAAAACTCTTAGCTTGTATTACCTTAAGTGACTCATATGAACATGCTTAATGCACCATAAGCTATCCTATCACTAGGATATTCATTGTAAGTCATGTACTCAAGTATGAATCACAGGATAGGATATTTCATAAGTAGGACTACTTATTCACTTCCTAGCTTAGGAACATGCGGGGTATTACACCCTGATAGGTCTGGAGTTCCTCTTGTTGCTACTAGTCTTCCTCAAGGAAAGGTGACTAATGCAGAATTTTGTTAGTCTATTCATGCTATTGCTAAATTGGTTGTTGCTCAGGCTAAGCAGGATGTGTTTAGTGCTTTGTCTGCTGAGTCTACAAGGGTTGGCCAATTTATGAAGATGAGTCCTCCTATTCTTTTTTAAGTGAAGGAGAATGAGGTTCCATAGGGCTTCTTATATAAAATAAAAAGATATTTTAGGTGATGCAGGCTAGCAATGTGGAGGGGGTAAACTTTGCAGCTTATTAGCTCAAGATGTTGCATATCAGTAGTATAAAGAGTGAGATAGGGATCAAGGAGATATGGAAGAGTCATACTTTTGGGATTCTTTATCTAGTGCTTTTTTGGATCATTTCTTTCCCATGAGTTTACGGAAGAAAAATAGAGGAGTTTATGAACCTCTAGCAGGGGAGAATGACTGTCAAGGAATATGCCATATGCCTTGGAGTTTCACCAATTATCAGGGTATATTTCTTATTAGGTGACTAACATATGGGGTAGAATGAGGAAGTTCACTTCTAGGTTGAATCAGAATTTGATTTTAGAGAGAAAGACTGCCTTGCTGATTAAAGATATGGATATCTCTAGGTTAACTATTCATATGCACCAAGTGGAGGATGAAAAGAGAAAACAACCAAATTTTAGGGATAGGCAGGGTAAGAGAAGCAGGGTTTCTGACTAGGGAGGTGCTCTGTCTTAGAGTGGTCGAGATGGTGACAAGTGGTAGAAAAAAAGTGGAGGAGTTTTGGTTCCTACTCTTCTGCTAGTGCTCCTTACTAGTCGGGAAACAGGCGCTATCATGGTGATGACAATTTTCGGACGTAGGGTGTCCAATTTTAGGCAAGCGGAGGTCATTCCATTTCTTTATTCCGTCCTTGTCGGTTCTGTGGTCTTCTTCATCGGGGTTATTGCAATTAAGGAAGGGATAAATGCTTCAAGTATGGCTAGCCATGCCATCGGCTCAGGTATTATCCGATTAATAAGGTTGCTATGGGGGCAAATATAATACCCGTGGATTCATCTTCTGTTCCTACACCTGGTGGTGCTGCATCTACTTCTATTATGATTTTTGGTTCTAATATTTATCAGAATATGTTGTATACTTTGTTGTCTCGATAGGAATCTGAGGCATCACCTGATGTCGTTACTGGTATGTTACATCTTTTCTCTCATGATGTATATTGTTTGACTGATCTAGAGTCTAGTCTTATGTAACCCCTTATTTGGCTGTATCTTTTGCTTTTAATTCAATAGTTATTTCAAATTTGTTTTCTATTTCTACCGCTGTAGGTGATTGATTATTGCTAAAAGGGTCTATAGGGGTTGTGTGGTATCTGTTGGTGGCAAGTAGATCTTGATGGATCTATTTGAGTTGGATATGCTAGATTTTGATGTCATTCTAGGTATGGATTGGTTGCACTCTTGTTACGCATCTTTGGATTATCAGACCCGTAGGTTTATCTTTAGGTTCCTTAGTGAACTAGTTATAGAGTGGGATGGTGTTTCTTTAGCTCCTAGGGGGAGGTTTATTTCTTATCTTAGAGCTCGGAGGTTAATCTCCAAAGGTTGTATTTATCACATGGTCTAGGTTAAAGATTCTAACTCGGAAGGTCCTTCTTTCCAGTCAGTTCTAGTGGTTAATGAGTTTCCTGAGGTCTTTCCAGATGATCTTCCTGGTGTTCCTCCGAACAGGGAAATAGAGTTTAGTATTGATCTAATTCCGGACACTCATCCAATTTCTATTCCACTGTATAGAATGGCTCTAACTGAGCAAATGGAACTCTAGGAGCAATTTAAGAATCTTCTATATAAGGGTTTTATTTGTCCTAGTGTATCTCCTTGGGGTGCACCAATATTATTTATGGCAAGAAGGATGGTTCCCTTCGGATGTGCATTGACTATAGGCAGTTGAAAAAGGTGATGGTCAAGAACAAGTATCTTCTTCCAAGGATAGATGATCTATTTGACCAGTTCCAAGGTGCCTGATAATGCTCAACTTACACGTAAATTTAGTTCAAGGCGGTCATTGTCAATATATTTACCCAACTTTGGAGTCGGGGTCGAATCCACAGGGAACAATGTGAGTGGAGATTAAACTAGTTTGAAATTGTAGCTACAAGTTGAATTAAAACAAATGATATGAAAAGATATAAAGGGAGGTTTTTGATGATCCGCAAATAATTGTTGATCACTTTAGTTTCAATGTTTGTAATCAACAGTTTATGGAAAATCAAAAATTATGTTCACTAGGGGTTTTGGTACTTGACAGATGCTAATAGTGGTTCAAGATTCTCACAGTAGGTAGAAAAACAGGTTATCTTTATCGAAGTTATGCCTAAATGTCTCTCGACCTATGTAAGCATTTAATTTCCTAATTCTCTCGGACTTAGGGAATTTATATTTATTAACCAAACTTTACCTCAGGTTAATCAACCTTGTTAGAGCGTTGATTATTAAATGGAAGTTTAGTGTTTCCAAGTGTCTGTTGATAATTCACTTCCCACTATATTTGATTTCTTTCTCAAGCAAATCAAAGCAGGTGTTATCTATCATTTGCAGCCAATAGACGATAATTAAAACCTCTAAATTATCAAGGAGTCCTATTACCTTTCGAATCATGAACACTTAGCACCTTATCAAGACTTAACACTAGATCCCACAATTCATGTTAAAGGGATTTAGCCACTCATAATGTAATAATCGATACAACAAGTTGAATTCATAATTTGAAAGATGAACTTACAGCAAGATGAATAGCAACGAGTGTTTCTCAGATTAGATCAAAGTAGAAATCCCAAAGTAATGATTAAAATCTCTTCAAAGTAATTGCTTTTTCAAGCCAAGAAACTAGAGAGAAAAAGTAACAAAAATATGTGTCTCCAACTTAGGTTCTGGAACCCATTAGAAAACCCAAAACAAGGCTTAAATAGTTCACCCTAATTATGGAAACAAAATAATAAAGTTCAACAATTCCTTAGACAGGTGACGCCATCCGTTTTGCCCTATCAGGAGGCTGGCGACTTATCACAAATGTCGTCAGCTCCTATTTACTTTTGGTATTCGCTGCCTTAGGCTGACGATGGTTTTGATGACCTATCAGCTCCTTAACGACTTTTCATGAATGTCGTCACGTCTCTACCTCAGCTCTCATGTTCTGCCTTAGGCTGACGCCAATGTTTATGACCTATCAGCTCCTTGACGGCTTGTCACAAAATGTCATCACAACTCTCAACTTAGGTCTATTCTTTGTCTAAGGCTGACGATGAAGCTAATAACTTATCACAGAGCTGACGACTTATCAGGAATGTCATTAGCCACACTTCTCTTCTTTTCACTTCAGATTTTAACTCTTTTGCTTCCATTCTTATTGGTTCCCTAGCATCTTAGCTTCTACTGAAAAATCAAAGATAAAACAATCAAAAATGACAAAAGTTGCTTAAGACCTTGCAATTATTCTCAGTTAAAAGCCTCAAATGTGTTAGCATAAGCTCACACATCAGCACCCTCAACTTAAAAAAATTGCTTGTTCTCAAGCAACTCAAACACAACTAAGAGAATATAAAGTACATTTGGCAGTCAATCATCTATATCATCTCAAACATCTTCACCATTTCCACGGTCAGTCAATTCAAGAACAACTCTGTATATTATTGAATAACTATAATACAACACATAGGAATCAAGATATGGCACCAACTCAATAACACAACCATTCATGCATCAAGTTTAATCTATAAAAAAAAGTCAGTAACTAGCGATGTAATAGTGTGCTCTCACTACAAAGAAATCTCCCTTTTCTCATATCAGTTATCACATATATAACCATGGGGACAACCACAAGACACTCACTCTCAGAATGAAGTTCCAATCAATGTATGCCGAATACCATAGGCTTTCCCTTATCTTTATTACCCAGATCATCAGATAGGTTAGTTAGGATCATTATTGGTCTTCTCTTTGGCTTGTAATGTAGGCTAGGGGCTGGTATGATACTCGATGGTATTTAAAGTGACTAATCCTCCTTGATACTACACTAGCTTTTTGGGGTTTAACTCATTAGCCTTTTACACTCTTCTATTTTATTGATCACACTTATTTAGGTTGGGTGTGGTCTTTTCCACAATCACTTATTCTTTTTCATAATTTTTCTTATTATTGCTCTTTTCCTCCGTACCCATCTTTTTATTCTTTTCTTTTATGCTACCTTTCTTCATACTCATTCTGTATCATGCACCCCTATGATAGCCACCCTCAACTTAGGCCATTTGCCTAAGTCAAGGTGTACAGTATCCAAAGAGGACCAGGGCCAAAACAGGTTCATTGTGATCTAAATGGGAAGGTGACAGATGTCATAAAAAGAAATAGGATAATCAGTCTCAAAACAGGGATCAAGGGATATTATGCACACAGGGAAGGTTATTTAGGCTAAAAGTGAGCTAATATCAAAACGGCCTGTGATCCTTTCCTAACCCCTATCCTTCAATCTAGGTAAGACTAACCGGCCAAGTTCTAAATTCAACATACAAAGATAACTAAGTAAAATCTCACACACACATAGCACAAAGGTCCATCACAAGCTACTACCCATTAGTTTTATGCAATTGTTAGCAGTGATTATCATGTCACTAGTTCTAATGCCATAACAAGATGCACAGTGGTCATACATAAATGCATATCATACAGTTATAAAATAGACCATTAGAGAGGTGTTCAAAAATTAATAAAAACATGTTAACTGCCTAAGGTACTTAAATTTCTCTTAGTCAACTACAATATTTTACAACAAGTCATAATACACCTAAATATGCTGACTCTACTAGGAACAAGACTCTAGGGAAAAATGGCACGACAACAAAAACCCCAAGAGGACATCAACACCCACTAGTAGCCCCACCCTTAACTTAAAATCATGCAATGTCCCCAATGTGTCAAACCAAAACAAGAGAGTTAGAAATATACCCGTGGCACCATGGGTGCGAAGATCTGATGTCAATCACATAATACAAATAGAAATAAAAAAATACCTTGGGTTGCCTCCCAAGAAGTACCTAATTTAGTGTCGCGGCATGACCCAACTCAGCTTTTTCCTCCACCTTGAGGATATGAATTTCACCCCCAACTTGGAGTCTATCTTCTTACCTCGATCATAGGGGGTGGTACAAAAATTAAGATGTTGAGTAATGGATTGAGCATGGTAAACCTTTCAGCCTTAAAGTGAGGTGTGTTTTTATGTTTCTTATCAAGTGTAAAATAAAGAATATAGGATTCTTGTTCCTCATATTCACACTCTTCCACTATTTTAAATGATTCCACAGACAAGATATCATCTAAACATAATGTATAAAAATGCTTCGAGTGAGGCCCAACTAATTCTTCTTCAAAATTTACACTATATAATACACACTTACTTTTATTCACCTTCTTAATGTCAGTCTCAAGATCAAGATGACAATCAAGTGGTTGCAATTCTTGAGTTTTCTCCTCAAATTGGCTAATGTCCTCCTCATATTCTTCTTTGTTTAGCCACTATAAACATGGTAGGAGTTGTAACTCCTTTATCTTTGCGCACAACTGTTCTTGATTCTCTAAATTTGTTTCATCAATTTGTTTGCTTAAATCATGATAACACACATATCTTTAGTATGATCACTTTGACCATAAGCCAAACACCAAGTTACAGTAAGTAGGACAGTATCCGCATTATATTGTGAAGGTCCAGTCCATGCACTTCCAGGTAAATATGGACATGAAGCCTCAATATATGGTCCCCCACAATAATAACAAGAATCATCATCACTCAAAATACCATCTATCCAGGATGACATCTCAAGAAAGGTGTGATAAAAAATAAAAGAAAATAAAAAATAAACTAAACAAATATTTAGAAGTTTGAATTCAAGCAAGTAAACTAAAATTCTAAACCAACTCAATATGCCAAATTGTTCCCCGGCAACGACGCCATTTTTTATAACGCTCAATGTACACGTCAATTTAGTACAAGATGGTCATCATCAATATATTTATACAACTTTTGAGTTGGGATTAAATCTACGGGGAACAATGTGAGAGGTGATTAAACTAGTTTGAAACTGTAGCTACAAGTTGAATTCAAACAAATGATACGAAAAGCTAAATAAGGGTTTTTTTGATGATTAACAAATAATTGTTGGTCCCTTTAGTTTTAGTGTTTGTAATCAGAAGTTTATGAAAAACAAAAAATTATGTTCACTAGGGGTTTTGGTACTTGACAGGTGCTAATAGTGGTTCAAGATTCTCACAGTAGGTGGGACAACAAGTTATCTTTATCGAATTTATGCCTAAATGTCTCTCGACCTACTTAAGCATTTAATTTCCTAATCCTCTCGGACTTAGGGAATTTATATTTTTAACCAGACTTTACCTCAGTTTAATCAACCTTGTTACAACATTGATTATTAAACGGAAGTTTAGTGTTTCCAAGTCCCTGTTGATAATTCACTTCCCACTATATTTGATTTCTTTCTCAAGCAAATTAAAGAAGGTGTTATCTATCATTTGCAATCAATAGATGATAATTAAAACCTTGAAATTATCCAAGAGTCCTATTACCTTTCAAATGTTGAACACTTAGCACCTTATCAAGACTTAACCCTAGATCCTACAATCCAGGTTAAAGGGATTTAGCCACTTATAATGTAATAATTGATACAAGAAGTTAAATTCATAATTTGAAAGATGAACTTATAGCAAGATGAATAGCAACGAGTTTTTCTCAGATTAGATAAAGTAGAAAATCCCAAAGTAATGATTAAAATCTATTCAAAGTAATTGCTTTTTCAAGCCAAGAAACTAAAGAGAGAAAATAACAAAAATATGTGTCTCCAACTTAGGTGCCTAAACAATGCTTTGAATAGTTCACCCTAATTATGGAAACAAAATAATAAAGTTCAGCAATTCCTAGGACAGGTGGCGCCATTCCTAATGCCCTATCAGGAGGCTGGCGACTTATAACAAATTTCGTCATCTCCTATTTGATTTTGGTATTCGCTGCATTAGGCTGACGACAGTTTTGATGACCTATCAGCTCCTTGATAACTTATCACAAATGTCATCATGTCTCTACCTCAGCTCTCATGTTCTACCTTAGGCTGATGCTAATTTTGACGACCTATCAGCTCCTTAACGGCTTATCATGAAATGTTATCATAACTCTTAACTCAGTTCCATTCTTCGTCTAAGGTTAATGATAAAGCTGATAACTTTTCACAAGGCTGATGACTTATCATGAATGTCGTCACCCACATTCTCTTATTTTTGCTTTAGATTTTAACTTTTTTGCTTTTATCCTTGTTGGTTCTCTAGCATCTTAGCTTCTACTGCAAAATCAAAGATAAAACAATCAAAAATGACAAAAGTTGCTTAAGACTTTACAATTATTCTTAGTTAAAAGCCTCAAATATGTTAGCATTAGCTCACACATCAGTGCCAAGTCCTTTTCTATGATAGATCATTGGTCTGGGTACCATCAGCTAAAGAGTAAGGAGGTGGATATCCTTAGGATGACTTTTTGTACTTGATATAGGCACTTAGAGTTTTTGGTGATGTCGTTTGGGTTGACTAATGCTTTGCCAGCATTTATGGATCTAATGAACATGGTTTTTCATTAGTATTTGGATCTCTTCATTATTGTGTTCATTGATGACATTCTTGTTTTTGTGAAAAGTGAGGTGGATCATGCTAATCACCTTCGTGTAGTGTTATGGACCTCTAAGGAATAGTAGTTGAATGCCAAGTTATCCAAGTGTGGGTTTTGGTTGAACGCTATAACTTTCTTGGATCACATTATTTCTAGTGAGGGGATCATGAAGGATCCATTTCACGACCCCAATTGAGTCCCTGATCATGATGAGCATCCTGAACCATAAAGCCCAGAGTGCGCTTTTCTATCTGGCAATCATGTGCAAAATTCATAAAATGTAAATAAAAGTGGAAAAGAACATAACAAAACAGAATCATGGTCGTTCTTTATTTCAACTGATAAATACAAATACGAGTTCATAGACATTCAAGAACTTTTAGCACTAGTCTGTGAAATCTTTAACAATGAAAAAACGACATCTGTCTAAAAACTGGGATAAGGGCCCCAGTCAGACCATGACCTAAAATGAAATGACATTATTCCATAAATAAGGCCTTCCAAAATAAGAAAGTCTCACCAACTGTAAACTTTTGACAAATCAATCAACCACTTTGCGGGACCCCGGGACTGAGCCTCAGATCCTAAAATATAGGGGGTCAATATGATTGTACTGGTATATGAAACAATCCATAATAGCATTTTTAGTACACAACATAGATGTGAGCATTTCATAAAACATTACACATAAGATAATAAAAACACATGGGCATAATTTAGAGTTTCAAAGTATTTTATTGAAATCAAAACTCAATATTTTGACTTACTCCTGAGATAGATGGTCCACCCTATATTTCTAGTACCCACGGGTTATATAGGTTTGCCATTTACTCATCAGCCAAGCCCCTAAATCCAAGTTTACTACAAGGATTAGGGTCCTAATCACTATTATAGTATATCAGTGCCTCGAGGGAAAGTATACATTGGCCATAGCTAATTATATCACCCAAATCAACAAAATTTGGTTTTTAACGATGAGACCTTACACTCAACACCTTCTTTGGGTAACCATCTACCTCTTTTTTGGACCAACTTTAGTTCTTTAAACATCATGATTCATTTGAAAAATTATTTGATGTTTAATATGTTAAGGGCATGTCATCACAGGGTATCGTCATATCCAGACTTGTAAGTCACTCATATCGTAGCCATTTCATAAAATATCTCATTTAAAACATTAAAATGACCACTAAAGATTTATAACATCATAAGAGAGTCATCATTTTGAAATCTCAAGAAAACTTATGAAATTATCCTCTTTTCGCAAGACTTAAACATGCGGTGGTCATGTCAATTATTCAATCACATGCAATTCTTCTTTTTTAATGCAAAGACTATTGTTATAGAAGGAAAACTTCCTCTCTACATATCATAAACCATGTCAAACAACATGATGTTAAGGAACTTACTTTCAAACCTTAGCTCATGCATTCAAAATCACTCACAATACAAATTGACACTATGTTTTGTAACAAAAGAGGGAATTCATTGTTTATGCTCTCAATTAAACTTTTCAAAACTGTAAACGTATATACATAAGGGACTATAATTTGATTTCCACAAAAAATAGTTCAATACAACATATATATACTTCCATAAAAATGATTTCCTGACATATTTTTTTGAATCAATATTCAAACCCTTAGTTTGTAACATGATTATAAACCCTTACACTTGATAAAATGATTAAAATCCTTGCCTAAGAGTTTAAGGATAGCCCCATATACCATATGTTGTTTAATTTGAAGATTGGAACCCTAATCTTGACCTTTTTCTTGGAATCTTAAACTTAGAGGTTGAATTCTTGATCTTTATCGAAGAGTTAGGGTTTAGTTCTTGAGATAAATTAAGTAATTTTAGGTATATAATGCCCTAATGATGAGTTAATACACTATTATCGTGATTTAGGGCTATGGGGAAAGATGATACTGCCCTTCAAAATTTAAATTCGTAACTAAAACCTATTTTTAGGACTCACCATAACATGACAGAGGTCTTATCGCTATAAGCACCATGATACGGTGCAATAGCCATGGCCTACTATTTTCAAAATCCAAATACATCCTAACCCTTATCTAAAAAATCAAAAACTTTCTCGAGACATCCCCTTTACACCCCTAAACATGAATCAACTCAAAAATTTATGTCTCGGGGTCGATAAAATCAATTTAAAAATCACTAGAGTTAAGGGCTCAAAAATATGACTATGTCTTTTATCACTTAGAAAATTTCATGTTGTAAGTTCTCTATGCATGCTACTAAGAGTGGTATTAAGTCAAGAATGCTATGGGATGTTACAATTCGTAGAAGGTTGCTGTGGTGAAGATATGGTCTAAATCCATGACTCCATCTAACATTTGGAGCTTCTTTGGTTTAGCCATATATTATAGGTGATTTGTGGAAATCTTTTCATCGGTAGCTGCTCCTTTGACTAAGTTAATTCAGAAAAAGGTCAAGGTTTCTTGGTCACATGATTGTGAAAGGAGTTTCTATAAGTTTAGGATAAGTTAACTTTGGTTCCAATTTTGACTTTGCCATAAGGAAATGATGGGATCATGGTTTATTATGGCATATTTGGGTACGTATTAGTTATGTGTTGATGCAACATAGAAGTTGATTGGCTATGCTTCAGGTAGTTGAAGGTACACGAGAGAAATTATCCTACTCGTGATTTGAAGTCGTTGGTGGTTATGTTTTCTTTGAAAATATGATGGCATTATTTGTATGGTGTTCACGTGGATGTCCTTTCTAATCATAAGAGTCTATAATATCTGTTCACCCAGAAAAAACTTAATATTCGGCAGAGAAGATAGCTTGAGCTTCTCAAAGATTATGATATGAGTCTTCACTATCACCTAGGTAAGGCTAATATGGTTTCTGATGCTCTTAATAGGTTTCCATTGGGAGTTTGGATCATGTGGAGGAAGGAAAGTGGGAATTGGTGAATGATATTCACCGTTTGGCTAGTCTTGGAGTTTTCCTCTTGGACTCCAAAAATAGTGGTGTGATAGTGCAATAAGTAGTTTGATCATCTCTTGGTGTGGAGATTAAAGAAAAGCAAGTTCTAGATCCTATCTTGATGAAAATCAAGAGTGACCTTCATGGGCAAAAGGTGATGGTGTTTGAGATCAGTGGTGATGGTACTTTACGATACCAAGGAAGGTTGTGTGTTCATAATGTCGACAGGTTATGACAAAGTATTCTGGCTAAGGTGCATAAGTTATGCTATGTTGTTCATCCTGGCTTGACTTAGATGTATCATGATCTCAAGGAGGTTTATTGGTGGAAAGGCATGAAAAGCGATGTGGCTGATTTTGTCGCCAAGTACATAGTGTGTCAACAGGTTAAGGTTGAGCACATGAGGCTATGAGGGTTGTATCAAGAAATTGATTTACTCGAATAGAAGTGGGAAGTAATCAATATAAACCTTATTACCGGACTTTCTCAGTCTCGGAATTAATATGATTCGATTTAGGTCATTATGGATAGGTTGACTAAGTCTATGCACTTCAGGAGATTATGAAGATGCATAGGGTGCCTGTTTTAATTATTTCTAATCGTGGCATGCAGTTTACATCTCACTTCTAGTGATCTTTTGAAAGAGGATTGGGGACCAAGGTAAGTTTGAGTACTGCTTTCCATCCGCAGACGTGGATGGGTAAATAAAGAAAACTATTTTGACATTAGAGGATATGCTTCGGGCTTGTGTGATTGATTATGGTGTCAATTGGTTTAAGCTTCTACTTTTGGTGGAGTTTGATTACAACAATAGCTATCATTCTAGTATTGGTGTGGCCCCTTTTGAGGCATTGTATGGTAGGAGGTATAGATCTCCTATTGGTTAGTTTGAGCTTGGTGAGGCGCATATGTTTGGTCCCGATTCGATTTACCAGGCTATGGAGAAGGTGAAGGTGATTTGGGATAGGCTTAAGGCTTTCCAAAGTCACCAAAAGTCCTATGTGGATGTTAGGCATAGAGACTTGGAATTTGACGTTGGGGATAAGGTTTTCCTCAAGGTATCTCCCATGAAGAAAGTAATGTGGTTTGGAAAGAAAGAAAAGCTCAGTCCCCGGTATGTGGGTCCTTATGAGATTTTGCAAGAAGTTGTTAATATTGCTTATGATTTGGAGTTGCCTTTTAGCTTGATCTTGGTTCATCCAATCTTTTATTTGTCCATGATCCGGAAGTGCATTGGTGATCCTTCTTTGCTTGTTCTTTAGAAGAATTGGGTCTCACAGATTTTTTGTCTTATGAAGAGGTCCCAGTTGAGATCTTAGATAGGCAGGTTCATCAATTACGGACAAGGTATGTAGCTTCAATTAAGGTTCTTTGGTAGAACCATAATGTGGAAGAAGCTATATGGGAAGTGGAGGAGGACATAAAGTTCAAATATCCGTATTTATTTTCTGCTCCTGGGATTCATGTGGAAGGTATGTGTCTTCAACACATCTTTGTTTTTTGAGTTTGTTAAAGGAAAGATTAATATCTTTGCCTCTTTGTTTTTGACCTTTTTTAAACATTAGGAATATATTTGATAATGCAAATGACTCTTGCGTGTGGTTACCCATACCTTATCCGTCTTTCGGGGACAAATGTTCCTAGTGGGGGAGACTATAACACTCTGGGTTTCGACCCTTACAAAATTTCCTCGAATTTTTATCTCTGGACCCAATACGACTCATGGGAATGAACCATATAATGGGGTATGAATGGTATGGTCCTGTCATATACTGACCAATGTTGGTTGGTGGGATGGATTTTAGTTACTGGAATGGATACGACTTAAGGAAACGAGTTGTATTTGTGGTTACAGATTATTTGGTTCATTAACTTAATTTTAAACTTAGTTAATTGGGTGGGATCTGAGTATAAATGGCTCACCATAAGTCGTAAGATAGAGTATGAGTCGTACCATGGACTCGTAGGGTGGACAGTGTTTGAATCTTTCTTAAGCTTAAATCTGCCAGCAATACGGGTAAAAGGTACAACTCGTGTGCTTTGGATACAACTTGGTTTGATGAGTTGTATGCTGGACAGTGTTTGATCCAAAGATTGAGCCTTAGGGTATAATAGAGGGTACTACTTGTATCAGAGGGTACGACTCATCTGGGTCAGTCATACCTCTGTGACAGGATTTTCGTGAAACTTAAGTAGATGTATTCTCGATATTTCCCCACTTATCCTAATAAGGTCCCATGACTTCTAACCTACTTAGGAGGTTATTTACCCTATTATTCCATTTATTAATACTTCGAGACTTTTCTAAACACTCTAAAATTCTCTCAAAAGCTTTTGGACAAGGGAAGCTAAGGTTTCAACTAAAGGATCAATTTGAGCCTTCTCTTGGTGATTTATTTCCGTCATCATCTTGGTTTAGGACATTTTCTCTTCCGTAATTATTAATTCTAAATAAAGGTATAATTTTTATGAATGTTTCCATGATTGTATGATTTTGGTTTTCAAATATGATTTAGGGGCTTTTGACATTAAATGGTTGGATATGGTTTCCCATGGTTTTAATTATGCTTTTATATGCATTAATAGTGGTTTTAGATAATTAGATTGTATGGTAATGGTAATTGGAATTGGTTTTGGTCATATTATGCCCCCAATGTGTTTGACAAAATGCTTATAAAGATATGGTCATTGCATTGACTACTTTTAATGGAACTCTTGCATGTTTTAAAACTTGGTAAAGAAATTATGAATGGTTTAAATGGATTGGAATGGTAAATGGCCAATGGTTATGCTTGAGAGGCAGATGGAATCTCCCAAGTGGTTTAATATGGTAATTGGAAAGGGTACTTGAAAGTCCCCTTAAACCTATAAGTGGTTGGTTATGGATGATACTTGCAAGTAAGGATTGGTTTGACAATACCAATATAAATGGACTTGGTTAATAAATGGAAAATGGTTTGGTTATTTGGAAATTGGTTTTAACTAGGCAATAATGGCAAGATATGAAGCAAAGTCATGGAAGGTGGAGGTCCGGATAGGACCAAAATTGAAAACTCAAATTTGTCGATATGAGGTTGGTCTTGGTGACCGTGTGCATGATGTCACACTATATGTTGGGTGATGTACTAGTCATCCAAAAGTTTTCTTCCCTGGTCATGCGGCTACATGCACTGGGTCCCTTTCAGCAGGGGGAGCTAAACCCATATAGCCTATGGGTGGTTTAGGACGGCAAAGCTACATATCCCAGGTAAAGGTTTTAAAGGCATTCTAAACCCGACCACTTTTCCCGGCATGGTTATATATATGTATGGTTGTGTGCATATGGATGGTTTTACTTAGTTTTATAAATGGTATTATTTTATCCTTACCTTAATATCATTCTAGCATTCACTCACTAACCCCATCTACTGGCGGATGTAACCCACGCTATGCAGGAACCAACCATTTTACTCCTCCTACATAGTTATTGACTCGGGGATCAGCATTTGGATTAAAGTAGTGAGTTTACATCCTTTTGGAAGGCTTTATTTCATGTTATGGACATTTCTAGACACTTTGATTTTATTTTGAAGAGATGTTTTGACTATGGTTAGGGGAATATCCCCACCAGAATTCATTACTCTTTTGGTTGGAGGCTTTGTAGTACTTCTATGGGCTGGAATGAGAGATTGGCATAAGTGTTAACATTAGTATTGGTATTGGTATTGAGGTTGGCATCATCAGACATAATTTCTCACTGTTCCATCATATTTCATTTTGGGATTAATTTTATTATGTTTTGGAACATCCTTTGTTATGGCCTGGTTTATGCCCCTTGTTTTGTTATGGTTTGGTATGGTTGGATTATTGGTATGGGATGGTTGGACTCGGTTGGGTCAGTCACAGTGGTGATCTTATCCTAGAGTCTTTATGTGAGCTATTACAATATCTTATTACATGATCAAAATTCAGCCAACTTAAGGCAGCTGGCTGGAGGTTGGGTAACGGTGATCTTCGGTGCTAGTCAGAGTTGGGATGCCCATTATGATAAGGCCCTAGGGTGGGTCGTGTCATACGTAGCACTGATTTAATGTCGTGACACGATGTAATGACCTTGGTTACTCAGACTTCACCAAGGTCCATCTAAAAAATCATATTTATTTCCTTAGTGTTACCCATATAGTACTTGACTCTTTATTCATTCACCTTGAATGGGGCTTCACCAGCCCTCTTTTATTCCAACGCACCATATAGGAACACTCTTAGCACAGTAAAGGGACCATACCATGTAGACTTCAGCTTACCTGGAAACAAGCAAAGCCTTGAGTTATAGAGCATTACTTGGTTACTTTTTTGAAGATTCTTTTCTCAATTTTGCTATCATGATGAAACTTCATCATGTCTTTGTAAAGTTCAGAACTTTCATAAGTTCAAAGTTAGAATTCAACCAACTCATTCATCTTATTCAACCTTGACTACGCTGCATCCTGTCATTCAAAATTCAGTTTCTTCAAGGCCCATAGTGCTATATGCTCAAAATCAATAGGCAAGTGGAAAGCCTTGCCATGCACTTGTTGATAAGGTGAAGCACCAATTGGATTCTAAAATGCTGTTCGTTTAGCCCATAATGCATTATCTAACTTTCATGACCAATCAATCCTATTGGTATTCACTGTCTTAGCCAAGATGGATTTGATTTATCTATTGGACACTTTCATTTGTCCACTAGCTGCAGATTATAAGATGTTTCCACCTTATGTTTTATTCCATACTTTTTAAGAAGACTTTTGAATAGAAAATTACAAAAATGTGACTCACTGTCACTAATTATAGAACGTGGTGTGCCAAATCGAGGAAAGATGTGCTTTTTTAAGAATATAGTGACACTACATGCTTTATTGTTGGAGAGTACAACTTCTTCTACCTATTTGGATACATAATCCATAGCCACAAGTATATACTTCATGCCAAACAAACTCAGAAAAGGTCCTATGAAATCTATACCCTATACATCAAACAATTCCAATTCTAAAGTAGGAGTCACTAGTAATTTATGGTGTCTAGAGATATTACCTTGGCACGACATTGGTCACAAGTAGAAGAAAAATCATGTGCATCTTTATAGATTGATGGCCAATAATACACACATTGTAAGATTTTGTGGGCTATGCGGGTTCCTCCATGATGACCCCTAACTGGCAAAGAATGATAAGCCTCAAGTATGCTCGTCATCTACCTCAGGTATACATCTACAAATTATATTCTGAATAAATAAGGCTCATCCCAAAAAAATTTCCTTACCTCATGTATAAACTTCTTTCTTTGTTGGAAAGAAAAATCTTCTGGGACTAGATCACTGGCTAGATAATTTGCATAGTCTGCAAACCATGGAATTTGATCTTGAGAAGCTACCAATAACTGCTCATCTGGAAAACTGTCATCAACCTCTAGCCCAGATTCCACTTTCTACATAGCTTCGTCCTCAAGTCCAGACAAGTAATCCGCAACTTGGTTCTCCATGCCTTTTATGTCCTTAACTTATAAATTAAATCTTGCAGTAAACGTACCAACCTAATTAGTCTAGGTTTCACATCTTTCTTTGCCATCAAGTTACTCAATGCTGCATCGTCCGTGTGCACAACTACCTTCATCCCAATCAAGTACAACCTAAATTTCTCAAATGCAAAAACCACTGCCAACAACTCTTGTTCAGTAACTGCTTAGTTCTTTGGAGCAGGGTTCAATGCCTTGCTGGCATAGTAGATAGGATGAAGAATTTTTTATTTTCTTTAGCCTAGGACAACACCTAAATCCGCTCCACTTGTGTTACATATAACCTCAAAATATAAGGACCAATCAGGTGACACAATGATTGGAGCCGACACCAACTTCTCTTTTAGTCTTTCAGAAGCCTTCATATATGCATCATCAAATTTTTTTTACTTTCTTCTCAAGAAGCTTGCAGGGAGGATTAGCAATCTTTGAGAAATCCTTGATAAAACCCTATATAAACCTACATGCCCTAAAAAACTCTGAATCCTCTTCACCAAAATCTGTTGAAGTAATTTCTCAATCACTTCTATTTTGGCTCTATCAACCTCTATGCCTCTTTTTGAAATCTTCTTCCCAAGCAAAATACCTTCTTTAACCATGAAATGACACTTTTCCTAGTTAAGTGACAAGTTGCATTCTTCACACCTTCTAAAAGCATTGGCCAGGTGCACTAGACAGTCATCAAAAGAATCACCAACTACTGAAAAATTATCCACAAATACTTCGATGGTGTCTTCTACCATATCAGAGAAGATGGACATCATACATCTCTAAAATATTGTTGTAGCATTACATAGACCGAATGTCATACGTCAAAATGCACAAGTCCCATGAGGACATGTGAATGTAGTTTTCTCTTGGTCTTCATGTGCAATAGTGATTTGTTTGTAACCTGAATACCTTTCAAGAAAATACTACCATCCTCTACTATCTAAACTGTCTAATATCTGGTCCATGAAGGGCATGGGAAAATGAACCTTCTGAGTCCATGCATTTAGTTTCCTATAATCCATGCACACTCTCCATCCTGTGTCTAGCTTTATCAGAACTAACTCATTCTTTTTATTAGGCACAACAGTAATCTCAATTTTCTATGGAAAATATTATATCTGACTGACCCACTTACTGTTAGTAATGGGATATACTACACCAGTATCTAACAACTTAATTATCTCTTTCTTCCCCACCTCTTGCATCGAAGGATTAAGTTAAAATAATTTTCTATACTTGGTATACACTCCTGTTTAAGTTGAATTTTATGAGTACAATGACCAGACTGATTACCCAATTGTCTGCAATAGACCATCCAATGGCCCTCTTAAATCTCTGTAATACTGATAACAATGCTTCCACTTTTGATATAATCCAATCTGCTTTAATAATTACCATCAAAGTGTTGTTGGCCCTCAAAAATTAGTATTGTAAATAAGAAGGAGGGCCTTCAACTCTAAGACTGGTGGCTCGACAATTGATGGGCGAGCAGGTGGTGTAGTTCTTTTCTTTAAATCCAAATCAAGCTTCTTTAGTGCATAATTATATGAACCACTCCCATAAAGTGCACATACCATCTCATCTTACTCATTTATGCCATTACTATCAAAGTTAATGATCATGACTGCAAGAGCTTCAACACCCAACCTCTTTTTAATAGGAACAATATCAAAACCATCATCCCAAAGAAAAATAGAATGAACCTCATAGAATGAATTCATTTCATCATCATACACATCAATTATGGATACCACTCTTAACTCATCAGGTTGCTTCATGGATTTACATACATTGAATATCACTTATTCATCATTGAGTCTCAACATTAGATGTCCTAGCTCTAAACCAATCAAGGTCCTTACCGTAGCTAAGAATGCTCTTCCTAAAATAATTGGAAGTCCACATCATAATATAATATCTCAATATCCATAGGAAATATAAAAGAAGCCTACCAATAAAATATATAAGATACCTAAAATTCAAGAGGGGGTGAATTGAAATTTTCTTTTGTGAGTCGACCACTGACTCTTCATAGTTGAATTTCCTGCAGATTAGAAAACTTCACAAATATATTAAAATTAGAACAATTAAGTAAGTAAATAAAAAATATAAAGTAATAACACAAAGATTTATCCTAGTTTGGCACACTAATATAGTGCATACATCCAGTCCCCTTGGGTTTCGAACTTTTTGTAGATCGTTGAAAGTTTTTCTCGAGTACAATGATAGAAAACAAGTTTTGAAGACTTATTTTGCTATTCAGATCATATGACACAGCTTCAGTTGATGTTACAAAGTTTACTCAATCCTACTTTTTATATAACAATTATAAACTAGAGTTCCAAAGCTTTGTAAGACTAAGAATGAGACACTTTGATCTTTCTCCTTGAATTTGCATGAAAAATGTCTGTCTTTGGTCTTCATCTATTATAGTCTTCGACTGCTACTTTTCATAAGGAAAACCAAGAGATTTCTTCTCAATCAAGGATGTAAACTGATTTCTTGATTGAGGAATATAGCCATGTGATATGTCCATATATGGATTTAGATCACGTACATATTGGATATGTTTGTGATCTATTTTTATTTTTTGGTTTTATAGAGATTGATTTCTTTCCAAATATGCTCGTGATCTTTTCTTTATGAATGATATGGTATGACTTGATTTTTGGGATTGTAATTCTTCTTCTATTTCTGTGATATTTGATTGACCTGCTTACCATATTCTTGAATTGTTTTTCCATTCCATTTGCCATGCTGTGATTATCCATATCAGCCAATATTTTCAAATGATTTTCCATGACATTTGGAGCTAAGATTCTTCTTCCATTTATTCTTGTCGTGATTGATTTTCCTTGGATACCGTGGATGTCCTTCCATTCTTGATATCCTTCGATTTTTGAAGCCAACTTCCTTTATATTTCCAATATTAGTAGCTACAAAGATACACTTGTTAGATTTTATTTATTAAAACATAAACTTAGGAAACTAACAATCTCTCTTTTTTTGGTAATGACAATAAGAGTAAACATCAATTGACTTCCCTGTCTATCAGCTTGCTCCCCCTGACTTGTGTAAGTATTAGCTGACATCTAAACTTGCCCTACTACCCTTGATTGGTAGGTTACTATGATGTTCCTTCCTTTCTCTCCCTTTGACATAATAAAAAAAATAATACACTGGCAATATGTAGACAAAGAAATGCACAATAACGAAGTAGAAAGGTTTTAAATATCATGAATTCTAAGATACAAAGCCTTTCTTGTAAAGAGCAAAATATTTCTTCTAGCAGGGGTTTTGTAAAGATAACTTCTAGTTGATTTTCATAGTCAACAAAATTTAGGCAAAATTTACCATTTTCGACATGGTCTTGAATGAAATGATGCTTGATATCAATATGTTTAGCCCTAGAGTGATGCACAATATACTTAGATAAGATAATGGCACTAGTGTTATCACACTTAACAGGAACAAATTTAAAAAATAAGTCAAAATTGAGAAGCTGATGTATAATACATAAATTTGAGTGCCGCAGCTTTCGACAACTATGTATTCAACTTCTGTGGTTGAGGGAGCAACAAAAGTTTGTTTCTTGCTATGCCATAAAATAAGAGCATCACCAAGAATTTGATATGTTCCACTGGGGTTCTTCTTGTCACTTTTCTCTCCTGCAAAATAAGCATCTAAATATCTGATTAAATCAAAGTGAGAGGAGCAGGGTTACTATAGACCAAGTTTTTGAGTTCTTATTAGATATCGAATAACTCATTTGATGATAGTGAGATGAGATTCCTTAGGAGTCGACTGGAATCTGGAACATTTACACACAGTGAACATAATGTCTGGCCTACTTGTAGTTAGGTAGAGTAGAGATCTGATCATCAGCTGGTATACTTTTTCATCAATGTCTCTTCTAGCTAAGTCTGTATCAATGCCTGTGGATAGGCTCATAAGTGTTCCATAAGACTTTCCCTTTTCCATACTGAACTTTTTAATAAGTTCTTTCGTGTATTTGGCTTGACTGATGAAGGTTCCCTTGGGAGTTTGTTTGATTTGTATTCCAAGAAAGAATGTGAGCTCGCCTATAGGACTTATTTCAAATTCCTCATTCACCAAATTAGAAAAATTATCCCACATAGAGATGTTAGAACTACCAAATATACTATCATCAACATAAATTTGCACAATGAGAAGGTTTGAATCAAGCTTTTGAATGAATAGAGTTGTGTAAGATTTACCTCTTTGAAAATTATTATTTAGTACAAAAGTATTCGTCTCCCATACCAAGCCTTTGGAGCTTGTTTAAGTCCATGGAGTGCTTTTGATAACTTGAAAACATGATTTGGAAATGAAGGATCTTCAAATCCAGGGGTTGCTTTACAAAAACTTCCTCATGAACTAAGCCATTTAAGAAAGAACTTTTTACGTCCATCTGATATAGCTTAAAACATTTTAATATGGCAAAAGCTAATAAAATTTGTATTGACTCTAACCTTGCCACGGGGGCAAAGGTCTCATCATAATCAATACCTCCCTACTGAGAGTATCCTTAAGCTACAAGCCTGGATTTATTTTTGACAACTTTACCTTCTTTTTTTACCTTATTTTTGTAGACCCATCTGGTTCCAATTACTAAGCAATTTTTTGGTCTTTCAACTAGAGTCCAAATTAGATTTCATTCAAAGTGATCCAGTTCTTTCTTTATAGCTTCACCCCATGATTCATCATTGAGAGCTTTGTCAGTTTTGTTTAGTTTAATTTGGGACACAATGGAAACAGATGCTTAAATCCTTAACGATGCTTTTCTTTGCACTCTATCTTTTGAATTTCCGATGATGAGTTCATTTTGATAGATAGAATTATGTTTCCATTCTTTTGGAATATTTGGCTTCACTGTTTCTATTGTAGGAGTCGACTCTATCGAGTGTGTAGTCGACTTGTCTTGTGAGGGTTCTAGAGTTGTACTTTGATTTTCTCTAATCTATATATTAGTCACCTATTCTTTATTAACACTTATACTCGTAGGGAGGTGGTTAGATTCATAAAAAACAATGTGCATAGATTCCTTAACACATAGAGTTCTTTTATTAAAAGACCTATAAGCACGACTAGTAGGAGAGTAATCAAGGAAAATACCTTTGTCACTTCGTGGATCAGGTTTCCCTAGGGTATTCTTACCATTGTTGTGAATAAAGCATTTGCTTCTGGAGGGATGAAAGTATCCGATGTTGGGATTCTTTCTTCTTTAGAGTTCATAAGGTGTTTTCTTCAAAATAGGTATGATCAGACACCTGTTGATGATATGACATGCTGTACTAACCACTACCTAAAATTGATCTGAGAGATTATGTTCTAACAGTATTGTCCTGGTAGTTTCCTGGAGGGATTGGTTCTTCCATTCAACTACACCATTTTGTTGAGGAGATTGCGGTGAAGAGAAGTTTTGAGAGTATCCATTTCTGAGAACAATACTCCTTAAATACCTTATTTTCAAATTCTCCTTTATGATCACTATAAATGTAAGTGATAAGGTTCCCGGCTTCTCTCTTTATTTTTCTACAAAAAATCTCTAAGTTTGTGAAACCTTTATGTTTATGTGCAAGAAACATAACCAAGTAAATCGTGAGTAATCATCAACTAAGAGAAAAAGATATCTTTTTCCACAAATGGTTATAGTCTTGGTGGGACCAAACAAATCCATGTGGATTGTTTGGAGAGGCCTGGTAGTAGAGACAATGTCCTTAGCTTTGAAAGATGTTCTAGTCTATTTACCTAGTTGGAAGGCATAACAGATGTGATCCTTTTCAAACTTGAGTTTTGACAAACCTTTTACCAAATTAAGTCTAGAAAATTTCTCAATAAAGTGCATACTAGCATGCCCAAGCTTCTTGTGCTACAACCAAGTATCATTGGTTTGCATAGGGAGGTAGGTTAAGTTGGAAAAATTAGGAAGATTTGAAACATAAATGTTATCAACACGTTCACCGATAAGGGAGATATTTCTTTTGTCGTGTTTGATAAAGCAGCTTTCAACTTTGAAGAGGACTCCAAATCTGGCATCACATAGTTGATTGATGCTGAGCAGATTCTATTTGAGACCATCTACTAGGTATACTTTGGTGAATTCACATGATAAGCTAAGTCTCACTGAGCTGACTCCAATGATGTTGCCTCTGGCATTTTCACTGAATTTGACCGATCCCCCATCTACTCTCTTTAGAAAGGAGAAATTCTTCTTTCACTATTAATGACCCATATTTATTTTTTATATCTCTTGCAGACCTGTTCCTACAAAATAAGAAAATTAATTTTATTTAGGTACCCAAGGGGTCTTGGGTCCTTGTGGGTTAGATGTGCTTTCTTTGGGCTTCCAAACCCACACACTTTTAGGCTTATGCCTACAGCTATAAGATTTGTGCCCACTCTATCCACAAGTAAAGTAGATGGGTCCTTGAGAGAAATAGGAGATCTTAGCTAATTTAAATAATCTTGAGAAGGAACTCGGATTACTTTTGAAGGAGTTTTCTCCTACGTAACTGTGGCTTGGGGAATTTTAAAGATTGTTCAATTTTGATTTTTCGTTACCAAAGTCTTCATGAAGTAAGTCAATTTAAACTATACATGCTTCAATTTATATTTACCAGTTTTGTCGTTCCTCTAAGTGTTTTTGTTTAAATCGAGCTTCACAATTTTTTTCTCTTAAGAAAGCTTAATATATTCATTTATGATTTTTTGAAGTTCATTGGTTAATATATCCAGATTACACTCAAGAGTATTATAGTCATGACATTCATGTGATCTTACCTCAGTTGGTTTACCCATTTCCATAAAACATATATTGGCAGCCTCTATTTTTTCTTTAGTTTCATCTTCATAGATCCAGGCTCAAAATTTTTGATATTTTATAGAAGATCATCATTTCAATTCTAGACAATTTTGTATGAAATGTACAAGCCTCCCACTATAGTAAAAGAGATTATTATTTCTAGTAGAGTTATCATTTTTGCCTCGTCAAGATCTTTGATATCTCTGTCTCATGATCTGCCTTACCCCACAATTAATAAGAGCCATTCCATCGCTATTAGCATTTTCCAGAATGTCCTTCTCTCTGGTTGGAGTAGCATTGAAGGGTACTGGTTTCTTCTTTTCATCCTTGTGAAACCTGTTGATATAATTTTTCTCATAAGCAATAAGGTTATCTCACAGTTCATCATATGTCATAGTATCAAGATCTCTATTTTCTAGAATGGCAACCTTGGTTTCCCAAGTTTTTGGGATACTTTAGACTAGCTTCTGGACTTACAGGCTGTACGTATAAAACATCCTCAACAATTTTAGTTCACACATGATTTTACTAAATCTGGCGAACATTGTTTTAATATCCTCATTTTCTTCCATTTTGAATAACTCATATGCATTGAAAAGAGAAGCAATTTTTGACTTCTTATCTTTGGTGGTTCCTTCATAGGTTACCTCCAGTTTGTCCCATATTTCTTTTGCAGTTTCACACCTAGAAATCTTGTCTTATTCTTCTCTTCTAACTACATATAAAAGTAAACTTATAGAATGTGCGTTAGTTTGAATAACCTCTTACTATTTTTTGGTGACCTCAAAACTTTCAAGGTCCTCTATATTAGAACTAGTAGGTTCTTTATCTTTGTCCTTTGACTTCTTCCAGAGTCTTGGAATTTGCTTTGGACCTTTCTTGATGACAACTCAGGCTTGGAGATTGTTTGATTGGACAAAGATCCTGAACCTATTCTTCGAGTAAGAGTAATGTTGTTCATTAAAATATGGTGGTATTGTAGAGCAGTGACCATCCTGAAGAAGTGCACCGGGAATATGATAACTAACCATTTGATCTTTGCTCACTTGAGGCTAAGCAATGCTATCTGTGAGACCAACTCTGATACCAATTGAAATTCAAGATAGGGAGGAGGGTGAGTTGAAATTTTCTTCTATGAGTCAACTACTGACTCCTCACAGTCGGCTTGACTGCAGATCAGAACTCTTCCTAAACAGACTAAACTTAGAACAGTTAAGTAAGAAATAAAAAATGTTAAGTAATAACACAAAGATTTATCCTATTTTGGCAAACCAATGTAGTGCCTATGTCTAGTCCCCTTAGGTTTCAAAGTTTCCTTAGATCATTGAAAGTTTGTCTCAAGTAAAATGATAGGAAACAAGTTTTGAAGTCTCATTTTGCTCTTCAGATCTTGTGACACAACTTTAGTTGATGTTACAATGTTAAACCAATCATAATCTTTATATAATAATTGTAAACTAAAGTTATAGAGCTTTGTAGGACTTAGAATGAGAAACTTTGAGTTTTCTCCTTGAAGTTGCATGAAAAATGTATGTCTTCGGTCTTCATCTCTTATAGTCTTCCGCTGCTACTTTTCATGAGGAAACCCAAGAGATTTCTTCTCAATCAAGGATGTAAATTGATTCCTTAATTAAGGAATATAGCCGTATGATATTTCCATATCAGATATGTCCATATATGGATTTGGATCACATCCTTATTAGATATGTCCGTGATCTATTTTTTGGTTTTGAAGAGATTGATTTTTTTTCAAATGTGCTCGTGATCTTTTCTTCCTGATTGATGTGGTCTGCCTTGATTTTTGGGATTGTGATTTTTCTTCTATTTCCATGATATTTGATTGATCTACTTACCATATTCATGAATTATTTTTCTGTTCCATTTTCCATGCCGTAATCTTCTATATCTACCAATATTTTGAAATAATTTTTCGTGATATTTGGAACTAAGATTCTTTTTCCATCTTTCTTGTTGAGATTGATTTTCCTTGGATACCATGGATGTCCTTCTATTCTTGATATCCTTCTATTTTTGGAGCTGACTTTCTTTATCTTTCCAACATTAGCAACTATAAAGATACACTTGTTAGTTTGTCTTTGTTAAAACATAAACTTAGGAGGCTAACAATACCAACGAGCTTTTTCACAGTTCTGTCTGCTATCACTAATCTCATTGAAGTTGGTTTAGGATCTCCCAACCCCAACTGTTAAAATACTGCAAATGGCATAAGTTTGATGCTAGCACCCAAATCACACAAAGAGCGAGCGAAGTTGGAAAATCCAATGGTGCAAGGTATAGTGAAAACACCAGAATCCTTTTTCTTCTCCACCAATGATCCAGTAGCTACAACATTGCAATGGTGAATATTGCTGACTAGATTTTAACTGACTGAACTTTTCTTGGTGATTAGATATTTCATGAATTTTACATATCTAGGCATTTTCTATAATGCCTCTACAAGTGGGATGTTAATAGATAACTCTTTTAGCATTAACCAAAAAATTCTGATACTTACCATATTCTTGTTTCTTTTTCAAACTTTGTGAAAAAAGAGGATGAGGTCTTGAGAAAGGCTTCAAAATAGACTCCTCGGTCATATCTTTTTATTTATCTTGCTTTTTACTACTATCCACATCAACAAGATCATCATCATTCTTTTGATCATCTACAACTGGTACAGGTGGGTGTATGGTGGATTTAACTCTTCGGATGGTAATAGAGTGGCAATGACCATGATTTTTTGGATTAGCCACTGTGTTACTTGGGAGAGTGCTTGGATGTCTTTGATTTACTATGACTGATATCTAAGAAAATTGTTGTTCCAACTACTTGATTGCTGTAGCATATGATTCAACTTTTTGGTTTATCCCTGATAGGTCTACCTTGATATCCTTAAGGAAGATCTCTTGACTTTCTTGCCCCTTGACTAATTTCGATAATAACGCTTCCATTTTGGTTTTTTAATCACGATTACCTGGTGGAGCATACTTGTCACTCTTCTCCTTGTAGTCATCTTTTGGTCGATAATCACTCTCACTCTCTTTACTTCTGCCTCTGTATCTATCATTATAATAGTTTTGACCTTGATTCACTTGCCCTTGGGCTCAAAAATCAACCAACCTATGATCAAGATACTTTTCTTCTTCTTCTTCAGATTCTATCTCAAAAGTTCTAGAACTCGATCCCCATACCACCATTGTATTCACTTTCTTAGCACTCATTGTTGTGAACTATTTTATAAGAAACCCAATATTAGTATAAAGCTGTGAAACCTCTTGCACGACTAAATCTTGACCATCTCCATAATTATTCACTACTCTAATAGCATAAGTACTTGCACCACATTCTGAATCTCTAGTATGCTAGCCTCTATTAGTCACTGAAATATCATCCGACATATCCCGCACAACATCCCATTAAAGTCACATGAATGTATCTCCCAAAATCGTATCTTCCATTATTCTTGAACTGACATTCAATGATCTATAAAAGATTTCCAACAAATTTAATCCTCTAATTCTGTGATTAGGTACCATGCTCAGCTTCTTGTTGAATAAAAACAATGCTTCATACAAAGATTCTGGAGGTAATTGTCTGAAGTTATAAATCACATCTTTCAACTGTAGCACCTTGCAAGAGGGAAAAATCTATTCAAAAACTATTTACGTAATTCATGCCAGGCAGTGGTTGAGCCTCTTGGAAGTTCCCCTAACCATAATGATTCGGCACCCATCAATGAAAATGAAAACAACCTTAATCTCAAAGCTTTCCGATCCACTCTCAGAATAGTATATGATGTACAAATCCTTGTAAAATTAGCAAGATATATATTTGCATCATCAGTAGCCAATCCCAAAAATACACCCTTCAAGTAAAACACTTAGATCATGACGCTTGTAATATCAAGCTTCACATTTTGGAGTAAGGCAGGAGGAATGATGGATCCTGTCTTGGCAGGTTCAACATAACTTATATCCTCATCATCATTGTATGGGTGTAAGTGCTGACATGCAGGAATCAATGGAGCTCTGCCTCACTAAAATCTGTCTCGATGCTCAGCTACCTATCTAGGTCTGGCGAGTCCTTCTTGCGAAGATAACCCAACCTCTTCAGCTAATCGAGCCTCTTTGGATGCTCTTCTTTTTTCCTCAGCAGTAGTTATTAGTTGTTAAATCTATAAATTTGCAACATTATATGGATCAAATAGAGCACATAGTAATACCACATTAGGATCAACAGGTGGAGGGTCTTGAACCCCATTACAAACTTGTCCTGACATTCTTCTTGGTGTTTAAAGAATTCTCTCTATCCCTGGATAAAAAAAGAGTAAGGGATTGCTCTTATCCTAGTGTTTGACATACACCAGCTTATCCAACTCAAAACAAAAAATAAAACTGCAAACTTCACCAATTCAATTAACTACTCAAATTATCTTCCCCGACAACGACACCAAAATTTGATGTCGCCCAAAAATATCCTCCAAAAAATGATACTATGGTCGATGCCAAATATAGTAACCCAACTAGGTTGGGGTTGAACCCATAGGGAAAATGTTGAACAATTTATTAATTTGATGAAATTTATAAGCAATGTGGAAAGTAAATGGAGGTAATTTGGAATTATCAGTAACTAGTAATCAAATCTTGAATGCATTTGTGTTGTAAACAATAAAAGACGAACACTAGGCTTGTGTTCTCTCTGGATTCTCAACTCTGTGAATTTCTCGTGTTCAATCCACCTATTCTACTGATTTGTATGTAAATTTGTTCAATCCACCTATTCTACTGATTTGTATGTAAATTTGTTCAATCCACCTATTCTACTGATTTGTATGTAAATTTAACAAGATATGTATTATTAACATCTTGTGAATGTGTTGATAAATCCACCCTTTATCTTGTAAGTATTAGGGCATTACCTTATTGCTCCTTGTCTACGACTTAAGTTCACTTTCACCTTTTGAGTCTCAAGTGATTAGATAAGATGACGGAATAATAAGAAGGATGTGAATCTCAAATTACTATCTTAATCCTCTTTTCCCAATCAAAAACTCCCTTGCGAGGAAATATGGAAATATAGGCTATCCCCAAGCTTCTGCAGTAGCACCGAGGTCAATTATTGTGAAGAAGATTATGATACCTGCATAAGCCCTAGAATACATGAATCTACCACTTCCTTTACATAGCTAATCTGCCAGGGTTCCCATAACCCTAGTTAGGGAGATTAGCCACTCGTGTTCATGCAAGAATCCATGATTATCAATTAAGAAGACATGAAATTAATTGCACAATAATAAGATGAATAAAATCCTAAGTCTTTAATTGAATAAAAACCCAAAATCTCAAGAATAATTGTAAAAGTATGTAAAAGTAAGTAACTATTGTAAGAATGTGTAACGTAATAAGGGATAAAACCTAAGGTATTTATAGTATCTAAAAAATACTTAGAAAGTCTATTAAAAATGGAAAAAGTAAAGTTAGGTTGGCAAAAGGTACGACTCGCTCTTCAACTCGTACCGATATCATACGAGTCATACCATGGCTATAGTATCTACTCCAGTGTATGCTCTTCCAGGGATCAACTTTTTGTTCTACTTACGACTACTGCTCAAAGTCATACTATGGTTATACTAATCGTGGCCTTCACTCGTATACACCTGGGACTTCTTCATTTCTTCTCTTGAACATGGGTCTACTCATGATTGGATCATACTAGTCGTACTCAGGCTTCCAACTCCTATTATTCTGAAACTTCAACTATCATTTGCTTCCTTGGGTTCTGCTCTGTGTACAACTTCATGATACGACTTGTACCCTCATCATACGGGTTGTATTCTTAGTCATATATTCTCTATACTTGGCTTTTCTTCTTGTGCTTAGTTTCTGTTGATCTTAAGAGTCTGCCTCCAAGTCGTATGAGGTGTTGACGACTCATGAGAAGACTCATACCTTGCTACAACTTGGTATTTTTTGATCTTTTTCTTCCAGTTTTTTTTCCAATACTATGCTAGACCTGTTTTACCTATAATAACTATAAAAACACATCATATCTACTAAAATGACCTGAGTTCAAGCATAATTTCATGGTTTTAAGTAGCAAAATTGCTATTTTCCTATGCCACATCACCAGGTCATATCTAAAATTACATCAAAGTCCAACATATTGAGAATAATCAAATCTACCTATGTCTGAAAAACCACAAACAACAAGGTTAGAACCGTAAACACATAAATAGGATAGTGAAGTACCTCATAAGCTAAATTTAGACCTACTACAAATTGGACAGATACATAAGAATAAGTAGATCACAGATCAAATAAAATAAAAGCTGGCCAGTCACAAACGGAAATAGTACCTGTGATCACCACATCAAAATCCTTGGCATTTATCTTTCCTGGAAATGCAAAACAGTGAGATCGGTCATCACTTTAAGCTAACTCCTTCTCTAGATGCACATCTCCACTTGTTTTTCCATTTTCTCAACCACCCTAACCATTCATCTAATTTTCCTATCCACACTATGGATGAACCTATCGTTACCTTCTCCGCCTTTACCTACTAAACTATAGTATGAGTCTGTTGTTGTCTTGGTAATTCAACTATCCAAAGGAATATTTCTTTAAAAGTATCCAAAAACACCATAATAGTAATATCCCTTCTCAAGAAATGGTCGACTAGTATAAGAGTAGGAAGCCCCTTGTCTCTTAATAATCTATGACTGAGAAAAGACCTTAACTGCACCCACAGTAGAAGCTATCAATGCTGACTGAATGGGGAAAGATGGGTGGGCCAAAAAAGACCTTAACCGGACCCACAATAAAAGCTGAGAATGCTGACTGAATGGGGAAAGATGGGTGGGCTTACTGACAATATCCCTTAAATGAAGATACGTTGAAATTCCCGACATTATGGGATTTCTTAGCTAACATATTATTCTAATTAGATTGTTTCACCCCTTCTAACTTCTTAACGTAAGCTAAAATTTTACTAAGCCCCATTTTTATATAGGTCATATGCACAGACAAGACCTGAAGATCATAATTCAAACCCTTTACATAACATCAAATCCTCTTCTCTTTAGTAGAAAATAGTTGATTAGAATAGTTATACAAAGCATGGGACAAGCATCATAGGCCGCAACTACCAAATCACACGATTCCAATGCCAAAGCTCATCTTTTTTGCAATCCTAGAGGCCCCATGGTACATACTTCAATAAAACAAAGAACGAAGTTTCTCCCAAGTCAATGTAGGTAAAACCAGTTCCCGACATTCAACATACACCCTCCACTATTACTTAGCATCCTTCTCAAATAGAAATATCATGAACTCAACTCCATGTTGATATACTACACCTATCTTGTGTAATTTGTCATAACAATTCGTGATGGACTCAAAAGCATCTTTAGACTTAGTACCCTAGAATTTTGGAGGCTTCATCTACAAAAATATGGTCAAAACATTATGTTTAGTACTAATAATCATACAACCTAAAATCAGTTAAGGAAAAGCATCAGTCCCAGAAGCCTCATCAATCCTCGAAGCCATAGGAATAGTAGAGTACACATTTGGATTCTAAACAGCTTGCATAATATGGGTGGCTCCAGTACCAGCCAAACTACTTAGAAAAGCTAACAATTGTTAATAATCCTCAGTAGACATAGGGGGTAAGGATACAAACCCAGTTGGTTCTACCATCGTATGCTCCATTACCTGCTTTTCTACTGTCTCTATCTCATCCAAAAAATCCACTGGTAAGGGAGGTGCTATTGACCTTTTATAGACTTGACTAGATGCTTCTTGAGATCTACCTCTCGTAGGTGTGGCTTATCTCCTCTTTCCCCTGCCTCTCCTTATGACTCATTCTTATCCCCTTATAGTTGACTCTATAGCTAGAACACTAGTGTAAAAGTTATTGATCGGGTTCTATTTGAGCTAGATGTTGCCATTTGCTGACAAAAGAGTGATGAAAATTAGATACCAATTTGGATTACCAGATACCAATTGGAATAAAGTTAAAGCACAAATAAAGCAAGAATAAAATCCTAAAGTCCTATAGCATCCTAAAGAAAGGTACAAATATCTCTGTACCATTCCATAAGACTCCACTAGACCCATATTGGTACATCAACTTTTGAATTCTGGGGATGTTTTCCTTTTAGTGTTTAATTTTGCATTTCTTTAAGTTGTTAGATTGGTTGATTCTTAAACTATTAATAGGATAGTTTCTTTTAATTTCTCTAAGTGTTGGTTACTAGGAAAGGCTTAGTAACTGTGGGTGCTAGGTTAACTTATTTCATGTCTTCACCACACTAAACAACATGAACTAACAATCCATACCAAAATATAGTTAACATGCACATGTTGTACAAATTAACTATATTATAATACCATCACCTACCTTAAACCAAGCTTGCACAGTTTCACTACATGATATCCTTGCCTTTCCATATAATTCTGCTTGATATCCGTCGAGAAAATGCATACATACACATAATGTGTGAAATTACCTACCATTATGGGGATTATAACTCACACCCAATCCCTAAGGCCAAGTTTATGATCATTCCTTCCCCATTTTAGGGTTTTCTACCTTAATTCACCTAAAACTACGATTTCCATTGGCGATTTAGTGAATTAATGGAATAAAAGTGTAAGATAACAATAATTAACCAAAAACCCAATGATTTTATAGTCAATTTACCCCCTCGTACAAAAAAACTAACAAAATTCATCCCCCTAACCCTCTCTAAACTATGCAAATTAGCAATTTTAAGGATAGATTATAGATTTACTAGTTAACAAGGATAAATTAGTTACCTTAACAATGAAATATAATGAAAAATAGATGGATATCACCTAAAATCACCATTGTCAAATCCTAATAATTTTTGGAAAAAATTAAGCCATTTTTGGTGGTTTACTGGCCTTGCTACTGCTGATGCAAAGATAAACTTTGTGGGGATTTTAACTTCCTACGACTTATTTGCTATGAGTTAAGATTCTATTAGAATGGGATTTTTCCCTTACCGCTGTCTGGATAAGCCACTATATGGTTGCTCAAGATGCTAAAAGGGTCAATCACCAACTGATAAGAGAAAAAACCACAATATGTAGAGCAATTTTTCCCACCATCTTGAATGTTTTAGTTAAAAAATAAGATTTATAAATTTAGGTAAATACTTAGAGATGTAGTACGAAACTTGGTTATGGTTTAAGAAGAAGCTGTAGAATGTCCCAAATCACAGAATACTAGGCAGTAATTTTCTTGAGATCTTATATAAAGGTTTGAATATAAATAATAAGTTTGTAGTAGACACTGTCACTGGAAAAGTAAATAAGAGTTTAATTTAGGATCAGACTTCTGAGATTCTCGATAGGATTACTAAAACCAACCAAGGTTGGCACACTCTAGAGGCCAACATGCCCTTGGATACTTATATGATAGGAGCATCCATAAAACAACTAATTTTTAATGATTTGGCTGCTTAAGAAATAACATAACTAATGATTGAATTCAGCTTTTTGACAATACAATTTGTAGTGGTAGGGGAAGAAAAAATGAATGTGGTTGGTTCACAAGGTAAGGCACTTACACGTGATGAATCTAATACTAAAGATAAAGTAGAGTACTTAGATAATCAAGTGGACATTTTGGGTCAAGGGCCAAGGGTCTAATCAAGAAAATTTATACTCTAGGTAAGGAAATCAAGGTCGTAACTACTACAAGGATAACAAGTACAATATGTCTAAGTATAAAGATATGAATCGAGGGAAATATGGTGGTTGGAAAATAAAAGATAATTAACAAGGTAGAAGTGGCCTCTATGTTGCTCCGAGGAACTGCTGCCCAAATTTGAGTAATTCCATAATTGAAGACTTGCTTACTATAATGATGAAATGGGTAGAAAAGACTGAAGACTACCTTAAGAAGCTTAAAGAAGATATTTTAGGGATAATTTAGAAATATAAATCATATGCTACCGCTATTATGAAGCTTGAGCAATATTTTGGTTAAATTTCCACTGCAGTAATCAATATTATCAAGGTACACTTCAAAGCAACACTATCTAGAATTCAAAATAAGATGGTCATTGCTTAGTAATTACTACTAGGAGTGATAAGATGACAGACGATCCACCTATGTTTATGGTTGTAAGGAATAATATTGAGATGGTGATTATCAATGATGAGAAAATATCTAAAGATTAAAATATAGTTGATCATATAAATATTCTTGAAAATCCTCTAGTTACTAAAAAGGAGGTAGGTCTAGAAAGGGAAATAAAAGGAAGGTGCCACAAGTATTGCTCCTATTCCACAACTTCGTCTTCTTTTTCCAGAAAGAATAAAGAAGAGATCTAAAGTAGGAAAATATCACAAGTTTATCTTAATTTTGAAATAATTATATATAAAATACCTCTATTTGAGGTACTTTATAAAATATCGGGGTATTCATAGCTTATGAGGGACGTGGTGACAAAGAAGAGGATTTAGTTTTGAGCCTATTGATAATATGAACTTACATGATTCCATGTACCATTAGTCTTTCAACTTTTCCAAAGCTTTATATGAATTGGGTGTGGCATTAATATGATACCACTAATAGGTCATAAATAGTTGGGGTTGGTGTTGCCTAAACCAACTCTGATGAGACTCTTCATTGCAGACTGTGCTGTGAAAAAACTATGGGAATTTTATGTATATTTTGGTAAGGGTAGCATCCTTTATTTTTTTTGGCTGATTTCATCATCCTTGACCTCGAGATTGACTTTGAGGTTCCTATTAACTTGGGGAGACCATTTCTTATGACTGGAAGAGAATTGGGTGATATGGAAATAAGACAGGGAAAGTCTTAGTTAAATCATGAGGAAGTGAAATTTAATGTATGTCAATCAATGAAGCATCCAAAAAACATGCACGTGATCTCCGTGATTGATATAGTCGATGAGGGTGAATTCGTAGTCCTTATTAAGGAGAGACTTATAGTCGAAACACTTATAGTAGTTATTATGAATTTTGAGGGTGATGACATTGATGAGGAAAATTAGATGGTGCATACTTAATGGTTTAGGTTCCCACACTTTTGAACCAAAGAAGTTGGATTTTGATTTAAAGAATATAGTTAACCCACTAGCTAAGACTTCTATTAAGGAACCTCCTATCTTAGAGCTCAAGGCTCTTCCATGCCATCTTTACTATGGAATTTTGGGATCCAAAAGTAATTTTCCAATTATTATTGTGGTTTATTTTGTAGATTGGCAAGTTGAGGCTCTAGTGTCTATTTTGTTGAAGTTCAGAAGGGCCATTGGATGGTCCATTGCTGATATTATTAGGATTTTCCTGGAATTTGCACACCCAAAATCCTAATTAAACCAAATTATGTTTGTAGTATTGAGCATCAATAAAGAATCAATTCGCCTATACAGAACGTAGTTAAGAAGGAGATTATCAAGTGGTTGGATACTAGTGTGGTTTATTCTATTACTGGCAGGGATAGGTGACCTTGGCTTAATATGTGTCAAAAAAGAGTAGGATCACTGTGGTTCAAAATGAGAAGAATGAGTTTATTCCTATGAGGAAAGTCATCTGTTGGTGTTTATGTATTGACTTTAGGAAGCTGAATGCATGGACTGAGAATGATCACTTTCTGATGCCTATCATGAATCAAATGTTAGATCATTTTGTTAGTAGAGGATACTATTATTTTAGTAATGGTTATTTGTGTTACAATCAAATTGTGATTGCTCCTAAATACCAAGAGAAGACCACTTTCACTTATCTATATGGGATGTTTGCATTCAACATAATGCCTTTTGGTTTATGTAATTATAACGACCTAGGTCATTGTTATGCTGAAATAGAGGTAAAACTTTTTCCAAATCTTTCCTCAGATAATTTTTAGGAAATTCAAGACTAGCCTAGTGTTAGAAAATTTTGAGGATGTAATAGTCTAAGGAAATTTGGTATTAGTTTAAATATCTTTAGGGGTTTTTGGCTTCATTAATAAATAGATAACGAGTTTAGGAATTCATAGCAACTTCCAACACATAAATACAGTTATAAAATTCTGGTTATAGAGTTTGCAATGAAAGGGTTAATTGATATATATAACACATAAATACAGTTATAAAATTCTAGTTATAGGAAGTCATATTTCAATTGATTTATTTTAAAACTAACACAATTTTGGAGAGGCCTCAAAATTCTTCCTCGAGACTAACTGCATTCATAGCCTACTATCGTTGTAAACCAAGCTAGCAGTAACTTAATTGCTATAGTGGTAAAACATAGTGTCTTTATAATTTTAATCTAAAAACACATTTTCATTTCTCAATTTTCAAGCATTAACCAAGGCTATGTGGAAGGCGATTTCTTGCAAATTTTCAGAAGTTTTCTTCTTTGGAGGTAAGTACCTCACATTCTAAACTTTAATTACTTCTTAAAGTAATTGAAAATCATTAGTAAACTTGTTCATTATGGAACTTGGGGTTTATCCCTAATTCACAAACTTAATACAAATCGGGAGAATGAGTATAATATACGTGGATAATGGTGATAGTGTGTTAGAAAAGACTAATTGGAGTAGAATTTTTGATGTCATGCTAAATAAAGTAGGTATCATGAGGTTTAAGGAATAGAAAATCTTAAAATGATAAACCAGGATAATTTTATGGTTAAATTTGTTAATTATTGATCCCTAGTGGTTAAAAAGGGGAAAGTAATTGAATTGGGTGTGTAACCCTATTATTATAGATCAAAAACAAGATGAAAGAGAAAGAAAAGGAAAGATTGTGTACTAGAAGTGAATTTGAGCAAAGAATTACGGTAGGTTGTGATTTATTGTATCAATTAGACTTGCTGACTTTGTGCTTATATATGAATTAAGTATATATGATTTCTTTTGAACACTTATTGTGATTATTGACTGCATTTGTATATTCATTCATATTGATGATGATGATGATGCTATTACAACCATGATGTTCATGATGTTGTTGATGATATTAATGATGATGAGATGATAACAGTGATGATGATATTGAAATCATGATGTTGATGAGATTGAGAAGATAAAGAGATGCAAAAAAATCTTGCATTCATATATTAATTTATATCCTATGAATATTTAACTATAATCATACTTAATGATGCTACTTATTGCTCAAATTGGCTAACTGTAGACATACATAAATATGAGTCTATATTTTCTCTAAAGAGAAGTGTTATATATATGTGTTATTGTCTTTGATTATGAGGTATGTGATGATCTTTGCTGCATTTATTTGATTTTCTTATTTGAATTATGCTGAGTTAGGTCAGTCTATGATGCCTACTAGGAGTTCCTAATGTACTGAATCTACCTGTCTACTTCTTTTTATTGAGTGCAGAGCGTGTTTCAATGTTTGATATGAGACCTCGGCTCTAGCCAATAGTTCCAGTTTTTGACTTAATGGTGAGCACCATGATCAGGTTGCCTTTGGATTTATAGTTTTATGTCCATGTTCCTTGTTTTATTACTAGGACACTCCTTTATTTATTTTTATGTTTTGGATACTCTTTTAGTTATAGACTTGAGTACTCTTAGATGTTCTGGTACGGTGACTTTAGGTCCTAGGAATGTAATAAATAGAGGATTTCTGCACTCTATTAGTGTCTAAATGATTTTGCTGGGTGGATATTTTTATTTATTTAAATAATAATAAAGTTTTTGAACTTGTTAATGAAGAAATTATTATAAGGTTATTGTGAATGTAACACTTAGTTAAGTGAGGGTTAGGTTAAGTATGGCTCTCTTGCCATAGTTTAGGGTTGACGCAAATCATGATCATTCCGGTCATGACAAAGATAATATTAAAGCACTGGGTTTGTAGATATCATCATACAAGAATAGATCTAGTAGAGCCTTATAGAATGTTACAGAGTTGTCTGTACTTTTCTTTGAAACGATACACGGCTTTAAGAAACAAAAATTTCTTTCTTTCTTTCTTTCATGATATTAGTTGATTGCAATTGGTATTTGGTGATCAAAATTGGTATATAACTCCTTCATTTTTGTTTTGTAGATGGTGAACACATTTATTTAGAGCAGAAATAGCTGCCCCAGCACCATCACTAATAGTAACACTTTCACTAGTCGTTAAGGTTGTATTTTGGGTATACCACATATGAGGGGAAGGGCTAGGATAGAAGGAACATGAGAAACACCTATTAGGGGTGGAGCTTAGGAAATTGGAGGACCAACTAGGCAAGGGACTGCCTTTCCTCCCCTACCATAGGGTGATCCTGAGTTAGAATTGGATGGGCAGATGGTAATTAAGGTAAAAGAGTAGTCATCACTAAAAATGTAGTGCTTATGGAAAAAGCTACAGCCTAGGTACCTATGACTATAGGAATGATTCAGCAAGTGTAGGGATACTAAGGAAGCTTGTCTAGCACCAATAATACTCCTGCTATTATAGTATTTCTATCCCCAGCCTTAGAGTATGCAACTACAGTGGCACCCCAAATGGATGAGGGCTTAGAGAGAGAGAGGAACCCCCAATATGTACTTGGACCGGTGATAACTGATGAAGAACGTGGACTTTTTTAAGCTCATGAAAAAGAAACCCCTAGTATTTCAGGGAACAAAGTCTGAAAATTCTTTTGTGTTCTATTTAGTTTGTAATGAACTCCTGTATAAGATTGGTATTATTGAAATACATGATATGGAGTTTGTTTATTTTTCAATTGTAGTCAAATTCCAAGCAACAGTGGAGGTCATTCATTAAGTATAGGGCTGCTTTACCTCCACTTACTTGGGTGCCATTTTAGAATTTTTATAATTCACCAAGTTTTTAAGCTCTAGACCCACCAAAATATAGGACATTAAATTAGCATTCTAATGTCACTAGTTCTGCCTTAATATGAGATCATAGTAAGAAGTTGTGGAAATTTTTCTAAGGCATTGTTAGACTACCAGTGACAACGACTCTGACAATGACCCAATGTCTGGCGTAACGAGTCATATTCTAGACTCATTTCCATGGCAGTGAGTGACCAAAAAAACAGCCTCTTGACTACAACTCCTCATAACGACCCATTATCGGACCTAAGCATCATTAGGAGGAAATTGTTGTCATAATAGAAAGGACCTAAAAGTTCAGGTCCTTAGGTCACTACTTAGGCCATGACTCATGACCAGACATAATGAGTCGTTACCCGAGCTGTGATGATTGTTTCTCAAAATTTCATGAATGTTTTAAGAAGGGATTTTTGGTCCTTTTCCATTTTTTTTAACTCCTTTCCCACGTTTTTTAGGCATTTCTAAGGGTGGAATATATGGCAATTTCCTCCAAATTCATCATTTAGTGTTAAACTCAATACACAACAAGAAAAAAAGTGATTCTCTTATTTCCAAAAGCAAGTTAGGGTTCTTCAATCATCAAATCCAATTTCCAATAGTTCATCATAGGTTGTGCCTCCAGGTATATGGCATTTCATCAATGTGTTCCATTCACCTATTGATTCCAAATGATTTCTCCAAACTCTCAAGTATAATTCACCTTTTTTGCCTAGGGTTCCATGATATTTATGAGTTTCCTTGGTATTTTAGTTTAATTATTGAATTCAACTATAAGTACATGTTTTCTCATAATATTAGCACATTTTCCTACTCATCATCGTGAATTTCCATATTATTGATAAATTATTGAGTTTGTGCTTTATTTGTGAATTTCTCTATTATGATCAATTTTTAAATATTATCATGTTCAGTCGTATTAGACAATTGGTGCATTATGAACACTTGATACCTAAAATTTTATGCATGTATCAGTTGTCATGGTTTGAGCACTTAAAATTATGTATATATTTCTATTTTGAAAAATATTACTATATTGAGCATATATCAGTTTTCAGTGTCGTTTAGTTGGGAGTACTCTATAGCACCGAGCAAATGCAGGGATGAAGGCTCACCCGTCATTTAGGACTAGACGTTTAGTAGAAGTCCCTAAGTTCTAGAACTATGGCACCACCGAAGATTATAAGGGGTCACCCACCAGATTAGGGTTGACAACCTAGTCCTTAGGGATATTAGTTAGTGGATCCACGCCAACCAGTGCTGGTACCCTTGGCAAGGTACTAGCATCCTTATAACTGGGGTTATAGGTTTGGACCCAATTTGATCAGATTGGGTTATGTCAGTTAATGTTAGCTTCAACAATCCTCAATTTATTTTTCATTTTATGTTTAGTTCTGGTTTTCTTGACCGAGTATTCAGTTACTTGATTATTCAATTATTTAGTTTTATCCAGTACGCATTTTTACTTGGTCTTTGACAGCGCCCAAGAGCACATACAAGTGTACATGGTTTTATCAAGTAGTAAAGTGGCCTTTAAGAAGCCAAGTATCGATCCCATAGAGACTTGATTTAACGATGATTCTATTTTTGTTCACAATTTAGATTCAATTGATGCAAGCGTAACCAAAAAGAGAGTTTGAAATTTTTTCAAGTAAAGTAAACAATGCATAAATAAAGATCTTGAAAAAATCAATAGGAGAAAACCCAAGGTTAAAGAACTTTAAAGAATTATACTATGTATTGAATTTCATTCGTTAACTTGCTTATCTTGGTTGTTAATTCGTAGGGTTAATTGCATGATTATGGTTTCCAAACCTCTAATCCTTTACTTAAGTTGAACCTTACAACTACATCGTTGAGGGGGGATGTAATCATCCACTTAAGTGTATTAAGATATCATCCTACATGTGAATCAAGTTTGGATCCTAAGTACATCATTTTACTAGGTGCTAAGTTCAATTCTTTATTACATAAAAGAATAAAAACCCAAACTTTCTTCATGTCCTTATTCTATCCCTTATCCCCTTTCCTGAGATCAAAAGGTAGACAATTGATATATTCTAAGAGTCCTGAATCCTTATAATAGTTAAATAAAAGATGAAAAAACAACCAATAATGATAAGAAAAGTTAAATGAATTCAAATCAAAACAATAGTACTCATTTCTTTGGCTTTAACCCCGGAAAAGGGCATTTTGCTACTCATAGTCATAATCGTAATCACAAAGTAGTAATTAATGACTAAAAAAATGATTGAACTAAATTAGAATAATAAAAACCTAAAGAAGAAGTTGTACAATCCCATTTATCTAAAAAATATGTCCAAAGATATGTAAAAACGTGATAGAGCATGTATTTATAGTATAGGAGCAAGCCAAATCCATGTTGGAATTGAAAACAGTCACTTATTGAGCTCAGGAATGGGTGGGGCGTCGCCCTGGCTATAGTCCCACTCTAGGTGAGGATGAGCCTTGGATAGAGAATTTCTCTAGGTGAGTATGTGCAATTCCCAAATACCTGATCCAGGTAGAGCGGTACCTCAATATCGCCCTGAGCGTCTAGAAGTTGCTCTTCGAATTTTGGTTAAGTGTTGAGTCTCCCGTCTTAGTTCGTTGTCCTGTGGTGCCTTTACCATGGATTTTATGAATTCTTATCATCAAAATATCATCATATTAAGCTCCCAATTGTTCTAAAAACACTCACCACACGAATTAGGGGGCAAACACAACACACTACTCATAACGATGAATCAAAACAAGAGCTAAACTAGGCTAGTTCGCATTGATTTTTAACTTATTATTCCAGCTGTAACTCACTCAAATTGAACTTTTCTCACTACCAAAAAGTTATTCCACTAATAATTATACATTTGAAATCATAAGGAACATTTTAAACAAAATAGAATCCAACAAGATCTACTAGACAAGACCCTTGTTCAAGCTAGTAACACTAGTTTTCGGGTTGAACTCTAATTTAATATTTTGAGTACAAACTTGTTTGAAATTCTCTTTGGACATCATAAACACATGATTTAACACTTTGATACACATTTATCTCATTATCAACCCACATATCTTAGAATCATCCTCAAAATAAGGATAAAAAGGCTAGAATAGTGACGCTAGAATGCAGAAATACACCCAACATCATTTTCTACAATCATTGGAATATTTCTAACACTATTTATATCACTCCCAACAACCATAAATTAAATATAAACACCAATAACTATTACCTTGGGGCATCAATTTCACCTTTTTCTTCTTCATTTTCTCAAACTCCTTACCAAATAAATATTTTTTTTGTCATTAAAGCACTTAGGAGCTTTTTGGATTAAATTATGGTCTATCAAAGAAGGTATCAGGCTAAATATAAGGCTATCAAAGAAAAGGTTAAAGGATCAATGGGAGTAAACTAGGATAATGCATAAAGGGTAGGATAAATAGAAGATATAAAACAAGGCTATCCAAAAAATGCCTAAATCATCTCCTAAGATCACACTCTTTATTTTGCTTTACACCCACACTAAGAAAGTTCTAGACATCACATGCAACAAGGAATATACCAAAAATCTCACACGGACATGGAATATGCTTAACTCAATAGGATCATTATAGACTCTCAACCAAACAATAGCATGAATTCAAATTTAAGCCAAAAAGTACAAGAGTCACATATATGAGCCTAAGAGTCTCAAAAGTAGCAATTCACTTATTTTACATGCTTTTACAAACAAACCCACTTGCATCATGTAATCAAAAATAGCACCAACAAGAATATCTTACACCAAAATTTTTTAAATTGAGCCAAAAATTATAAATTTCCCTACCCCACACTTAAAATTCCACTTTGTCCCCAAAGTGAACTTAAACGTAAAAGGTAGAAATACTCCCTGAGACCTCTAGGCCTAGCTAGTAGCATTTTTACATATAAACAAGATTCGTCGGACCCCACACTCTATTTTTTCCATGTTCCTTAGCTCAAGTTTATGATACTCAGACTTTCTATTAACCTGTGTCTCAATCAAAAACAAAAACTATGTGAAATAAAAACTAAAAACTAAAAAGAAAACATACCTACTTAACTTGGGTTGCCTCTCAAGCATCTCCTGATTTAGTGTCAAGGCACAACCCAACTAACGACTTAGTTGTTCTCTTTCCTTCTCTTCCTCATGCTTGGTCTCTATCTTCTTATTCTCTTTACCGCTTTTGGGTGTGAATTCACTTGTGCAACAAATTTCTCAACCTTATCCTTTTTAGGCTCATTAATTAGCATTAAATCAGGCTTAGGAAGTAGAAGCTTAGGCTGCTCTATCAGGTAGTTCCAAGAGGTCTTTGGTAGACTAACCACCCAACACTCATTCCCTTTAATAACATAGATCATACACAAATCTTTATAGTGGGAAACTTGTGTAGGTACTTTGTATACATCAAATACCACCTCTTCATGCTCTACCATCATTTTGAGTGTTCCTTCTCTAACATCAGTTAACGTTTCTCCAGTTTCTAAGAATGATTGCCCCAAGATGATTGGTACTTGTTCGTCTGCCTCAAAATCAAGAATAATAAAGTTAGTAGGAATAACAAATTTAACAACCTTTATGAGGACATCCTCAATGATTCTTTTTGGATATGCCATGGATCCATCTGCTAGCTACAAAACCACCTTGGTCGATTTAGGCTTTCCCAAGCCCAATGTATTAAACAAAGATAAGGGCATCAGATTTATCTCTCCCCTAAGTCACTTAATGCGTGGACCACCTTACTCCTAATTTGGAAAGGGAGAGTAAAATTCCCCAAATCTCTTAATTTCTTGAGGATTTTCTGTGTCATTACAGTGCTACACTCATCAGTGAGTTTTATCGCCCCTACATCCTAAAATTTTACCTTATTAGAAACCATATCCCAGAAGTACATTGCGTACTTGGACATACCCTGCAAAATATCTAACAAAGGTAAGTTAATGTGAAGCTCTCTGAATGTATCAAAGAACTTCTTAAACATGGCGTCCTCCTTCGCTTTTATGTTCTTTTGAGAAAAGGGTAGTGGCGACACTTGCTTCTTTTCTAGTTCAGCAACTATTGTTTATTTCAAGTACTCAGACTTTCTTGACTTATTAGTAGCTTTTTTAGAAATTTATTGGGGAGTCAAATCTGCCTCTACCTTCTTTGTTGCCTTGGGAGGTTCTTCTTGAACCTCTTTAATGCTCCTCAAAGTGATTGCCAAAACCTACTTTGGATTTTCTATATCTGCTGGTAAACCCCCTTGTGGCCTAGTATTTAATGCTTTTTGTATGTACCCCTCTTGAATCTCCAAGCTTCTATGAGCTGCTTGCAAATTTTTTATGTCTGCAGCCAATTTTTTGACTAGCTAGAAGCTGCTTCAACATCTCTTCCATAGTGCTCATTGACTGGTTTATTTAAGCCTATAGCTGTGGAATTTTCTGTTGTTGTGAGTTCCAAGGTTGAGTCTGGCACTTCATGTTAGAGGAGTTACCATAATTTGGCCTTTGAGAATTGCCGACATATATCTCTGATTTTGGATTGGAAGCACACATAGCTGCTAAGTGACCACTATTACCGAACACTTCACACAATCCTACAACATGTTTGATTGTATGGACTGTTGTTGAAGGTTGTTGTGCTCCCAACTTTAGGCTGCTAAACTTAGTGTTTATCAAATTTTGCAATGCTGTAACCTGAGCTGATAAGATAGTAAACTGGTCTACCTCTAATACAACTGCAATTCTTTTCATGGAACTTCTAGAATCTGAATTCCATTTGGGAATTCCTTGTGCTATATGGTTCAACAATATGTACAACTTATTAGAAGTCAACTCCAGCGCTTGACTACTTGCGGCTGAATCTTGAAAAATCATCGTATTATGATCAAGACCTTCTACCAAAGTATGAACAAGTACCTAATTAGATTATTGGTGTGTGGACAATCCCGAAGAAGGGCCTTGAGCTATTCCCAAGCGTGATATAGATTTTCATCAGGCTTCTATTTAAAGCTCACTATCTCACTGCAAAATCTCGTAGTCTTGTCTAATGGAAAGAATCTGATAAGGAACTTTCTGGATAAGTCATCCCATGATGTGATTAAATTGTCCGGCTTCGTATTTAACCACCTTTTAGCTTCCCCCAACAATGAATGGGGAAAAAGTGTCAGCCTCACATAATCTGTACTCACCTCATTCGAAATGAATGTGTCAGTAAGCTCAATAAAAGTCTGTAGGTGGACTTGTGGATCCTCGTGTGAAAGGCCTAATAACTTTCCACTGTTGTTGAGAAACTGAACCATGTTGTGTTTTAACTTGAAATTCCCTCCAGCAGCTGGTCTTTGAATTGGGGAAGTCAAGTTCGTCGAAAGTGGGACTACCACTTCCCTTACTGTCCTGCGTGCTTGTTGTTCTGAAGAGATTATAGCAGGATTCTCTTGGTCTTCTTCTATTTACAGAAATTAAGGGAGAGAAATTGCATCTCTCCTTCATTAATGGAAGTGTTGTTTGGGTTCGAGGCTTGGTTCAAAGTCTTACCAGCTTTCTAACCTTAAAATTTGTTTCTGCAATCACAAAACCAAGACAAAGTGTAAAAATACCAAATAAATCTAAAAGAAAACTAAAATAAAAAGTTTCTAAATAACAAGTCACCAGTAATGGCGCCAAAAACTTGACAACACCCAAGTGCACACGCAAGTGTACATGGTCTTATCAAATAGTACAATGGCCTTTAAAAAGCCAAGTATCGATCCCACAGAGACTTGATTTAACAACGATTCTATTATAATTCCCAATTTAGATTCAATTGATGCAAGCATAACCAAAAAGAGAGTTTGAAATTTTTGAAAGTAAAGTAAACAACGCACAAATAAAGATCTTAAAACAATCAATAGGAGAAGCCCAGGGTTAAAGCACTTTAAAGAATCATACTATGTATTGAATTTCATTCATTAACTTGCTTATCTTGGTTGTTGATTCGTACGGTTAATTGCATGATTATTGTTTCCCAACCTCGAATCCTTTACCTAAGTTGAGCCTTACAACTACATTGTTTAGCGGGGATGAAATCGTCCACTTAAGTGTATTAAGCTATCATCCTACGTGTGAATCAAGTTTGGCTCATAAGTACAGCCCTGTCCTAGGTTCTAAGTTCAATTCTTTATTTCATAAAAGAATAAAAACCCAAATTTGTTCATCTCCTTATTCTATCCCCTATTCCCTCTCTCGAGATCGAAAGGTAGACAATTGATATATTCTAAGAGTCGTGAATCCTTAAAATAGTTAAATCAAAGATGAACACAACTAATAATGATAAGCAAAGTTAAACTAATTCAAATCAAAAAAATATACTCATGTCTTTGACACTACCCCGGAAAAGGGCGTTTATCTATGCATGGTCATAATCATAATCACAAATTAGTAACTAATGACTAGAAATATGAATAAACTAAATTAAATTTATAAAATCCTAAAGAAGTAGTTGTAGCATCCCCTTGATCTCCAAAATATGTCCAATGGTATGTTAAAACATGATATAACATGTATTTATAGAATAGGAGCAAGCCCAATCCATGTCGGAATTGAAACTGTCAGTTATTGAGCCCAGGAATGGGTGGGGTGTAGTGACCCAATTTTTTAGAACTAGAATGTCACACGGTGCTCATGATTCCGAAGTACTACGAGCTGACCCTCGACTAATATCTATACCTGAACACTACATAATATAGATAGTAAATGCGGAAACTGGCCATAGGGTTCAAAATATCTAAAAACACTCAAAATTGAAAACTGAATACTGATACATCTGTTCGAAAATCCTCTAAACTGTCTGAGCTTTGGAGTTGATGGGACATGTCCCCAAATAACTCCATCTACTAAAAATAAACTAAGTCTGATGCGATAGTAAGATAATGATCATCCCCGAATGAAGAGGACTCATGGCTATGTCTACTGCTGCTGACTGGGACTGAGCTGCTAAGGGTACTCTAGATCTCGTGCCTCTAAAGCTATGGTGTCAAATAAAACACCATAGCATAAATGAGTCAATATGAGAATGTACTGAGTATAAAGAATAGGTAAGGCTAAATGCAGGGCCTTATGTATGAACAATTACTTAACTGAATAATCATGAGAGTACTAAATAAGAACACATGCATGAATTCACAAACCTTAACTGAAAACATTGCAACTCGAAGTACTGAAACTCGAATACTACTTTGCTTCCATCTAAACTCACTACTAATGCCTGAGATACTGAATAACTGAATCATCTGATACTGAGTACTGAAGTTGAGATCAGTCTTCTCTAGCGAGTGATCTCAAAAACTAATGATACTGAAGCTAATTAACTGAATCTATTCATATCAATAACTGAATTCTAAACTTGCTACTCTCGACTGACTGAATCGTAGATCAAACTTTTCTAACGGAGGATCTCGAAACCTACTATTAATGATAAGAAAAGATTATGTCTGAGATCAAACCTATCTAGTAGAAGATCTCTAAATATAATAATGAGAATACCCAACTAAATCTAAGACTGAGATCAAGCCTATCTAATGGGTGATCTCTGGATCTGATAATGAGATTACTTAACTAAATCTGAGACTGAGATCAAGACTATCTAACAGGTGATCTCTAGATCTGATAACGAGATTACTCAAATGACGGGTGATCTCTGGATTTGATAATGAGATTACTCAATAACTTTATGTGGGACCATGCCTATCTAGCTGGTGGTCCATGAGTCAATGGAACTATCTAAGTTCTTTACTGAGATACATGACTGTATCTGACAGTCCTGATTTCTGAGTTCTAATCTGAAGACAGATTTTGAAACTGTAACTGTAGGAGTGCTCACTTAACCAATGTACCTCAAATCTGAACCGGTGGGGTCCAACCTATAACCCTAGCTGGAAGGGTTTCAATACTGTGCCATGGGTAAAGACCTCTCTGGTCAAGCCTCTCTAACAGGTGACCCTCGTAGGAAGTCAAGCCTAAGGAAATATAATAGTCAAGCCTATCTAGCCAGTAACAAGCCTTTTCTAACGGGTGACTCCTTCATCCTACGCTGGCTGTGCAGTTCTGGAGTTAAGTGATTTCTCCTAACAACTCTGCCTCTCTAACAGGGAGCCGCCATCCTTGCACTTACTCGGTTCTAGCTCCTACTCCCAACTGAAAGACTCTGAACTGATTCTTAACTTAAACTGAACTGAATCTGATACTGATCATATTTCTCGAATAATCTGACTGAGTTAATCTGAATTCACTTGGTTTTGTATCTGATGGAATACTTTGGAATCTCGTTATCTGACTGATGATATACTGAGTTCTGGACTAAACATTCAAATACTACTAGATCTGAGCTACATATAGAACTAAGGCTAGAATACTAACAATAATGAGATTATCTAGATTTCTGAGATTTCTTAAGTTCTGTAACTATCTGAGAGTATAGGTTTTTATAACTCACTAGGTTTTGAGAATCATGGCTCGACTGAGATTATCGAGAAAACTGACACTGGCTCTAGACTACAGCTAATTTGTCTGGTATAAATACCCCCATGACTTGATATCATAAAAGTAAAGCATAAACATTCTTTAATTATCAAGACCATGGACATTCATTCACCATCACAATTACTAAAACATCTCTTCAAGTATTTAGAAATCATAAACATGTGATAGTATGGGGAGATATGCTGTTGGCTCATACTCTATTCAACAAGGTCTTGCATCAAACACTTAACAAGTATTAAAGTCTTAACATGTATAGAAGAGCACATAATTGGGAATTTTATGCTATCATGTCACAATTCATTCACTAAGGCTTTTCAACAAAGACTTGGCATGCATGAGCTTGTACACAATTGGGGATTTCTAATCAACATGCTATAATGGCTCTAATTCCTTCACATAAGATTTTTATCAAACATATTGGGAGAAACTTGAAGAGGGCTTGAAGAGGGCTTATCATCAACAATTTCTATACCTAATTGAAATGAACACATCACTTAACAAGTAACTTGAAGAGGGCTTATCATGAACACCACATGAATATCACATACTAGGGTCAAAGCTTGAAAACCTTGTAAACAAACATGAATCACAACTCAATAATAGCATGAACATCAATTTCAACCCACATGAATCATGAAAACTCATAAACATAAGATCTTTGAAATTTAGAAAAGGATGCTTGAGCTTCTTGAATGAAAGGGACCCAAGAATCAACATCTGCATACCTTAGAAAACTCTTTCTTGAAGGCTCTTGGAGAGATTCTTGATTTCTCTTGATTTTTCTTGAAGAATAAAGAAGGGTTTTGATTTTGTAGAAACCCTAGATTTTGATGTTGAAGATGATAAATGAGGTTGTAATCCTTGATCGGGTATAAATAGGGGCTGAAAAGAGTGCGAAAAGACCAAAAAACCTTTTTAAAGTCGAGTTAAAAATGCTGAACGGGGGCTGCGATGGTCGAAGTGACGGTCCATCACTTAGTCTGACGGTCCGTCAAATCGTCCATTCCACCTAGGTCAACAAAAGAAAACACTGCCTTGATGCGATGGTCTTAGTGATGATCCATCGCAAACTCGACGGTCCATCGGATCATCCGTCGCACATTGGCCAGGATGAGGCCACACTGCCTCAGCGCGATGGTCCCAGCGACGGTTTGTCGCACGCTTGACGGTCAATCATCCAGGCCATCGCACTTGGGCGTCACTGCCTTGGTTGTGATGGGCTGGGTCATGGTCTATCAACTCGGCCATCGCACCTGGGTGGTTCCAACTGCTTTCAGTAAAATGGACATAACTTTCTCGCCCGATACTGGATTTTGACTAAATTGGTATTGATGGAAAGCTTATTCAATTCTCTACATGACAAAAAGTTGATATTAGGGAAATTCTACACGGTTAAAATTATTTATTACTTGGGAAGACACTTCTCAACCTTTTAGGGCTAGATTTACACTCCACTGAACACGCTCTAACGCTCAGACTACAACATAATTTTGTGGGGTCTTTCATGGGGCATCACCCTGGCTATAGCCCTGCTCTATGTGAGGCTAAGTCATAACTATAGAACCACTGTAGGTTAGTTCCCTGCCCTGCCCATAGCCCTGCTTTAGGTGGGGTGGCGCCTTAATATCGCTCTGAGCCTCTAGAAGTTGCTCTCCGAATTTTGGTTAAGTGTTGGATCTCCCCTCGTAGTTCCTTGTCTTGTGGTGTCTTTCCCATGGATTTTAAGCCATATTATCATCATCAAAATATCATCATATTCAGCTCCCAAATCAACCTAAAAACTCACACCAAATGAATTAGGAGAAAAACACAACACATTACTCAGAACGATGAATCAAAACAAGATCTAAACTAGGCTAGTTCACATTGATCTTTAACTTATTGCTCCCGCTGTGCACTCACTCAAATTGAAATTTTCTCACTACCAAAAAGTTATTAAACTTATAATCACACATTTAAAACCATAAGGAATATATTAAACACAATAGAATCCACTGAGATCAACTAGACAAGCACCTAGCTCAAACTAGTAACACTAGTTTTCCGGGTGGACCTCTAATTGAATCTTTTATGTACAAACTTGTTTGAAACTCTCTTTGGACATCATAAACACATGATTTAACACCTTGATACACATTTATCTCATTATCAACCCAGATAGCTTAGAATCATCCTTAAAACAAGGATAAAAAGGCTAGAATAGTAACGCTAGAATGCATAAATACAGCCAACATCACTACCCTACACTTAAAGCCTTGTTGTTCCTTGAAAAACTCTTAACTATAAACATTATGAGCATAAGAATCTAATATTATACTATATGCAAGACACTTAAGCTAGTACTGCCATGACTAAATAGATTGTAAGTTTCTACACTAAGCTTGTTACAAACATAATTGAAAGCTTGTGAATACTACTCCAAAACATCCTAGTGTCACGACCCGAAGCAGGCCCTGGCCGTGATGAGCATTTCGAACCATGGAGGCCCAAAACACCCCTATATGTCTGATAATTATGCATATAATTCATATGATAAAAGTAATGCAGAAGAAACATAATATAATGGAAAAATGGTCAAGAATCATATGAAAACAAAAATGGGGAATAGTGTCCCACAATCTAAATCAACATCTCTAAAACCGTTTGCGAAATCTCTACTACATGACTGAAATAATGTCTATCTAAAAACTGGGACAAGGCCTCCAGCAGACCCCCAAAACTGAATATAAGACAGGATATAAGACCTTCCGAAACATAAAAGGCTCACCACTTGTCTCTGCAACTCTATCTGAATGATCTACTGATTCTCTTGACCCCTAGACTGTGTCTCTGAACCTAGGAGATTGGAGAGGGGAGGGGGTCAGCACAAAAGTACTGGCATGCAGAGATATCAAAGCAAAACATAATATTTTTACAAAATATAGTTGAGAGTCATTATAACGAAATTTCGTATCAAATCATTTGAAAGCACATAGGTATAATGCAATAGTTTTTCTCAGCAATAATGAAATGCAACTGAGATAGGTGGAATACCCTACATAATTTACACCAACTGTCAAACCTCAGTTGCCACCGAGATTAGAGTATAAGTGAGGGAGAGACACAGAAGATCACACAACATGGTGTCTCGACCCAATGGTAGTGCCCAAGATCACTTGGCTTAGGCTTCTACCTATAGTCCTAATTTGGGAATGAAATAAAGTCAAGTACACAAGATCACTTAACCTGGTACCAATATTTCATGTCGGCAAACACGTTTTTCCAGTGATGAGCCCTTGTGTCTCAAACGCCTTCTTTGGGCATCCACCTTTCTCATGTAAAATCAATGCATTTAAATTTCATCTTATTCAATCACATGTCATATTCTGTAGGGTATCATCATACCCAAATTGGAAGTCATCAATAGCACATCCACATATGCATAATCATGTAAAAACCAGGGTGCTTCATCATTTACAAGTGGTGAACAATGTTTATTTCAAATTTATGCTCTCTTTTGTTGATCACAATATAATATGGAGTATCGAAGCATTATCATTGGAATTTGAAAACAATTTATCATTCATATTTATCAAACTTCCATGGAAAGTCTCAAATCACATATGCATGGTTTCAACCATTGGAGTATATAGGCAAATAATTCCCATGACATAAAGAAAATGACTTAGAAATCATGTTGAAAGCAAGATATTAGCATTTGATTGAAAACCCCCATTTAAAAGAATGCATGTTCATAAAACTACACCCATGAGATTTTTGGATAATCCCACATACCTCTATTTCCAAGGATAATAGATGTTTCTTGAAGCTTGCGGATTGGTGATTCCAAATATATAATTATCTTTGAAAACCTACGGTCAAATCTTAAACTATTTGGGTTTTTATTTTGAAACCCGAAGGAGAATCTTGAGCACTTTTGATGAAATAATATGTATTTTGGGGTCCTTGGAACTAAATCTCGTGTTCTAGGGCTAACTAAGGGTAGAAAAGGACCACTTTTTCCTCAACACGGAGTGTTTAAATCACCAGAGTTCCTTACATAGGCGTCATCCATCCCGTTGTCTATGTTTACATAGGCGCCGCCTAGGCTATTGACTATGCTTTCCAGTGGCCATGGGCAATTAGTTAGGCGACACTTATCACTTTGAAGGGCCATAACTTCTTGCTCAGGTGTCGGATTTTAGCCAAATTGGTATCGTTGGAAAGCTAACTGGAATACCTATCATTTTACACATAGTACGCTTCGTAATTCGATATATACCAATAGTTACGGTCAATGGAATCTAACACAATTTACAACGTCCACTAAAACTTAGTCGATCAAAATAGTTTCAACTCGTCCTTGAGTTGAAGGACCTCTATGGTCTAAATTCAAGCTTGAGTGGATTCACATGCTACGCAATAATTAACATGCCGTATTGGCATGGGATTTTTATGGCTTCAGGATTAGCAGCACATCAAAATCATGGTCTATATTGTAACCCGAATTGTGAGGCATTACATTATCCCCCCCTTAAGATCATTCATCCCCGAATGATGATGCAGGACACCGACAAACATGATTTCAAGCATAATAAAGGACTGGGAAAGATAAGATAGGAATAGTACCTTCTATCTCCTCCTCCATCAAAGCAAACAAATTGGGATATCTAATTCTCATATTATCTTCTGACTCCCAAGTTGCTTCTTTGACTTTCTTATTCCTCTACAGTACCTTTACTGAGGCTATCTCTTTGCTTCTCATCTTTCAAATTGGCGATCTAAAATTTCAACGAGCTCTTCTTCGTAAGACAAGGAGTCTGTCACTTTGATACCCTCTACTGGAAATACCATAGAATGATCTCCAATGCATTTCTTCAACATTATACATGGAATACCGGATGAATGGAACCCAAACTTGCAAGCAATTATAACTCATATGCAACTGTACCAATCTTTTTCAAAATTTGATATGGTCCTACATAACGAGGGCTCAATTTACCCTTTTTTCCAAATGGCATAACTCCTTTCATAGGAGAAACCTTGAGAAACACCCAATCACCAATTTTAAACTCTAGTTTTCTTCTCCGAAGATCGGCATTGGACTTTTGATGACTCTGAGCAGTCTTGAGTTGTTCTCTAATAATTTTCACTTTCCCCATCGCCTGATGAAAAAGATTAGGCCCATATAATGAGTCTCACCCACTTCATACCATCCTATCAGAGACCTACATCTCCTCCCATACAAAGCCTTAAAAGGAGCCATCTTGATGCTGGCATGGTAGCTATTATTGTAAACGAATTCAACCAGTGGAAGGTGATCTACCCAACTACCTTTGAAATCAATGCCGTATGCCCTCAACATATCTTCGAGGGTTTGAATGGTACGCTCATCTTGCCCATCCATCTGAGGGTGGAAAGTTGTGCCCAAATTCACTTGTATACCTTGAAAGGATCTCCAAAACTGAGATGAAAACTACGTACCTCTATCGGATATAATGGACACTGGTGCCCCATGCAATCGAACTATCTCCTTAATGTAAATCTTAGCATAAACCTCTCCTGAATAATTAGTCCTCATAGGTAAAAAGTGGGTTGACTTGGTCAACCGATCTACAATCACTCATATAGAATCATACTGGTTTCAGGATCTCAAAAGTCCTGTAATGAAGTCCATGTTTATCATCTCCCACTTCCATAAAGACAGGGCTATCTCTTGGGATGTACCACCCGGCCTCATGTGTTCTACCTTTACTTGTTGACAGATTAAACACTTGGACACAAAATTGGCTATATCACATTTCATGTTATTTCACCAATACAAGGTTTTCAGATCATGGTACATCTTATTAGAGCCTGGGTGAATGACATAACTCAAAGTGTGTACCTCATTAAATATTCTTTCTCGTATCCCATCGACATTCAAAACGCACAAACTACCCTGAAATCTCAGAATACCATTGCCACCAATTTCAAACGACATAACCTTTTGTTGACCCATATTTTTCTTGATTTGCATCAAGATGGGATCTTCAACCTGCTTCTCCTTAACTTCAGCACAAAGAGATGACTTAGCTAACTCATGAACAATCACCCCTCCATCTTCGGAATCTAAGAGTCGCACTCCCAGATTTGCAAGACGGTGAATATCCTTCACCATCTCTTTCTTTCCTTCTTCTACATAAGAAAGGTTGCCTATAGACAACCTGCTGAGGGCGTCGGCTACAACATTTGCCTTACCCGGATGGTAATACAGACTTATATCATAGTCTTTCAAAAGCTCCATCCAACGCCTCTGCCTGAGGTTCAATTTTTTCTGTGAGAAAACATACTATAAACTCTTATGGTCAGTATAAATATCAACATGCACTCCATAGAGATAGTGCCTTCAAATTCTAAGTGCAAATACCAGGACTGCTAACTCTAGGTCATGAGTGAGGTAATTGCTCTCATGCACCTTTAACTGCCTAGATACATAAGCTATCACCTTACCACTCTGCATCAATACACAACCAATTCCCATACGGGATGCATCACAATAAACCACACTACATCCTCAAGAAGGGTCAAAACTGGAGCAGTAGTCAGCTTGTCCTTCAATTTCTCAAAACTATTTTCACACAAGTCAGAGCATACAAACTTCATCTTTTCTGAGTCAGTTTAGTAAGCAGAGCAGCTATGGAAGAAAAACTCTTTATGAACCTTTTGTAATACCCCACCAAACCAAAAAAGCTCCAAATATTGGTTGGAGTCATGGGTCTAGGCCATTTTCTCACTGCTTCAACTTTCCGGGGATCCACTCTTATCCCATCACCGTACACAATATGCCCCAGGAAGGCAATAGCGTCTAAATGAGAATTCACACTTAGAAAATTTTGCATACAACTGATGATCCTTAAGGGTCTGAAGGATAATTCGGAGGTGATTGGCGTGATCCTCTATACTCTTAGAATAGATCAGAATATCATCAATAAATACAATGACGAACAAGTCAAGAAACTGATGGAACACTCTATTCATAAGATCTATAAAGGATGCAGGGGCATTAGTCAACCCAGAGGACATGACTAGAAATTTGTAGTGACCATATCGGGTTTAGAAGGTTGTCTTGGGTTTGTCTGACTCCCTAACTTTCAACTAATGATAACCCGAATGAAGGTCAATTTTTGAAAAGCACTTGGCACCCTGAAGCTGGTTAAAAAGTTTATCAATTCTAGTAAGAGGATATTTATTTTTAATAGTGACCTTATTCAACTGACGGTAGTCTATGCACATCCGAAGGGACCCATCCTTCTTTCGCACGAAGAGCATGGGTGCACCCCATGGGGAAACACTAAGACGAATAAAACCTTTGTCTAAGAGGTCTGCAAGCTGTTCCTTTAACTCTTTTAGTTCCGCGGGAGCCATTCTATATGGTGGAATAGAAATAGGACGAGTGTCTGGCAACACATTAATGCCAAAATCTATCTCCCTATCAGGGGGTATCCCTGGGAGATCTTCGGGAAAGACTTGTGGGAATTCATTTACTACAGGGACTAACTACAGAGGAAGGTTTCCAACTTTTGCATCTTTTACTCAGATTAGATGATACATACAACCTTTAGAGATAAGCTTTCGGGCTCTAAGATAAGAGATAAAGTGACCTCCAGGTTCTACAGAACTCCCTGCCCATACAAATGGTATCTCATTCGGGAAAGAAAAAAGTGACCTTTCAGGTTCTGCAATCAAGGGTGGCATAACATGAATGGAGCCAGTCCATCCCCAGGATGGCATCAGAATCTATCATATCCAGTTCTATAAGGTCTGCCACAGTTTCCCTACTATGAATAGACACGACATAATTTCTATATACCCTTCTAGCAACAACAGAATCACCTACAGGAGTAGAAACAGAGAAGGGTTCTATAATAACTTCGGGCTCAAACCCAAAACCAACAGCCATATAAGGGGTCACATAAGATAAATTAGACCTGGGATCAAGCAATACATAAACATCAGGAGAAAAGATTCATAGCATGCCAGTGATAACATCCGGTGAAGCTTCCGCCTCCTGGCGGTTAGTCAAAAAATATAACCAGTTGCGACCGCTTCCTGCAGCTGAAGGGGCACCTTTAGGAAAAGGACCTATGGAGGCGGCTTAGGACTTAGCCCCCCCTTCCCCCCTATATTTACTCCAGTAGATGGACAATCTCTCTGAAGGTGACCCACTTTGCCACAATTATAGCAGTTCCTTCCTTCAAACCAGCATTTCCCTAGATGATTCCTTCCGCAAACCTCACATCATAGATGAGTACGATGTTGCTGGGCTACACTGCCCTGAGACCATGTACCTAGAGCTTTGGACCTATGAGGAGTCTGAAAACTCTGAGTTGGTCTGTCTGTTAGTGGTCTGGGTGCTGGGGCGCTAGCTGCTGACTGTGCATTATTCCAAAAATTCTTCTTCTTTGACCACTTATTACCCCAGTTAGCACTCTGCGGATGACTCTGGTGCTGTTCTGCAGATCTAGCTCTCTTAGCCTGTCTGTTTTTCTCTTTAGATTCAGTAATCTTTTTCTTCTTCTCTTTCACTTGATGCACATGAACGGTCAGTTGAGAAAAGTCTAACTTCTTATTCAACATAGCCCCCTGGCACTTAAGTACCAGGTCATCAACAAGGACAGATGGAAATTTCCTCATCTGGGTCCCTCATATTACTAGTCAACTCTGGTGCATAGTGGGATAGTTTATTAAACTTCAAAGTGTACTCCTAGACACTCATACTGCCCTGCTTCAGATTCATAAACTCTTCCACTTTGGCCTCCCTCAACTCCAGAGGAAAGAATCGATCAAGGAAAGCTTCCACAAATTTGCCCCAAACTGTGGGCTCAGCACTTTCATCTTTTTCATCTTCCCAGTCGGCATACCAATGATTCGCAACGTCCTTGAGCTAATAGGTTGCTAGCTCCACCCATTCAACCTCATCCACATGCATCACCTTAAAGATCTTTTCCATCTCATCCACAAAATCCTGTGGATCTTTCTCCACCTTGGTGCCAGTAAACTTAGGTGGGTTCATCTTCATTAAATTTCAGACTCTAGTAGCCTCAGATGTAACAGATACAGACCCAACATCTTTCGATCATTGAGCCTGGTTAGCTACCAACTGTGTCAGCATATGAATAGACCTTTTGAATTCTGCATTTAAAATATCCCCCTGAACAGTTGGGGGACGGTTAGCGTTAGTCCGCGAAGCCCGAGGTGGACTAGTCAGGACAGGAGGGACTCTCAGAGTAGGGACAAATTTAGGAGTGCGAGCCCTATTATAGCTCCGCATCCCATAGGTGGGACAGACCTCATCTTCCTGAGCATTCTGATCGACGATACAACGTAGAGGCATAACTGTGTTTCTGAAACATAAGTGATCATCGATTAGGGGATAGTTCAAACTCTGAAGCACGAACTAAATCACAAAGAAGGGAAACATTTCATAAATGCCTTGCAGCCTCCTACTTATAAGTGTGGAGCGCTGCACACCCATAAACAAGACTTGACTTGATGCGGTTTCGTAGACACCCTGGGACCATGAACCATGCTTTGATCTAGCCGTGATGAGCATTTTAAACCATGGAGGCCCAAAATACCCCTATCTGTCTGATAATCATGAACTTAATTCATATGATCAAAGTAATTCGGAAGAAACATAATATAACGGAAACATGGTCAAGAATCATATGAAAATGAAAATAGGGAATAGTGTCCCACAATCTAAATCAACATCCCTAAAACCGTTTGCGAAATCTCTACTACATGACTGAAATAATGTCTATCTGAAAACTGGGACAAGGCCCTCAGCAGACCCCTAAAACTGAATATAAGATAAAAGAACTGCAGGACATAAGACCTTCCGAAACATAGAAGGCTCATAACTTGTCTCTACAACTCAGTCTGAATGATCTACTGATTCTCTTGACCCCTAGACTAGGCCTCTGAACTTGGGAGGTTGGAGAGGGGAGGGGGTCAGCATAAAAGTATTGGCACACAGAGATATCAAAGCAAAACATTATATTTTTATAAAATATAGTTGAGAGCCATTATATATCAAATCATTTGAAAGCACATGTGTGTAATGCAATAGTTTTTCTCTACAATAATGAAATGCAACTGAGCTAGGTGGAATACCCTACATAATTTAGACCAACTATTAAACCTCGGTTGCTGTCGAGATTAGAGTATAAGTGAGGAAGAGATACACAAGATCACACAGTATGGCATCTCGACCCAATGGTAGTGCCCAAGATCACTTCGCCCGGGCTCTTACCTATAGTCCCAATTTGGGAATGACATAAAGTGAAGTACACAAGATCACTTAGCCTGGTACCAATATTTCGTGTCGGCAAATAGGTTTTTCCAGCAATGAGCCCTTGTGTCTCAAATGCCTTCTTCGGGCATCCACCTTTCTCATGTGAAATCAATGCATTTAAATTTCATCATATTCAATCACATGTTGTATTCTGTAGGGTATCATCATACCCGAATTGAAAGTCATCAATATCACATCCACATATGCATAATCATGTAATAACCAAGGTGCTTCACCATTTACAAGTGGTGAACAATGTTTATTTCAAATTCATGCTCTCTTTTGTTGATCACAATATAATATGGAGTATCGAAACATTACCATGGGAATTTGAAAATAATTTATCATTTATATTTATCAAAATTCCATGGAAAGTTTCAAATCACATATGCATGGTTTCAACCATTAGAGTATATAGGCAAACAATTCCCATGACATAAAGAAAATAACTTAGAAATCATATTGAAAGAAAGATATTAGCATTTCATTGAAAACCCCCATTTAAAAGGATACATGTTCATAAAACTACACCTATGAGATTTTTGGATAACTTCAGGTACCTCTATTTCCAAGGATAATAGATGTTTCTTGAAGCTTGTGGATTGGTGATTCCAAATATGTAATTATCTTTGAAAACCTACGGTCTAATCTTGAACTATTTGGGTTTTTATTTTGAAACCCTAAGGAGAATCTTTAGCACTTTTGATGAAAGAATATGTATTTTGGGGTCCGTGGAACTAAATCTCATGTTTTAGGGCTAAGTAAGGGTGGAGAAGGACCACTTTGTCCTCAACACAGAGTGTTTAAATCACCAGAATTCCTTACATAGGCGCCGCCCATCCCGTTGCCTATGTTCACATAGGTGCCGCCTAGGCTATTGCCTATGTTTACATAGGCGTCGCCTAGGATATCGCCTATGTTTACATAGGCGCCGCCTAGGCTATTGCCTGTGCTTTCCAGTGGCCATGGGCGATTGGTTTGGCGATGCTTATCACTTTGAAGGGCCATAACTTCTTGCCCGGGTATCAGATTTTAGCCAAATTGATATAGTTGGAAAGATAACTCAAGTACCTATCATTTGACACATAGTAGGCTTCCTAATTCAACATATACAGAGATTTATGGTCGATGGAAGATGACACACTTTACAACATCCACTAAAACTTAGTCGATCGAAATAGTTCCAACTCGTCCTTGAGTTGAAGGACCTCTATGGTCTAAATTTAATCTTGAGTAGATTCACATGCTACGCAATAATTAACATACCGTATTGGCATGGGACTTTTATGGCTTCGGGATTAGCAACGTATCAAAATCATGGTCTATATTGTAGCCCTAATTGCGGGGCATTACACCTAGCCTCAAGAATTGACTCACCTAGTTGGAAAACTCATGCTTATCATTCAATCAAGGACATCATACAAATCACCCACATTTATCAAACATATGCCCCTTACAACAAGAGAGTTACCCATAATCATTCACAATTATGCAATTCGTAACATGAGTACAAGAATCTAATTACGCTCAATCTCACACGGAATTCACAAGTTACACACAATGAAGCATAGGATTTCTCTTAGTGTAGTACTCCATTAATATTAGAATGTCAAGTATATGATCAAATTGGTCTTTTCCAGGTTATAATGTAGGCTAATGGATAGGTAGGAACTATTTAAGAATAGTGACTAACCTCTCTAAGAACTTTAATACACTACATTATACATTTAAAACCAATTTCCAACAAAAAAAATACACCATTTTTTATCTACCCTATTCATTTATTTTTTCCCCATCTCTTTTAAGCATTTTCACAAACACTTGGTGGTCGTATTCTTTATTCCTTCAATATTTAATTTTTCTCATTTTCTACAATTATGGGAATTTTTCTTGGAGTAACTGGTAAAGTTTCTGCCATATGACCAGGAGATCACGGGTTCAAGCCTTGAAAACAACCTCTGGCAGAAATGCAAGGTAAGGCTGCGTACGATACACCGTTGTGGTGGGGCCCTTTCTCGGACACCGCACATAGAGGTAGCTTTAGTGCACTGGGCTCCCCATTTTTTTCCTACAATTATTGGAATATTTCTAACACCATTTATATCACTCCCAACAACCATAATTAAAATATACAAACAAATAACTATTACCTTGGGGCATCAATTTCATCTTTTTCTTCTTTAATTTCTCAAACTCCTTACCAAATCAATATTTTTTTTCATTAAAGCACTTAGGAGCTTTTTGGATCAAATTATGGTCTATCAAATAAGGTATTAGGCTACATATAAGGCTATCAAAGAAAAGGTTAAAGGCTCAATGGGGGTTAACTAGGATAATGCACAAAGGGTAGGACAAAAAAAAGATATAAAACAAGGCTATCAAAGAAATGCCTAAATCATCTCCTAAACTCACACTCTTTATTTCTCTTTACACACACACCGAGAAAGTTCTATACATCACATGTAACAAGGAATATATCAAAAATCTCATACACACATGGCACGTGCTTAACTCAATAGGATCATTATAGACTCTCAATCAAATAATAACATGAATTCAAATTTCAGCCAAAAAGTACAAGAGTCACATATATGAGCCTAAGAGTCTCAAAAGTAGCAATTCACTTATTCTACATGCTTCTACAAACAAACCCACTTGCATCATGTAATGAAAAATAGCACCAACAAGAATATCTTACACCAAAAATTTTAAAATTAAGCCAACAATTAGAAATTTCCCCACCCCAAAATTAAAAATCTACTTTTTCCCTAAAGTGAACTTAAAAGTAAAAGGTAGAAATACCCCCTAAGGCCTCTAGGCCTAGCTAGTTGCATTTTTACATATAAATAAGATCTGTGAAACCCGACACTCTATTTTTGCCATGCTCCTTAGCTCAAGTTTATGGTACTCAGACTTCATATTAACCTGCGACTCAATCAAATATAAATTCTATGTGAAATAAAAATTAAAAAATAAGAATAAAACATACCTTCTTAACTTGGGTTGCCTCCCAAGCAACGCCTGATTTAGTGTCACAACACGACTGAACTAACAACTTAGTTGTTCTCTTTCCTTCTCTTCCTTATGGTTAGTTTTCATCTTCTTATTCTCTTCAGCCCTCTTGGGCGTGAATTCTTATGTTTAATAGATTTCTTAACTTTAGCCTTTTCAGGCTCATCAATTAGCATCAAATTAGGCTTAGGTGGTAGAAGCTTAGGCCACTCAATTAGGTAGCTGAAGAGGTCTTTGGTAGACTAACCACCCCATACTCACCCCCTTCAATCACATTGATCATACAAAAATCTTTATAGTGGGACGTTAGTGTAGGTTCTTTGTATATCTCAAATGCCACTTCTTTATGCTCTACCCTTATTTTGAGTGTGTCTTCTCTAACATCTATTAACGCTCCTCCAGTTGTAAAGAATCGATGCCCTAAGATGATTGGTACCTGTTCATCTACCTAAAAATCAAGAACAATAAAGTTTGTAGGAATAATAAATTTATCAACCTTTATGAGGACATCCTCAATGATTTCTTCCATATATTCCATGGATCCGTCTGCTTCCTACAAAACCACCTTGGTTGATTTAGGCTTTCCTAAACCCAATGTATCAAATAAAGATTGGGGAATCAAATTTATACTTGCCCCTAAGTCACTCAATGCATGGACCACCTTACTCCTAATTTGGATAGAGAGAGTAAACTTCCCTGGATATCTTAATTTCTTAGGGATTTTCAGGGTCATTACAGCGCTACACTCTTCAGTGAGTGTTATTGCCCCTACATCCAAAACTTTTGCCTTATTAGCAACCATATCTCTCAAGTACTTTGTATAATTGGTCATACCCTACAAAACATCTAACAAAGTTAAGTTAATGTGAAGCTCTCTTAATGCATCAAAGAACTTCTTAAACATGGCGTCCTTCTTTGCTTTTATGTGCTTTTGAGGAAAGGGTAGTGGTGGCACTTGCTTCTTTTTTGGTTTAGCAACAATTGTCACTTTTAAGTTCTCAGACTTCCTTGACACATTAATAAATTTTTAAGAAACCTTTTGGGGATTCAAATTTGCATCTACCTCTTTTATTGCCTTAGGATGTTCTTCATACAGATCTTTGCCACTCCTCAAGGTAATTGGCGTAACCTTCTTTGGATTTTCTATATCTGCTGGCAAACCCCTTTGTGGCCAAGTATTTAATGCTTTTTTTGTCTGTCCCACTTGAATCTCCAAGCTTTTATGAGCTGCTTACAAATTTTTCATGTCTGTAACCAATTATGTCTAACTAGCTAAAAACTGCTTCAATATCTCTTCCATGTTGCTAGTTGACTGATTCATTTGGGCTTGTGGCTATGGATTTTTTTTTATTCTACATTCCAAGGTTAAGTCCTACACCTCATGTTGTAGGCATTACCATAATTTTTCCTTTGAGCCTTGCCCATATACATTATCGATTTTGGATTGGAAGTGCACATAGCCGCTAAGTGAACACTATTATCGCACACTTCACACCAAGCTGCAGCTTGTTGGATGGCATTGACTGTAGCTATAGGTTGTTGAAATCCTAAATTTAGGCTACTGAACTGAGTGTTTATCAAATTTTGCAATGCTGCAACTTGAGCTGATAAGGGAGTAAACTGGTCTACCTCCAATACACCCATAATTCTTTTTGTGGCACTTCTAGAATCTGAATGCCATTCGAGATTTCCTTGTGCTATACAGTTTAACAATGTGTACAACTCATTATAAGCCAACTCTAGTGCTTGACCACTTGCGGCTGAATCTAGCAAAGTCTTCGTATTGAGATCAAGAGCTTCTACAAAAGTATGAGCAAGTACCTCACTAGACTGTTAGTGGTGTGGACAAACCCGAAGAAGGGCCTTGAAGCATTCCCAAGTATGATATAGATTTTCATCAGGCTTCTATTTGAAGCTCAATATCTCACTACAAAGTCTCACAATCTTGCCTGATGGATAGAATTTGATGAGGAACTTTCTGTCTAAGTCATCCCATAAAGTGATTGAACTGGCCAGCTCCGCATTCAACCAACCTTTATCTTTCCCCAACAATGAACAGGGAAAAAAATGTCAGATTCACATAATCTGTACTCACACCAGTTGGAATGAATAAGTCAAAAAGCTTAATGAAAGTCTGCAAGTAGACTTATGGATCCTCATGTGTAAGCCCTAAAAACTGTCCACTGCTGATGAGAAGCTGCACCATGTTGTGTTTTAACTAGAAATTCCCCCCACCAGTCGGTCTTTTAATTGGGGAAGTCAAGTTCGTTAAAAGTGAGATTGTCACGTTCCTCACTATCCTGAATTCTTGTTGTTCTACAGCAATTATAGTAGAATTCTCTTGGTCTTCTTCTATTTATGGATATTGGGGGAGACGGATTGCATCTCTTCTTCATTGATGAAAGTGTTGTTCGGGTTTGGGGCTTGGTTTAATAAAATGCTTATCTCTTGCCAGCTTTTTAATCTTAAAACCTGTTTTCTGCAATCACAAAACCAAGACCAAGCGTAAAAAAACTAAATAAATCTTAAATTAAAAATAAAATAAACATTTGCCAAATAACAAGTCCCTGACAATGGAGCCAAAAACTTGACAGCGCCTAAGCACACACGCAAGTGTATGTGGTCTTATCAAGTAGTAAAGTGGCCTTTAAGAATCCAAGTATTAATCCTATAGAGACTTGATTTAAGAACTATTTTATTTCCATTCACAATTTAGATTCAATTGATGATATCCTAACTAAAAAGAAATTTTGTAATTTTTCCAAGTAAAGTAAACTATGCGTATATAAAGATCTTGAAACAATCAATAGGAGAAACTCAAGGTTAAAGTAGTTTAAACAATCATACTATGTATTGAATTTCATTCATTAACTTGCTTATATTGGTTGTTGATTCATAGGGTTAATTCCATAATTATGGTTTCCTAACCTTAAATTCTTTACCGAAGTTAGACCTTACAACTACATTGTTTATGTAACACCCCAAATTTGGTACCTGGAATGCTATACGGTTCTCATAACCCCGAAGGACTACAAGTTAACCCATGACTGATATCTGTAACTGAGCACTGAATAATACATTGTAAATATACGGAATATAAGTTGTAAGGCCATAAGGTTCAAAAATAAATTAATACTGAATTTAAAATAATGTCTGTAGTGGGGTATGACAATACCCAAAACTTAGATAAACTGTCTGAACACATGCTGTAGTCTGAAAGCCTCTAAACTGTCTAAACACTATGGAGTTGATGGGACATGTCCCCAACTAACTCCAAACTATTGAAATAATAAAGTAATAAAATAATTATGTTATCCTCAAATGATGATGACTCATTGTAAGTCTGGATACTAAACGTCTGATCTACTAATGATGCTCGGGAGCTCGTGCTTCTAAACCTATGGTATAAAACACCATAGCACTAATGCATTAGTACATTAAATGTACTGGTATGCAAGTGAGGTGATAACACTCAAATTACACGTCAATTTAGTACAAGGCAGTCGTCGTTAATATATTTACCCAACTTTGGAGTCGCGGTTGAATCCACAAGGAACAATGTGAGTGACAATTAAACTAATTTGAAACTAAGTTGAATTCAAACAAATGATACGAAAAGATGAAATAGGGTTTTTGATGATCAAATGAATAATTGTTGGTCACTTTAGTTTCAGTGTTTGTAATCAAGAGTTTATGGAAAACCAAAATTATGTTCACTATGGGTTTTGGTACATGACAGATGCTAATAGTGATTCAAAATTCTCAAGATAGGTAGGAACAATAGATTGTATTTAACAAAGTTATTTCTAAATGTCTCTCGACCTACTTAACCATTTAATTACCTAATCCTCTCGGACTTAGGGAATTTATATTCACTGACCAGACTTCACTTTAGGTTAATTAACCTTGTTACAACATCAATTATTAAACGGAAGGTTGGTAGCTTCCAAGTCCCTGTCAATAATTCACTTCCTACTATAGTTGATTCTTATCTTAAGCAAATTAAAATAGGTGCTATATATCGTTTGCAACCAATAAACAATAATTAAAACCTCAGAATTATCAAGGTGTCCTATTTTCTTTAAAATCTTGAACACTTATTAACTTACCAAGACCTAAACCATAGATCCCATAATTCGGGTAAAAGGGATTGAGCCACTCATAATGTAATAATCGATACAACAAGCTGAATTCATAATTTGAAAGATGAACTTACAACAGATAAATAAAAACGAGTGTTTCTCAGATTAGATCAAAGTAGAAATCCCAAAATATTGATGATAATCTCTTCAAAGTTACTTATTTTGTTTAAGACAAGAAACTAGAGAGAAAGTAACAAAATATGTGCATTCCAAAAATAGGTTTAGAATGTCGAGTACCAGCCAATATGTTCAGCCTCCCGATATGTTCAACCTCCTTTTATAATTAAAAAACCCTAACATATGCTTTAAATGCTTTATCCTAATTATGGAAACAAAATCACAGAGTTCAGTAATTTTTCAAAAAGGTGACGACATTCAGTGATGCCTTATCAGGAGTCTGATGACTTATCTTAGATGTCATCAGCTCCTCTTCGCTTTTGATATTTGCTTCCTTAGGCTGATGGTGAAGCGTGATGGCTTATCAGATCTTTGATGACTTATAACAAATGTCGTCGATAATTTACTTCATCTCTCAAGTTCTGCCTTATGCTAACGACAATCTTGATAGCTTATCAAAACTGTAACGACATATCAGACAATATCGTCACTTATCCACCTCAGCTCCCATGTTCTGTCTAAGGCTGACGGCGACTCTGACAGCTTATCACAAGGATGATGTCTTATCACATGTCGTCGTCACTTCTTCCAACTGAATCCCATTCTCAATTTAAGGCTGACGATGAAGCTGATAACCTATCAGAGTGTTGACGACTTATCTCAAAATGTTGTTAGCCACACTTTTTTACTATTTTCTTCAAATGTCAACTCTTTTACTTCAATCATTGTTGGTTCTCTTGCCTCTTGACTTCCACTGCAAAATCCCATAGGCTTGACCTTATTTTCAATACCAAGATTTTCAGACAGGTCAGGTAGGATCACTATAGGTCTTCTCTTTCGCTTGTAATGTCGACTAGGGGATGGTATGATACCCGATGATATTTAAAGTGACTAAGCCTCCTTGATACTAACCTAGCTTCTAGGGTCTCACATATTAACCTTTTTATATTCTTCACTTTTCTTGATCACACATATTCAGGATGGGTGCGGTCCTTTTGACAAACATTTCTTTTTTTTTTCACAACTTTTCTTTTCTTATTCTTTTTCACCGCACACAACTTTTTATTCTTTTGTTTTATTCCAATTTTCTTCATACTCATTTTACATCACGCACCCCTATGGTAGACACCTCAACTTAGGCTATTTTCCTAAGTCAAAGTGCACAATATCCAAGGAGGACCAGGGCCAAAATAGGTTTATTGTGATACAAATAGAAAGGTGATAGGTATAATAAAAAGAATAGGCATTTAGGCTCAAAATCAGGATCAAGGGATATTATTTACATATGACAGGTCATTTTGGCTAAAAGTGGACTATTATAAACAACAGCCTATGATCCTTTCCTAAATGCTATCCTACAACCAAGGCAAGACCAACCGAACAAGTTCTGGATTTAACACACAACTGGAACTAGGTAGTATCTTATACACACATGGCACAAAGGTACATCACAAACTACTACCCACTCGGTTCATGCAATTGTTTTGCAATGGTTATCATGTCACTAGTACTAATTCCATAACAAAATACATAGTGGTCACACATAAATACATATCACACAGTTATAAAATAGACCATTGGAGAGGTGTTAAAAAATCAACAAAAATATGTTAACTGCCTAAGGTACTTATATTTCTCTTAGTCAACTACTATATTTTAAAACAAATCTCAATATACCTAAACATATTGGCTCTACTAGGAACAAGACTCCAGGGAAAAGAGGCATGGCAACAAAAACCCCAAGAGGACATCAACACCCACAAGTAGCCCCACCCTCAACTTAAAATCATGCAACGTCACCAATGCGTCAAACTAAAATAAGAGAGTTAGAAACTTACTTGTGGAACCATGCGTGTGAAGATCTAATGTCAATCACATAATACGAATACAAACAATAAGCTACCTTGGGTTGCCTCCCAAGCAGCACCTGATTTAATATCACGGCATGACCTAACTCATCTTTTTCCTTCACCTCAAGTATATAAATTTTACCCCCAACTTAAAGTCCATCTTCTTGCCTAGATCATAAGGGGGTGGTATAAAAATTAAAAAGTCGAGTAATGGATTGAGCATGGTAAACCACTCGGCCTTAAAGTGAGGTGTGTTTTAATGTTGCTTACCAAGTGTAAAATAAAGAATATAGGATTCTTGTTCTTTATCTTCACACTTTTCCAATATTTTAGATGATTCCACAAACAAGATATCATCTAAACATAATATGGAAAAATTCTTCGAGTGAGGCCCAACTAATTCTACTTCAAAATTTACACTATCTGAGTACTGATAACATGAATGACTATATCTGACAGTCCTGAAACTGATGGAACTAGCTGGGTTCAGCACTATTTTGAGTTGACTGTATCTGGCAGTCCTAAAATCTAACAAACTATCTGAGTTCTATTACTGAGATTGAATAACTTTATCTAATAGTCCTACTTCTGTCACTTAAACTAAAGGAAGTAGTTATCTAACTGACATGCCCCTAATATGCCATTATGGCTGAGTTAGGGTCCAATCTGTAACCCCAATTGGAAAGGTGCCAATACCGCAACACTTGTAAGGACAAACTGTGAGTGACCCTTATCTGACAGCGTCCCCAAAGGAGAATGGTGGGCCCCTCATCTGGCAGTGCTTATCCACCTCATCAACCGTCATCTGACTCTGTTGATGTCTTAACCTATGCTAGCTACATAGTTCTGGATTGCAAGGATGACTTCTAAGAATTATACCCTTATCTGACAGTGTATGTTCCCATCTTTGGGTTCACTCGGTGTTAATTTCTACCCTCATCTGAATAGACACTAAACATGGATTACTAAATTGAACTGGACTAAATTACTGAGTTTCGTTGACTGACGGAATAGTACTGAGATTACTGTATTACTGAATTTTCCTGAGTCACATGAGTGAGTGAGTTCTATGGATCATGGGTTGACTGAGGATATCGTAAAAACATGACACTAGCTCTAGGCACACAGCTAAATTGTTAGGTACAAGTACCCCAGGATTCAATAGCATGAAACTGATAGGACATGACACTTCTTGAACATATAATCAATATCAACAATTCATAATACATTAATTTGGGGATTTCATGAAGCACATGGTTATCA